>NC_086336.1:33012390-33340606 GCF_032445375.1 Bacillus rossius redtenbacheri
ATTACCATAATAACAATGGAAGACAAAAATGGCATCTAAGATCTTTCTTCTAGTTGATAATGAACCAAGGAGGGAATTTAAATCTATGTTATTGATGGTATTTAATTTTTTGTTAATATAGTCAGATACTTTAGATTGAATCCTGTCAAGCTTTTCAATATCAGTGTTATTGATGCTATTCCATATAATAGAACCATATTCAAGTTTTGATCTTATTAGAGCTGTATAGAGGGAGAGAATAGAGTCAATATTGGAGGTGTTAAAGGTGATAAATTTAATTAGACCAAGTATTTTGTTAGATACCGAGATAATGTTTTCAATGTGAAGATGAAAAAATAGTTTTTGATCCAGTAAAATTCCTAGGTCTTTGACATGTTGAGATTTTTTAATAGGTGAGTTATCAAGTTTGTATTCATATTGCAATGGGTAGGTTTTTCTAGTGAAGGTAATGATAGCAGTTTTTTTCCATGTTTAGATTGACCAAATTATTTGTGCACCAATTTGCAATTTCTGTAATATCACATTGAAGTAGATAGCTGTCATGATATGAAGAGATTTTTCTATATATCTTTAAGTCATCGGCAAAAAGAGTGCCAACTGAGTTCTTTAATCCAGATATTATATCATCAATGTAGATATTGAAAAGTAAAGGAGATAGTGTGCCACCTTGCGGGATGCCAGAAGGAGTTGGGTGGAGATCTGAACTTATATTCTGTACTGAAACATAAAAGTTTTTGTTATTTAAATAGCTTGTTAACCATGATAAAAATTTATCACTTAGCCCAATTTTGGAACATTTGCTTAGTAGTATTTGATGATTAACAGTGTCGAAAGCTTTAGCTAAATCAAAGTAACAAACATCTACTTGACCACGTGTGATGACTTCTGAATAAATAGGATTAAGAAAGGAGACTAAGTTTGTCATGGTTGTTTTACCTGTTCTGAACCCATGCTGTGAATCAGACAATCTATTTTTTACGTTAAACGCTAAGTGTTTAAATATTATTTTGTCAAAAATTTTGGCAAATCCATTTAACAGGGATATAGGCCTATAATTTGAAACAATAGAAGTTTTGCCCTTTTTGTGTACAGGAATAACCTTTGCAATTTTCCATTTATCAGGGTAGATGCTATTTAGAATACTGAAATTATATATATGCTGTAAGAGAGGAGCAAGGATTAAGGAGCAACCTTTGATGATAAAATTTGGTATGTTATCAGGTCCTGTGGACAATGTAGATTTTAAGGTTTTTATACTCCATATGACTAAACTAATCGAGATATTAGACATTGGAATATTGTATGAACAACAAGAAGATATGTTTTGGTTATTTGTGTTATTTGTAGTAACATAGACACTTGAAAAATATTCAGCAAAGGAATTTGCAATTAAATAATTATTATCCGTAATTGAGTTATTAATTTTAATTGAGGGATGCTGACTATAACCCTTTCTCATTAATTTAACATAATTCCAAAATTTTTTAGGGTTTTGCTTAATTTTATTGTTAATATTACAAAGCCAGTTTGTTTTATCCCTACACATAAGTGATTTAGTTTCCTTACGGTAATCTGAGAATAATAAATAGTAAAAAGGATTCAGATTTCGTTTATATAATTTATGATAGTGCCATTTCTTCTTAAGAGATTTTATTAGTTGGTTGGAATACCATAGGGGATATTTTTTAGCCTTTTTAATAGTGGTAGGTACAAATAAATCTATAAGATCATTCATTGTACACGTTAAGTAGTCAACCATGGTATTTATATTTTTAGAATTGTATAAAATTGACCAGTCATGGTCCCTAAGAGCAATAAAAAGGCCGAGATAGTCACCAATCTTATAGTTTTTATATGAAGTCGATGTATTATCGTTTATTGACATATCAAATTGGAAGTTTATCTCTAATGCAGGATGAAAGCTATCTTCTTTAACTAGTGGTTCCAGAGCTTTGCTAACCAGACATGATTCAATATTAGTGAGACATAGGTCCAAGAGTTGGGCCGAAGGTTGAGTTTGATTAAGCTGAATTAAACCTCTTGCTGATACAAAGTTGATTAATGATCTGGCTTTCGACTTAATATTTGAATGAACTATATTTTGGGTATGTAATTGAGGCCAGTCAATGCCTGGAACATTAAAATCACCAATTATTAATAAAGAGACATCAGAATTCACAAACTTATCTTCAAGGGCTTCAAAGTATGAAGTGTAAGCTGAAGGAGTTGTTTGAGGGGGAATATAGATATTCCCAATGATTAAAGGTTTATCATGTGTTTTTATATTTATCCAGACAGCTTCTATTCCTGGATAGTCATATTCATGCTTAGATGTTACATTTTTGAATTTATGTTTATTAACAGCAGTCAGGACACCACCAACTCTACTCTTCAAAGTTAATACAGGGTCCCTATCAGATCTGTAAATAAAGTAATTATTGTTGAAATAATGAGAATTCAGACTATTATCGGTGAACCAAGTTTCAGTTAGACATACTAAATCATTATCACTACGCGAGATGTTTTCAAAAAATTCAATTGCTTTGGTTCTCAAGCCTCTTACATTCTGATAAAATAAAATAAACTCCTCATTTTTAAGTTTCACACTGAACTAGTGAGAAGCCCCTCCAGGCGCTAAGGCAGAAGTAGGAGCAGATGTAGGCTTAGAAATAGCAGTAGAATTAGTTGCGATGTTGCAGGTAGAGGTGTTTAGTTCCTCGGTAGTGGATGAGTTGCTCAAGATTTGTTCAGGGTGTAATTTACCATAGAAGGGGCTTATTAGGCAGCCGTTAGGCCAAAACACAATGTTATTAATTCAACTGAAGTCCTCTTCTAAAACCTGAACATGGAAGGAGGCATATGAATTGAATTTAGTTTTCATCTTCGTTACTTTAATATGATCTAAGTTCAGTTCACTTGAAATGTATTCTACAATTTCTTGTTCTTGTACACTTGGGTCGAAACGAGTCACAAACAGAGCTTTCATTCTTTTGGGTGCTGGTTTGGGTAACATTTTAAGTGTGGAAATGTTACGAATCCCAATTTTCATAGGAGTTTTCTTCATTTCCATTGAACGTTTAATGTCACTGGTATCTCTTGTGTTGGACTTGTGCCTGTGTTCCACTAACGTGAATGGTGTACTGTCGACACGTTCTTTGTCATCGTGTCTCATGACGCATCGGGATTCCTGCTGACTGGTAAGTAGGTCACGCGGCTGGCTGCGGTTTACCGTGTCCCGTTGAGAAATTACACGTTCCGCTGTCTTGTGAGTGGAAGAATTCTTAATTACTTGACTATAAGTTGCATTATGGTCTTTACCTGATGATAAATGTTCCTTTATTTGTATCATTTCTTGCTTAATTTTGACAGTTTCTTCTCTGGAATCAAGGAGTAGCGTTTTTAACACGAGGTTCTCACTTTTTAGTTCATCAACTTTGACACTTAGAGAATTCACTAGATTATATAGAGCTTCCATATTTATTTGATCTGACTTTAATGGTTCGATACGCAGCTCGTACATAGGTTTATCACATGATCCCGTCGCATTAGTAGGAGTTTTTTTCGTGGGTGATCGAAACATACTCGGATGAGTTAGATCGTGATTAGAAGTACACGGATCATTTAGGGTTGAGGGGAACCCCAAGAAGTCAGACTGATTAAGTAGCGAATTATTAATACTGATTTTATCACAAAACAACAGATATACACGGAGCGCGATCGCACACACACGACTGTCCGCTTTGAACACACGGCGGCTACCATGATTATTATATCCTGGGGATGGACATAGGCTATCTTTTGTCTAAAAAAATAATCTTTAAACGGGTTAAAAAATATATATCTTAATTTTATGTAATGTGTGTCATAGATATACAAACTGTTAGTGTCATTCCTCTATGCCTGCCGAGCAATAGCTTTCAAGCCATTACGTTATGTTTTTCTATTGTAAGGAACTAAGTAGAGAGTAAGAAAATATAAAGATCTTGACAGTTTGAAGTGTCGCCATATTTGTTTCAATTTTCAATTCCGTTTTTGTATATTACAATTTAAATTGCAGAAAAAATCATTATTCATAGGTAGGTAATAAGTTTTTCTATTTGTCAATATTGTTATTATGGTAGATAGGAGTACAGTAAATGCCTACATTCTTATATTCCTTTATATCTCTTTCGATTTGGAGTGTTTCCGTGCCATTCGGGGTCCTCAAACTACCCTCCCCCCACAAGGAGTCAATGACCCAATAATAAAAAAATTTCCCAAAATTTCGATTTGGAGTGTTTACGAGCCATTCGGGGTCCTCAAAATAACCCCCTCCCCCCTTATCAAGGGTCAAAGCCACCAAATTTAGAAAATTTCAAAAATCATTCTCTTTCGATTTTTATTGCTTCCCTGCCATTCAGGGTCCTCAAAATCACCCCTCCCCCTCTGGGGACAAAGCCCCAAAATCTCGAAAATTTCAGGAATTTGAAATATCATTTCTTTCGAGATGGAGTGTTCCAAACCATTCGAGGTCCTGAACATCCACTTTCCGCAAAAGTGAATGCCCCAAAATTTCGAAATATAAGAATATATATAATTGGATGTTGGCATGTATGACGTCGGAAAACTCTTACACCGTTTGACCGATCGCCATGACAGTTGGCACATCGAATGTTTTTATCATGAAGAAGGTTTTTATGCTATCCATTTTTTTGTAACTCGCCGCTATATGGCGCTGTAGCGCATCAACTTCTAAACCTTTCAACCGATCGCCATGGGTAAACAGAAAATCATAGGTCACAGATACACAAACAGTAATTATGTGTCTTTTCTTAACGTCCAACACACTGGACATATCGCTATCCATTTTGCTGTAACTCGCGGACAATATATCACCCGGCGTTCAGCCCGGGCAAAGACGGGTACTGCAGCTAGTATAATATATATTTAAATATATCCATAATATTTCCCATATTTCCATAGTGGATTCCACTTATATTCCCAAAATAAAATAATGAAGATACGTAATGGTATTTCTCAATAATAATAATGTGACTTTAGCCCACCGCACACAGAACGACTTTCCTTGCGGGATTGTATGCATATTTGTTTGTTCCACAATATTCCTTCCTTCTTCCAAAGTGACTTGCAGTGACGCGATGTAATGTTCACACTTACTTAATAGTTCATTTTCAGGAAGATCACACCCTTGTACATCAGTAACTTGCCCTGATGAGGATCCATAGTCAACATTTGGTTTAGTCGATTTGAGTTCACGCCGTTTTAGTTTCAACCGACTATGTTCTTGGTAAGCCAGTTTACGCCGAGTTGTGCCGTGTCGAATCTTTTTACGAATGACTTTCTTGTGTATTGAACCAGGGCTCCTACCTGACATTTTTTTTGAAAGGACTCTTCTCCCAAGCTAAACCATTCTTGAATCTTGTCCTGCCATGTAACATATACGCTGAAAAGAGCCTCGCTGTGTCTGTGTGTAGGTAATTTATTATTTTGTGTCCATTAAATTTGGCAACGAGGCTTGTATAGAATTCTGCCGAATTACTAGTTTTGTTTTCTTTGAGATATCTGTCACAAAAAAAATGTCTTATTAAAAAATTAAAAACTTTTCGTTTGAACAAGATTGTTTTATATATGAAGCGTCTGTGTGCATAATAGTGTGAAATCATATATCCCATAATTATAAATGAAAAATCCCCGATGGCAGCCAGTCGGAAATGTAGATTTCGCTGTGCGACCTACCAATATAAAAAAAACTTTCTGAAAAATTCCAGAAGTTTCAATAACTATGTAAAATCTTATGAATATTTCGAGAATATCCTATGTAACAATAAATTGCAAATTAATTGTTGGCTCAACAACATGTATGGGATATAAATCCAATCCAACAATACGTTAGACATTCATATTTACCTCAATTAGAAATTCTGAAATTCATAAGACCTAGATAGGAGAAAATATCATGAAATTTTCTGTAAGTCGCTCTGCGAAATCTACCTAATAACGATCTCAGAAGAAAAAAATATATAGTCACGTACAAACTTAATTTGTGGAGATGAACTGCGCGTGCACAACTAATACTATTTTTGATACATGATTGTTATGCTAATAGTTTTTGTTATGGTTTGCTGTCCTCTAAGCACGCCCCACACGGCGTCCAATTTTTGCTTTATATTCTATTATAACCATGGGTATAAAAGTGGGTATATAAATTTCATTAGCAGAAGTGAAGAAAGAATTCATTACTCCATACACACGATACCCAGAGTTCTAATAGAGAAAACAGACAACATATCTGCCGACCAAGGCAAGCAAGTCAAGTTGGATAAACCTATTGCGTACATTTAACCAAATACTGAATATATATATATATATATATATATATATATATATATATATATATATATATATATATATATATATATATATATATATATATATATATATATATATCGTGCGTGCCCACTGTTTAAGTCGTAAGACTGTTTGTGGGCATGTAATTAACTAAATAAAATTGCAACGGTTTATTTTGACAATTATGTAATTCGGTGAATTATTTTTTTAAATATTTATTTTCTAATCTTCACTTGCAAAAAATATAGAGAAGTTGATTCAGTGTTTAAAAACAAGATCGTAGCAATTTTGAAACTAACTTGTTTTGAAAATATATTAACTAAAATTTTACTATTTTTGCTGATTCATTAGCATCTGAAACAGAGTTATATTTAATGATCTTTCTTTGTGTATTATAATTTTACGTAATTCATTATTGTACATTCCACGACATATCAAAATCGTTCCTAGTTTACACTCATACCTATTACATTCATTCAAATATTGTGGCAATATGGATGATATGATAAAATGCATTTTGAAAAGTTGTACATTTCATTGGCTGTCACACATAAAATCAGTCTTTTATTATACTTCACTTGTTCCCATAAAACTTATTAGGGGTTAAGCTAGCGATGGTCTGAGCGAATTAGCAAAATATGCACACTCTCGATGGAAGTATTTTCACCGCATTCTACAAACATATTAATAAAACGACAGATTCAGTTGGGCACATGTTATATAAAAATTGAAAATAGGCATGAAGGTCTCTGTGGCTATTTTAACAGTAACTTATAAACACTGAAAATGTTTTTATAAATGCATATATATAATCTTCTGCCTTAAATTATTTTAGGGTCATCGTTTTTAGGACGATTTTAAATGAAAATTCCAGCAGGCAAGGATAATAAAATTTTGTAAGCTCCTTTTGTTAATGCTTGTTTTTATATATAGAGCAGCAATATTAAATTAAGTTAATTCGTTCGCTAGTTAACACCCCGCCCCCCACCCTGGAAAATATTACATCATCAACCTCTCTGTTAAAAAATGATATAAAAAATACAACCCAGTTATTGAGATTGGCGCACCATCTGTTGTAAGGTTCAATTACCAGCTGCATTCTTAGACTTCAAAGTTGGGAAAGCAAACCGTATGTGCTGCCATCTAATTTGTGAATTTTGTACTTTGTACTCATTTGGAGAATAGTTCCAACATTTGTCAACAGGGGCGACACACGTAAGGACATCTATCTTCGAAAAGGTTCGTAGGGCAAACGACTTTAGGGCAAATGCCTTTAGAGCAAACAACTGTAGGGCAAACCCCAGCAAGCATTCATTTTCGGATTATTGAAAATTCACAAACTTTTAGGGCAAACGCCTGTAGGGCAAACGCCTGTAGGGCAAATGACTGTCGAAAAACTTCTTTTAGGGCAAACGCCTTTAGGGAAAATGGCGGAGCTTGGTCCGAATGTGATTATCAAACATTTTGTGCAAACGCCTTTAGGGCAAACGCCTGTAGGGCAAACGACTTTAGGACAAACACCTTTAGGGCAAATGCTTTTAGGGCAAACGCCTGTTTGGAATGAGGAATGCAAGAATATGCTTCGAAAATTCGTTTAGGGCAAACGCCTGTAGGGCAAACGACGCACTTCCGACTCTACGATGCAAATACCTCAGGCATCTGGTCATCTTCTTGCCTGCGCTTCAACTTCTCTGCTACGAGCAGCTCCATGCCTTTGGTTGCATGATAGTGTGGATCTGCCGGGTCAATGTTGAAGTGATGCGAGTTGAACAGAGCTGAAAATCTGTCATCCTTCACGTTCACCTGAAATGAAAACTTTAACGTGTTAATAATGTTATTATGTAGCATTTGTTAAAATTAGTACATAAAATGCATTCTTACCTAAGACACAATATTAGGTATAACTGCAAGTTAGAGGTATCAAAAAACTTGACATATTTCTTTGTTATTTACAGCCTTATTTCCACAATGGGCACAATCATTGGTTTTTGCTGTTTATATATAAATTTAAATATTTTTTCAAAACAGTGAAAGTATTTGTTATAAGTAAGCAATTTCTTTCTATAAAAAATTGAATAAATACTAGGTAAATTTTTGTTGTGTTCAGGTCAAAAATTGTAAATTCCAATCATCTCCCCTGAGGCCCTAAGTTTGAAACACTCATCTTACAGACGTACGTGAGCTCGACTAGCAAGAAGAACTCACATACGAAACACCCCTTGGCACACTTGCTACGCTGGAAAGAAAATTTTCCACATTCGATTTCACCACTCGTGTTTAAGATAATTTTGTATGTGACGCATGCACCAAAGAAATTTGGTTTTCATGTTATGGCTAATCTGTTTTACAGTGAAACTAGCATCTTTTATTTCTCACCCTTTCCCCATGGTTGTTGATTGTATGTTTTTTTTTACTGTAGAATTTTTTTCATTTACAAACACTTTGACTGTAAGTATTATACATTATGCTGCAACTAAAATTAAAATAAGAAAGATTCATGAAGTTATAGAGGCCTAATTATTTTGTCATATAAGAAGCTTTTAAGTACTTACATGCTCCTTTCTGTGTTATCTTTTGCAGGTTAGTTCAGGTATGTAAAATAAAGCTGTGAATCTGTTTAATATTACTTATTTATTAAAAAGGAAACAACTTCAAAATGCAATTTACAGTAACAGTCAAGCATTTGTATTGTACCAAAAACGGATATTAAATATTTGTTTTGCATGATTACAGAGAAACATACAAATTATAATTAAAAAGTTAAAGCATGAAATTTATATTGGTTTGGCTAACAGCATTATTTTACTTAGCTTGCCAAACATAAACAAATGTGACCTATAATTATTCCTAACTCCATACTTACAACCAGTGGATCACTGGAGACAACTACAAATCCAAACAATACCACACTGAAATAATACAATACATATAAATACATCATTAAATCGAGATTAAATAAATTATGTATTTAACTAACCCTGATTCTTTTTTAAATTACATAGGAATAAACAAGTGATAAATAATTTATGGAATGAAATTTTGAAGGCATGATTCAACTATTATAACCTAAAATGACCACTAAAAATGTAACCAATTCTTCCCTAAAAGAGTAAAAAATTATTACATAAATAATTTTATATTAAAATTACTACAATATTGCAATGCCACTTTACAAAGTAATCACGAATAATAAGCAGTACTCCAAATTCTAAAACAACAGTTTCAGAATTTTATCACTTATTTTACTTAGAAGCCGCTTCTCTAAAAAATTACCAAAAGTATGACTAAGGGTTGGATTTTATTCAGCAAACGAGTAAAAGAACATGAATGTTTATTTCGTATAAGGTGAAATATAATTATGATACTATAAATAGCATGTTAGTCACACAAGAGAATTAGTTTATGCCAAAAGAGTATGAATACAATGAAAGAAAAAAGTTTAAGTTTGCAGCACAATTATTACTTAAGATGAATAATTTTACGAATTGTCTTTCTATCTATTTATTGGAAACAGTTCTCTTCATTCAGCAGCATATTTCATGATACTGTATGCGAGTTGGCAAAGTTGAAGGGTGCGAACCTGTCCATTACGGACGCTTTAGGTGCACACAACCTGTTCCAGCATACCATAACTATGTTTCATTCGAGATAATATCACATGACTTCCAACTCATGTGCAGCTATAAACTCTAACATAGGGCCTCTGGAGTGAGATCCAGTTGAACAGAACACTCAATAAAGTATGAAGTAAATTGTTAACCTCAAAGTCTGCATTATCTTGTACATCAGCAACAGCTGTGTTTTTTTTAAGTTTCTTCTTCCGCTTTTTCTTCTTCTTGCTCTCAGTTTCTTGTTCTTGGATCGCTTTGAAATTAAAGTGGTTTTTACCTTCTGTTTCATTCAGTAGCAACAATTCCAGTTCAGCCTGAAAGAAAAAAAAAAATCAAATGGAAAGTCTAAATCACAGTTTGTACAACATTGTGTAGTGACCCAGACTACTATACTCTCCACGTTATAATTTTTTTTATTAAGGGGTTATTATCAATACTTGGTGGTTTCTGATAGGATGTGAATAACAGCTGTTTATTCTATTGAGAAGTACTTGTGCCTTTGCAACATGTTTTATGATCATAACCTGCATTAGTTCACGTTTTTAATATTTCTGATGAGTCGTGCATCTTATTGAGATTAATTTACTGAAAGTGATTTTTAATTATTTGTATGCATTTTAACTGAATTTCAGATTAATTTTTTCAGGATAGTTAGTTGCTATATTAAACTATTTCATTTTTGGGCATGGGCCTTTATTGTAAAAAGATCATGCAACATCTTGACAATGAAGTCAGGGTAGAAAGAGAGAGTCACTGTTACATAAATAAACAGTGGATTACCGGGCCTCTATTAAAATTAATTTATAAAGCAACGTAACCTTTTCCTGTCAACGTGCATGTTTGGTAATGACTATTTATTTTATATTTTATTTATTTTTATACCTACTTATGTTACATCCCCACCAACAGCCATTGGCTTTTACAGTGGGGACGAAAATTATAGACAAGGACAACAAAGAAGAAAATAATCAATGACAAATACAAAATGAGAATGACAAAAAGACAAAAGGTAACTGCAAATATGTGGACAACCCCATCTGTTGGTACCAAGAGCGGGCAAGCACTACCTGAGTGGAATTCACAACAGGTAGGCACATCGCAATTGGCCAACTCAAGCACGGTGACGTGTTACATACCTGCAGTGACCAATACGGAACAAACAGTAAAAAAAAGCAGACACAATCAAACAAATAAACAAAATAACAAGAATTGAGGATAGAGTAAGCACAAACATGATAATAATAACAATTATAATAAAAATCTACCTTAGGGCAGGTAAGACCGGTTTATTACCATAGAACTTTTTGGAAAGGCAGTTAGCAGCACAGAATTATTAAAAACATGCTCATAAATTTTTCTATTCCTAAACGTAAACAATTGCTTGAAAGTGGATTGTGTTCGTTTAATAGAAATTTTTTTTCAGACGAAAAACTGATATTAATTAAATGTTAACTCAAAATTTACACGGCCCAAAAAACAATTCTGTAAACAAATCTTACAATAAAAAATAGACAGTTTGAGATGCTTTAATTATGCACATCTCTTGTTAAAGAACTGAAGATTTCATGTTCAACTATGAACAATTGTGAAGAACAGCAAGACTGGATGGCTTTATTGTTTTCACCGTGTGAAATAATGAAGTTCTAGTTACTGTATAAAAACTTAAGAATCTCTTAAATGTTAGCTTTATGTGAATTCTATAGGCGTGGGAAAGATTCGTGAGTTGGTCAAGATGCCAATCATTGGCTGATTTTTCTATGTGTGATTTTGTGATTTTGCAAAAGATCGAACAAGTTTCCTCTTTCAAATACTTTGGTAATGTGCTGGATGAGTAGTGTGATTGCCCGAGAGAAATAAAATCTAGAACAGAACAGGTCACGAGACATTATATTACCATGAAACATCACTTTATAAGTCTGCAACTGAGAATATGAATGGTTTGTTGATACTTGTTCTATAAATTTCTTTAAAAATATGAAAGCTAGACCTTTGACCAAAATCTAGAGAAAAGAATTGATCCTTTTGAAATGTTTCTATATCACCATCTCTTACACATACCTTGGGCGCTGAACATTTCAAATAATGAGGTCCTTCATTGAATTAAAAGAAAGAAAATAAAATAAACTGCTGTTCGCTATAAAGCAAAGGAAAACTCAATATCTACAGCACATTATGAGAGGTGAGGGGTATGGGCAACTCATTGTTGAAGGGAAGACACAAGAAAAAAGGTCTGTTGGGAGGAGGAAGAATTTGTGGTTGAAGGACATTTGGAGATGGTACAACATCTTGTCCATATTCCATATAGCTCGCTATGTGTAACGCCAACCTCCATTAGGAGAAAGTGTCTTAAGAATATTAAGAATTTTGTGATTGGTTGGAAATTACGTCACAAGAGCGCACTGAGTAATTCCTGGACGAATATGTCTGTTAGTCATAGTTCAAGTATTATGACGAAAGGATGTGTCGGGTGGTGGCTCACCGACAAATATTACGAGCGCACAGCAGCAGATAATTTAACATCTAGGGTAGGGGCCATGTCACAGTAAATATCAACATTTTTTTAGAGTTCGTCGAATTGTAACTAGAAATTTAGGCCCCAAATGAGCAGTGGCCAGGTGGTCCACCGAGAATAGTTCTTTTGTTCAATAACTAGAAGACCAGGGGTCACAAGGATGTTATTTCGTTAAGACAAAGGACTGTGAGGAACGAGCAGCGAAAACAGTGAGTTTTGTGTGATGTCATCGTGGAATAATGGAACCGGTATGTAAATTCAGCTGGAGAATAATAAATTACAAAAATTAATTTCAAAATATTTTATTTAAAAACAACCATTAATAGTTTTGAGTAAATCACAGTTGTGGCCAGAACTTCACACCTAACTACCTGAAACAGTCGATCAAATACATAGTTTTCTATTGTTTTCGGTGCGTGCAAGGAAAACAGCATCGTCTTAGCCGGGCATGATTGTGACTTGTTGCAATTTTTATAGTAAATGAACATATTTTTACAGTTTATAACTTGCAAACAGTTGTAAACATGAGTGAAGGGGGGGGGGGGGGGGGGGGGGGGGGAATGTCTAAGAAGAAGGAGGACTAAGTGACCTGCTGTTGTACAAATGTATAAATGATCGCAGTCACTACTTAAAACTTGGGAAACCTAAACATGCTGGAAGAACTTTAAGTGCTTTTATCCTGCAAAATATGGATAAGTTACTACAGTCAAACCTCTATCTATCGAACTCGCATGTATCGATTGTCCGTGTTTATCGTATACTTTCTACGGTCCCGGCAAAATTGCCATACAACTAAGGTTAAAAAAGTCCGCTTGTACCGATGTTCGAATTATCGTTTTGTCCGCATTGATCGTACAAAATATGTGGTTCCGTCACTATAAATTATAATAGATGATCGTTTAACCATAAATATTTTGCAGAATTAACCATTTCTTAGAAAGAAACCGTCATAAAAACAGTAACGACAGTATATAGAAATAGTAAAAATCACCTTAAATCTGCAGCCATTTTATAATAGCAACGAGTGAACTGTCAACAAACAGTAGATGGCTAACATTGGTGCCATATTTTGTGAAATCGACCTGTCACGAAACGTTGCCACACTATCGACTTGTATTTATGTACGAAACTTTTTCATGTCGGCTAAAATGGTAACATAAAAAACAAAACATTTTATACCGTACATATATAAAATCACTTCAAGAATAAACATGTCCCTTATTATGACTGAGCATTAAGACGTCTCGTTTTTAAACTTCACAAGATAAAATGAGCAGAGTCTTGGTAACTGTTTTATACGTATTTTATAATTTCGGAAGTACGGTATTGTACAGTTGACGCATATTTTTTAAACTAACCATTTATTTCTGGGGATCATAAATAATTAATTAGTGGTATCAAGACATCAAGATGAACGTAAACTTGAACATGTCACGGCAGCGAGAAAACTGGTGCGTATACCAATAAACTGGTATTAGAACTGGACAAAACTGGTACACAGGAGGTGGAGCTTATATTTTTTTCCGCTAAGCTCGCAATCTATTGGCTGGCTGCTGATGGAAGGTCACGAGTCTGGGCGGAGCGTTGAGTGAGTTATACTGCGCATGCGCAGCTCAGAGAACAGAGAGAGCCAGCCGGCGGCTACGCCGCGCCGTAACAGCTGATCGAGTACAATGACCTTTCTCCGCGCATGGCGCGCTATTGACGGTAAATTTACATAAATTTGCGGCTTTTTTTTTTAAATTTTTTTACTGTGGCGCAATGCGTATGTGTAATGTAGCCCATATTTGTTCTGAACGCTGCAGGATACGACTGTATATTAAATTAACTTTAACGTATTTCTTACAATTTTTCATATTTTTAAAAAAAAATTTTCTCGAAAATCTGTACGTACGACCGAGGTGTACGTATGAACTGGGGGCCGTAAGAGCGAGGTTTTACTGTAGTTGAGAACACTTGATGAACGAATTAGGATTATTGAATAAATTGAAATTGAATTATAGGTCTGTTGTGCATAGGCTATGTTTTTTTTAAAGTGTAAATTTAATTAAGTAAAATGCTTCCTTTTTTTTTTAAATTGATTAAACTTTAATGACAAGTAACTGATATATTTCTGACACTAATTTTGAGGTTGAAATATTTTTTTTAAAACCTAAGAGTGAAGTCCACATCTATTGAATGTCCGCATCTACTGAATTTTTTTGTTGGTCCCCTGAAAAACGATAGAGGTTTGACTGTATTTCACAAGATTTCCCTGCTCAGTAATAAACTATCGGAGCTAGGACGGGGCATCGCCACAATCACACAAAGAAGTGCAACATGTCAAATAAGCATAGAGCACCTAGCTGGCCAACATAGTTGATGGGCTTGTTTAGTAATCAAAGACAATCATAAAGCTCAAACAAAAATTAAGTCACATGTGAAGATACGTGCACCCGGTCAGACACATCTAGACGCAGGCAAACAGCATACAGCCACACCTGCCCTTTAGCAGCCAATAAGGAAAACACAGGTGATGCGTATGTGACACACTGCATCTTTCCTGCCACATGATAAAAATTGAAGAAATTTGCCTAAGTCATACTCACTGACTAATATGGAAATCCCTGTAAAAAAAATGCTAGAAAAAATACTGAGCATGTAAACTGGTACAAAAAAAAGATAATAGTTGACAATTCCCATTACCTTATCATTATTTGTTTCATCATTTTGCTCTGCTTCTTTCTTGCCTTTCTGTTTTTTTGTCTTCTTCGGTACTTTTTCGAATTCCTCTCTGAAATATGGGTCAGACAAATCAATGTCAGATGGAATGTCATCATCACTGTACGGGTTCTCTCCACTTTCCTGAAAAAACATAACACATATAATTAAATAGTTACAGGAAGCCTAAAATGACTACTCTAGCATCATACATTTTTTACTTGATAAAAAGGTGAATTTTCATAGTTTGATTGCTAATAAGTTTTTGGAGAAAACTGTACAGAGGTTTCAGGATAGGCTTCGGATTTGCATCCAACAAGGATGTTACCTTATTGACATTATTTAATTATTATTATTATTAAATAAATTTGAAAAAAAAAAAAAAAGAAAACAATTTCTAAACAATTTTCACAAAACTTGTTTTAAAGCTGGACTTGACAGTGTTTGGTATCCAACCGAAGTAAAAATTTTCTTTTTTTCTTACCCTACAGTCAAGTGTCTAAATAAATTTTATTTACTTACCTCTGTGAGTTTATTTTTCTTCTCCAATTTCTTTTGTTTCTTTTTATCCTTCCTCTTTTCTAAATACTGTTGGAAAGGTGTCAGCTCATCCTGTTCTTTCATCTTTTTCTTTGTCAGTTCTTCGGCCTTTTCCTTTAGTCCTATTCCCCAGGATATTTCCATCTCCACGTCTTTGTGCTTCTTGCGTTCTTCCTCTTCTTCGATACTCTGAACAAGTGCTTTGTATTTTGATATTGTGTCCATTTCCTGAGGGCCATCTTCTGATTCATAATCCTGACTAGCGTTCTGCTCATCTACAAAACAAAAAACAACACTTCAAAGAATACTTCCAGCTCTAATTAACATAACCATAACCAGAGTTAAATTTATAATAAATAATAAGTGACTGATGCCTCACTGTACAAGAAATGAACTGGATTGAGCAGATTGACAACTAGATCTGTAGAGTCAGTAACGTATGAAGAATTTCATTTCATGGGAAGCAAAAGCGGGACCGAACCACTTTGCCTGCTGTTTGCTTTGAAATCCTTTCCATTAGTTGATGGGGGAATTATTGATGTTTTAGGATTTCGGAGTAGGAGAGGGATATGCTCCGCCCTCCCCCTTTCCGCGTACAACACTCATTTAGAGACGATGAAAGGTAATGAGATGCTAAAGAACCATCGACAGAATGAATAGATGGAAGTAATGGCAGTACCCCAAGAAACTCCACACGCGTGCGGCAACGTCTACCCCGTTCCCCACTTGCGAAAAATCCAGGTTGAACCCTGCCGGAAATCAAACAGGGATCGCCTCGGTGGGAGGTGAATGATCTGCCAACTCAACTGCTGTGGCCCACCGCAGTACAGTACATCCATAGTCCATCTCGTGCTTCGATTGCAGTACAGAGCTAACGGCACTCACTGTTGCCATATTGACACTGCCCAGATTTTTAACATTAAAATTGTTATTTTATATACTATCAATAATTATATTAAGTTTTAGTATATTTTTAAGTCTACCAGTCTACTGACAGTATTATTACAGTCGTTTACATTCTGAAGGAAAAAAATATTAATTCTAGACACCAATTTTTATTTCACAGGAGAAACTATTTTTAGTAGTTAGTCGTTATAAATAACACGGCATTCCATTAATTATGTCCTATGATCAAACAGAGACAAAATTTTGAATACTAAAAAATATTTTAAAAATTTATAAAAAAAAGATGGCAACTTACTGTTGTGTTTCCTTAGAAGTAAGAATTGAATATTATGAAATTATACTCTTGATGAAATGCAACAAGAAAATGTATTTCAGAAATTCTCAATCCAATTTTTTCTTTTAAAACAAAAAATTTTAAGAACATTTTAAATATTTCATTACACTATAATTCTATAAAGGTTTGTCTAAAACTTTTGTGCTCTGTGGATATGTCTGGCCACAGAACACACAAAAACAAGGACAGCACTAACAGCAGATATCGTGCACTGGAAATGCCCATTAAATTGCACACTGCAATCTATACATGAAACATGCTATAGAAAGAGTGAAATACATCACAAAACCCTTTCTACCATATTTTTACCTTTCTGCTGATTTTCTTTGCTTTCTTCATCCTCGTCTTCGCTGCTGGAAGTTGCAAGGTAAGTTCGAAGCTCTGCGCGATCGACGTCTCCCGATATGACTTTCTGAGCAATCTCCGTACGGTCCGGGTTCGTCTCGTCCCACGTCAGTTCGACTTTCGACTGCTGGAGAGCGGTGGTCGTAAAGAAGCGAGGTTTGTACTTGGACAACTCTGGAAGTGTGTCGCATACCTCACGAGGCTCCTGTGTTCAACAAAAATCAATAACCATACAAAACAGGAGCCAATTAAGGGTGATAAGGGTACATTATCTTGGGTTTTTCAATTGAAATTTTGTTATTTATCCACATTTATGGCATGGCAGGGCATAAGGTAGATCTACTCAAGCTTTTATACTTTGTTTCAGCTTAACACTTACAGATTGATTACTGCGCATAACCACCAGAAAAAAAGATCCAATTACTAACTGCTGGTAGGTACATGACATTATTACATTAATCCATGACTATTGACGTCAGTAAGGCCGGGTTTATAAACCATACAAGAAAACAAAATGTAAAAAGGGGAAGAAAAAAAACTAACAACAAAAAAAAACAGTGTTTTTAAATACGTGTTAATAAATTACATAAGACACATGAACACAACACAAGCATCCACCAACTTACAACTTCTTGAGATTCTGCTTGCATTTCCACCTCCTTTTTTGAAGCCAAGTGTTTCAAAGCCTTACTAAGATGCAGACGTTGTTTATATAGAAGGGTAAGATTTTCTTTTAGTCCAACTAACAGGTTTTCCATTATTAAACTATCTGACAGTGAAATAAAATTACACTTTTAGATCAGATTAAGAATTATACACGTTTTCCTGAAAAATATTAATTATGGATAGAAGCCAGAATTTAAAGTTTCAAGTTGCAGGGTTGGTGATATCTTGCGACTTGCATGTTTTATACATTATCATAGTTTTCTTGCATTTGTTGCCTGTTTATAAACTTGCAAGTTTATAAACCCAGCCTGTAGACACACAATATGTGAAAAAAATACATTGCTTTTCTGATTAAAGAGGCATTAACTCCTCAGAAACAAAACACGCCAATTTGCTAAAGAAAATAAAAATACATTAGTTTGATAACGTCAACCTAACTACTAATGAAAAGAGCGTGATGAAACAGGATCTCCACACAAGTCCGAGATAAAATAGTCTTGATTTTTCATGGCCAATATTACAATTAACATGAATAATTTACCTAATTTGCAGTTTTCTTAAAATAAATAAATAAAATTTCCCCTCCACCATCACCATAACTGTCTGTCAAACAGAACTTTGCATACACCATTTTATAGTGTTTATGACTACGCACTAAAACACCTGAAAAAAAATCTCAATCTGAGTGAATAATCGCAGACAGGAGAATGAGATCCTAACCTTTCCCTGATTTTTCCTAACTTTCTAAAATGTGGACATTCTATGAAAGTATCAGTGTGCAATAAACAGAAAAGTATCCGTATTAACAGTCCAGTAAGTACAAAACATTCTAATACCAGAGGAGAACTCAAACAAACGAAGACTCTGGTAGTACTTACATGATCAAAAGTCATGTCATCTGGAATGAATCGTAGGTCGAGACGGGCTGAACTGCTTTCATATTCCAGACCGTCACATTCAGTGTAAATTTTATTTGCAGTGTTCTCGGAGTCACAGTCAATGACGGCATAGAAGTACTTCAACCTGTTGAGTTGATACTGCCGCAACTTTTCCATGTGGTAGTCATTACCTTCTTCATTCTAAAAAAAATCATACAATTACTGTCAAGTGGTTGGAAGTACATAAGTACATAAAATTATAAACAAAAAAAACAGTATTTGTCATATGATTTTGACAGCTTAACACACTAACATGTTCTAGCCCTCACTATACTAGACAAAATGATTACAAAAGTACATTTTGGTACAATTGTATTAATTATATAATTTAGGAGTATGTGTGTGCATGGAATTTATTATAAATAAATACAATGTCTAAAATAAATAATTAGGTTGCATCTACAGAGCAAAATTTACACATCATTATTAGAGCCACTGGATTATTTTATCATGACTTAAGTGAGTTACAAGTTATGAACTGAGAATTCATAACCTGAACCAACTGATGCCTACTTTACTTCCAACTAGTTTTTTCACAGCGCTCACACCTACAATATAACGCGAGCCAAAAATCTTGCAAGGTGTGCTTCACAGTTCGATGGAAACACGTTGCTTGGAATGGAGCAGCAGAGCCAACTATTAGTAGGCAGAACCGTATGGAACCTAACTGACTCAGCATGGCCAGGTTACACATCAACTGTTCTAAAAACATCAATCATAATGATGCTTGTGAGTACAAGGGGACTTTGTCATAAAAAATTTATTTATTACCTTTTTTACAAAATTCCTTCCGTCACCTTCAAAGTACTCTCCATTAGATGTGATGCACTTGTCAAGCCATTTTTCCCACTGTTTGAAGCACCTGTAGAACTCCTCAACTTTGATATCCTCTAGTGCCCTTTGCAAAGCTGTTTTTACCACCTCCACATCATCAAAATTCTTCCCTTTAAGATTTTTCTTCATACTTGGGAACAGGAATCAGTCTCACGGAGCTAGGTCTGGCGAATACAGAAGGTGGGAAACTACAGACCACCCGACAGGCCAAATAGCAGTTTATTCGTAAGGCTGTGTGTGCGGGGGCGTTGTCATGATGAAGGAACCAGTCACGTGATCTGCAAATTTCCGGGCGTTTCCTCCCCACATCTTCTCGCAAACGTCTTAAAACTTCCAAATAAAAGTGCTGGTTAACAGTCTGGCCAGGGGAAAAGAATTCCCGATGCACAATTCCACGAACGTAAAAAAAGGCAATGATCATTGTCTCAACATTCAACCTCACTTGTCTTGCTTTTTTTGTCTGGGGGAGTTGGGAATCTTCCACTGGCGTGATGCTTGCTTGGTTTCTGGGTCATACCTGTAACACCAACTTAAAGTTTGGATCACTTTAAATCTCTTTTTTCAAATCCTGGTCCAAATTCAATCAAATGTTTTTTTTTTTATTCTGTTTGAGAAGGCGAGGTACAAATTTAGCAGCAGCACGTCCCATTTGCAAATCCTCAGTCAAAATCTGCTGGCATGAGCTCTAACTCACTCCTGTCTCTTCTGAAATCTTTTCGATTGAAGAACGACGATCCTCAATTTTTTGGTTGATATTTTCAAAGTTTTCATCGTTTCGAGATGTTGAAAGGCGCTCAGAAGGAGCATGATCTTCAACACTCTTCTCACCACGTTTAAAGCACCAAAACCACTGTTAAGTGAAGGTATCTTTTAAGTCCATTTTTTTTTAAGAGCTCAAGACATCCAAGTAGATTCTGGTTATGAAAAGCAGGTAAAAATAAACTGAGAGCAGATGAGATGTTCTGTACTCATATTTCCTTTTTAATGTACCCTTGAATGGTTTCAATAATCTGCCTGTTGTTTCATGTCTACAATACTTTAGTATTTTTAGAAGTATGAAAATTGTTGAATATGTGTTTTCAGAGTAAATTGTAGACATGAAACAACAGGCAGATTATTGAAACCATTCAATGGTACATTACTCCTTTATCTTATTTCTCCGCCATACAATGTTATGGTTGCAGCTCAAATCTTACAGCTGCACTATGAACAATGAAGACTGTGGACCAGTCCACAACCTTGTGCTTAAGAAGCACGCTAGAAGCACCAGTGAACATCAGACTTATCAATCCCGTGACTAGACAGTCAATTTTTTATACTGGAACCATAATAGGACACATATGTCATTTTATATTGTTCATATTGGCCTCATTGACCGCAAGATTGTTAGAGACTATAACACACTATGATTAACATCAGGGATATTGAGAAAACAATCTGTCATGGCTATGGACAAGACTATATGGTGAGTTGTGATAAAAACCAAAATAACAACGAAAAAGCATGTCCAAACACAGCATAACAACAAAATGTACGTTAATACTTCTAATAGCACCAAAATATAAGTTACATCATGGAATTAAGTAGCATTTAAACAAAATTTAATTAAAATCATAAAAAAAATCCTTTAATGTTTGAAAGTTAAGGAATGTCATTATTTCAGGACAAAAAATCATATATAAGTGCTTGGATCAGAAAAAGTAATTCAATTTGTTTTATTGTGCATCTCTTATTCAATCAATTTTAAACCATAAATGCTCGCACTTTTATTTTTATTGTTCTGAATGTAATTGTTTTAGACCTATTTATTAAAAATCAATTTACTGTATAAATGCAGCATTTAAATTTTACCCAAATTTTGGAGTATTACAAAACACCTTTTATAAAAACTAAAACTGTTTTAAAAACAAAATTGGACTAAAAATAAAACCATAAAATCTTGTCTCTAGTCATGGCTTTGCCAGGAGTGATTTAAGGAAAATATGGAGAACCAAAACTGGGCTGACCGGAACGTGTTTCGAAACTGGATCCCCTGGAACGTAAATCCAGTTTCTAACCATGGTGCCACTTTGCCCTGTGGCACCAGGTGTAGCACCGCGGTGCAGAGAATCACAATGTAACTCTATTAAGGCCTGCATTATCATTTAAGTGTTTCAGTTAGACAGTAACATATCATTTTTAAATTACTTATTTTTTATTTTAAATTTAAGTTAAAAAATATAGCTATAGGATTATAAACAGGGTGGCCAATCTTCTGGGATAATAAAATTCCTGGTTTTTTCCAGGTTTTTTCAAGGGTGGTTTTTATCAATATTTGCATACAATTTGCAGGGCCGGCGCGTCCATATAGGAGAACTAGACAACCGCCTAGGGCGCCAAGTAGCTGAGGGCGGCGCAGCAGGACACATTACAGCTGATATAATATGTTTAACGATTATTGAAACTAGATGAAAACGGATTTTTGTAACAGTTTGGAATGTTTATATTGATATAAGTAATTGTTTAAAGTCCACGGTGACCTGTTTATGATTTGTAATAAGTAAAAAAAAAAAGCCTGCTTACATTTGATAGTTGACAAAATCTTAGGCTTACGTGATGTATTTTGAGGCAAGGAAAATTTATTTTGGGGTGTCCGGCGGGGCATTAAGGTTTTTCACCTAGGGCGCCAATTTACCTTGCACCGGCCCTGACAATTTGCATTTTTGTTACACAAAGCACATACAATATGATGTTTTATTGGCGTTAAAGAATAGACAACTTAACTATAGGCTTAAAAATTAAATCAATGAACTTGCTTAAAACAAAACCCACCACCAACAAAAAAAATTTATTATTTCACGTCACCAAAATTACTTGACAACAAACGCACGTGTTTTGCCCCTCTTGCGTGGCTGGCTAATGCGGTTCTTCCCATGCTACCGATATTGATTTTAACATTACACAAATTGCAAATGGCGTTTGTCTTGCACTTTGAATCTTTCTCCACCCATTCAAACTCTTCCGTATATTTGTCATTGTATGTGGTGACCGAACTCTTTGACATTTTGATAGTCTGAGCAAATTACATGTTAGATTAAAAAATTCAAAACAACGTCCCGCACAACTAAACTTTAAAAAAAACTCGAGAAAAGTATCCGTGATACCGTGACGCAACAACATGAGCGCAAAGTAAAAAAATATATATACATACAAAACTAGTGCTACCAACATGCCGTGCGAGAAATTACTACCACTCTACAACAACATTTTCAGCCATAATGCTGTTGCTTTTGAATACAGAAACATTATACATACGTAAGTATGGAAGTCTGAATTGTTAACGGTTTCTTACGTACTACAAAAGTTTTTAAATGCAATATGAACAAATTAACTTTCACAAAATATAGCTCACCTCACGAGCATACTGTCGTGCTTCGACGGGTGGTGAACATGCTCACGTTCAAGTTTCTCCATCATAGGCTTTTAACAGCCGTATGTTATTGCGATCTTTATTTCATAAAAAAAATTCCCGGTTCTAATAAAAATTCCTGGTTGATTCCAGGTATTCCTGGTTTTTTAAAGAAATCCTGGCTATTTCCCGTATTTCCCGGTTGGCTGGCCACCCTGATAAAGGATACATAAAGTGTGTCATTGGGTTGTTCATACTCCTGTAGTTTTTTGGGTGTATACCAAATAAGCATCATTCTTGGTGACAACCGTCACTATAGTGATCAGTGCCCGGGCCAGGCCTACCTTCAGCACTCCCCCCCCCCCCCCAACCTTGTTTCCAGCAATCCACAATTCTGCATAAAAAAAAATGTTCTTAGATCATTTAACAGGTGCCTCAGTTAGTTGCTAATCGTCAAACTCTGGGAATAAATTGTACAGTTCAAAAGCAACAACCAATGCCTTGTAAAATTTTTGAAAAATCCTTACTTCAAGAGATATTTGAATTTTGTGTTTTTCCAACTTTTTCACTACCTTCTGTATAAAAACACCACATTTTCCGACATTCAAACAACACTATTTTAATTTCATACTTGGGTACCTATTAATGTAAATATCATTAGATGAATTTTTGTAAAATTTAATGAGTTATAGTTATTTTTTTAAAACCAATTTTCATGCCTTTGAATTAGTGATGGGTCAATTCCTGTTTTTTCCCGGTTCTCGGTTCGGTACCGGTTCTTAAAAATTGGTTCTCGGTTCCTCGGTTCTGACTTAAAAAAATAAAATAAATATTATTCACACATTATTTATGAGGTGTTTTAAGTAATAAACTATTTACTGTTTTGGCTACAAAAAAGCACTAAAAAGCATGTGTCCATACTTACAACTTCAACAATTTACTGTTTATAACACTGAAAATAATAATTTGTTTGTATTGTTCTGTCCTCAATGTTTTTTATTGTATACTTACAAAGAAATGCATTGGCATAATGATTCAGTCTTTAAAGAGGCTATCAAAGCAAATTAAAAGGTTTAGTATAGTTTTCAAGCTACAGTAAACACACCAACCTTAATAAAACTAAAATTTACTATATTAATTAAACCCTACTTTAAAACATAGGAATAAAAAGAAAAAGTTACAATAATGGAAATAAATACAATGATGGTGAACTTTCAAAGAATTAGAATATTAAATTGTCCATCAAACTTATTGCCTACATTGAATTCAGTATGTTTACACAGTCAACAGTAAATTACTGCCACACTTCTGATGCCATTTCTTACACAATTTGCTCTATTTGGCCAGAATAATTATACTTTACAAGTGTCAACAAGCATTTTGTAACTTCCCCCTTCAAAAAAATCCTGTTTGTCTAAATGAGAAAGTTACTAGCCATTACACTAGATGGCTGCAGATGCAGTGAACTTACATTCCAAAGCACTGCACAAAAAAATGCATAAAATTTTATAACGCCGAAAATTATTACGGAAAATTTTTAATCAATCATTAATTATATCAAACAAATATTCTGTGGAATTTGCAATACACCAGTCACCCTTACTTACGTGTCAACGACTCAATTAACTGCCTATTTTTAAAAACAAATTGAAACAAACATGGCGTCTTTCTGTTCTCACATCTCTGCTGAGGCACGTCATAGAGTTGCACACCTCTATGAACTACATCTATGGCACCTTCAACTGTTATGTTTTGATTGTAAAACGTACTTTGTTTACAGATGTGGCGAGAACATTAAATATTTTCACGTGTTATTTATTTTATAGTTAGAGATAAATATTATTCCACGGAAGTCCAAAAAAATAATTCATATGTGGTTTGGACGTGAGTTGAGCCATTTCATGCTGCAGTTAAGTTATAGTGAAGGACTATTTTCGTAAAGGGTTTTGCTATACTGCCGGTACCGGTACCGGCACCGGCACCGGCACCGACATTTTAGCTGCGGTTCTTGGTGCCGGTTAAAATGCTGAGAACCGTAGGAACCGAGAACCGAGAACCGGTACCGACCCATCCCTACTTTGAATTAATATTAGATAATTTTTATCTGACTATAAAGATTGAAAACATTATTTTCTAACAGAAAATGTAGCATTCTTTTGAATGGTGCAATAAGATTTGCGGTAGCTTCAGTATATCTGTAATTATTAGCAATTTTTGTATGAAAATAGAGAAAATTTGGAAAAACACAAAATGTGAAAATCTCCAAAATAAAGGTCATTTTGAAAAAAAATATTTACAAAGTATTTTTTTAAGAATTGAAACAAAATTTTCTTATACAACATTCTTTTGGATAATTAGGCTATATGGAAAAATGTTAGTAGTTAAATTACAGCTTGCTTCACCCAGCAGTAAGATATGTACATACATAGTTAACATTTTAGCAAGTAATTCATACTCACCTCATTTTCTTCACGTGGTGTATCTTCATCATCATTAAAATCAACCAACTCTGCTTTTCCTCTTAATTCAGGTGGACCATGAAGCTCTTCTTCTTTCATTCTTTCAAGGCCAAACTCTGATGGGTATATCTGAAATTTTTATTTCTCAATAAATAAGTACGATTTAAGTCACAAATGCATAATTTATAAAACCATAATCATTTCAATATGATTGTAAAAATTTCACATTGTGAAGTTTTTGTGTACAAATCTATACTAATATTATAAAGCTGAAGAGTTTGTTTGTTTGAACGCGCTAATCTCAGGAACCACTGGTCCGATTTGAAAAATTCTTTCAGTGTTGGATAGTACATTTATCGAGGAAGGCTATAGCCTATATTATATTATCAATAACTTTAGGGATCCTTACTAAAAGTCCAATTTAGAATCAAATGCGTTGGAGGGCGTTAGATACAACATGCAGTACACGTGCGAAGTGTGTGTTGACAATGCCGCAGGTGCTAGAAGTCTTATATATATAAGCGAAATACCACTCACTGACTCACTCATCACGAGATCTCTAAAACTATACACCTGATTGACTTGAAATTTAGCATAGTTACTCATTTTGTGAAGTAGACGCTCACTAAGAACGGATTCTGCGGAAATCTGATCCCAAGGGGAGTTTCGGGGGCGTAATATATCAAAATTTCCAGTTTTTGGTAGGAAATCACCATGGCAACGGCTGTTGCTTTGTTGATGCTTCATTCGTCTCTATGGCAACAACTATTTCATTGTTAGTGCAGTCCTCATCACCGTTGAAATTTTGCAGGTACTTTAAATATCAAAAATTGCCCTTTTTTCAAGTATATATATTTTACAGACTTGAAACTTCACAGTAATGTTCCTTATGTTACGCAGGATGACATTTTCCGAAAATTAGATCCCATGGGTGGTTAAAACCAGGCAACAGTGGGTACTTTGTCTGCGTGAGAACAGGATTTTGCATTGTTCATGCCTTCTGCGTCTCCATGGCAACGGGCACCACGCGGCAGTGGCGTACCCACAAGGAGGGGCATGTATAATGAGCGGCGCAAGAGTGATCTGCCTGTAGACTGCCGTAGCGAAGTACGGGTACATCAGTTGTACGTTGCGTGCACGAGTCGGGAAACCATCGGTGCTATTCATTTTCTCTCCGGTACATTATACATCATTGTAATAAATTTTCACTGAATTTTTTTTTATTTACCATTACTGTAAATGGGAGGTGTGGCTTAATTTTTATTCCATTAGTATAGCGTGCGAAGCCGGGTAGGGCAGCTAGTCTATACTAATACTAAAATGTTTAAGGTAAAATGCCTGTACAATGGATGAAATTATGAAAACACTATTGGAAATTGCTATTCACATCATTAAAAATTAAAAAAAAAAATATATATATATATATATATTTTAACATTTCTGTCTCTTTGTTTTAGCATCAATCGAAAACTATTCGAAGGATTTTGACGAAGTTCTTTTAATAGAAAGGTATTTTGCTAACTTAAAAATTAGGCTATATATAATTACAGAATTCCAACTCTAAAGGGGTGAAACAGGGTAAATATTGTTTTAAGATAATTAATTATATCTCCCAAACTAATCAAGCAAAAGAAAAGATATTGGGAAAAAACAATAAACATACAAAAACTACCAATCACAATTTTACCATTTTAAGAAATTCAAACCCCAGGGATGCTACACATTTTTGAATATAAAATTCCCTGATTGCCAGGTTTTTCAGTTTACATGGAAAAATTACCCAGACAATGTATGATAGTAATTGTACAAGGTAACTTATTTTGGAAAGTTCATAAATGACAATTGTGTTCCAGCATATTTGCAGCACGACTATCTGATAATTTGTATAAGATATGTCCTTTCAGAAAGTTAATATCTAGGCATTAGTAAGCATAAGTACTCTTTTTAATCAGTGGTTTAACTATATGCATTTATACTTCAGGTAAAATAAAAAAATTAATTGTCAAAATGTACCAAAACATGAAATTTTAATATTCATATGTCTAGGCCCACAATTGAACACACAATTATAAAAAGGTTAAATTTAAAAAGTACTTACATAATCCAAAGAAGTAATGATAAAGTTGCTATTTTGCAAGTTAAAAATAGCAAAGATAAAAATGTTCGTAGAATGTACAGTATTTCTGACACACTACCCCACACAATAATAAAAATTAAAACTTGTGATAAGTAGGTAAAAAAAATCATCATTCACATTTTAAGGCTGTTGCTTGGTAATTAAAGAGATATCATCTAATAGTCGGGCTTCCTTCTGGGCCTCTACTAAATTTTTTTGTTTCTTTACTTGCAATGCTTGAACCATTTCTGATTATGGCCAGGCTATAATCACAGCACACCATGGAAGTTACAATTTTCTTTCTTCTTCTTCTCACATCGATTAGTCAAGATCATCAAAGTATCGATCTCAATGTACATCACAGAAAGATTAGTGACTATGTATTAGTTGAAATTACGGGGCGCGCGATTAGGTCTATTGTTTTTTGTTAAATGCCGTCTTGTCTGCCATGTTTGCGATAAGCCAGAGTTAAAAATTACAGGCGAAAACACACATTATTTCGTAAACAAATCAAAAAATTTATATTTTAAAAGTGTGTTGTTTCATAAGTAGTATGTATAGTAATTTCAGAAATATTTTTGATTTCCCTGACGTTTCCATGACTTTTTTAGGGTACAGGTTTTTGCCTCGACAGTAGCAACCCTGACCCCTAAGGGATGAATATGGTATTAAGATTAATAATTATATATCTAAATTTATTTAAGCATAATAAACTATATTTGGTACCAATAATAAATAAACAAAAACTACCTACCACAATTATTTTTTACTTTGCAAAATTAAACTTCTATGGGGTTAAAAAGGGGTGAATACGGTTTTAAGGTAGGTAAATAATTTTACCTCAGAATCTAATCAAAAATAATAAAATATTTTGGGTACCAATATAAACATATGAAAACTACCATCCACAATTTTATTTTTTTCCAAGTAACGTGGCATGATTTGTAAACATGCAAAATCCACCAACTGTTTTTTACTACTTCCTGAAGTTCTACTTCTTAAGGGGTGAAATGTTGAAAACATGGCTTTGAAATTAAAAAATATCTTCTGATCAAATCAAACTTAATTTAAGATACTGACAATGATTAACTAACATACGTTAAGCTACATTCTCTTATTCAGTGTTCTACAAAATATCACCTCTTAAGTTGTAACAGAAGTTAATATGAATTTAAAAAAAAAATAAAAAAGGTTATGGAATCCACTAAAACAGTATTGGCAGGATAAATTGAAATTTGAAATAAATACATATGTTTATTAATTAAATTATTTTGAAGTTCACATATGTGCTAAAAAAAAAAGGATGATTTTGGTTTTGTTTGGTTAATGGATATTGATATATTTATTTAGTTCTGAATTTTTACATAAGCATGCCTGTGGGAAAAGAGGAGAGGGGTAAAAAGGTAATTTTGTTTAAGTAATACTAAGCCTAACTAAGAATTAATTAATACTTTGGATAAGAAATTAGATGAATGTACTCCATATTTCAAATAAGATGCAATTGTATCAAATATATTTAAATAGTGGATGTATTTGTAATAAGATAAATTATTTAATTTTTCTAAGCATAATTTTAACGTAAATATACAAAAGTGTAAGTGTAAATTATGGCATAAACTTAATTAACATGAAATAGGTGCATGTTTGATAATTGTTTTAACTGTCCATCTCATGAAATGAAAAGGAGGTAAGAGTGATTTCATCAAGGTAAAATATATCGTCAAACACTACTAGAACAGGAGTTATCAAATCAGATACTCATTCTATAGTAAACATTAAATGGCCTATTCATACCCACTTAAAATATATCATTCTTAAACAGTTTTGTTATGAATTAAATCTTTTATGCACCTGAAAATTTATTGTATCTATTTCTTTAGTTAAATTGTTTGAAATACATACACACTTTCTTTCAATGATAAGATATCAGCAATACTGTGAAATGGCACGAGCAAAGCAGCGTGTTATTGGCTAAAATTCTATAAAACTACTTGGCTCTGTACAGTAAATATCAGCATTAAATGTACAATTTATGTAACTGCATGTATTACAAAGTTAACTCAAATTAAGCTGATACTATATAGGCTAATAAAAATCAATTTACAAAAAGAGACTCCAAAATGAAAAAAAATTTCTGACCACAAAACTGTCTCAAAACTTTAACATTTCCAGACAGAAATCTTTAAGATTAGGGTTGTGCAATGCTTCAACTAAGTAAATCAATCAAAGCTATAGGTAAAGGTTTTCATATTTTTTTGATGAAAATGATAAACCTTACAATTGAAAGCGTACAAATGGCAGTTCACTGCTTGTTCATTAATTTTATTTCTGGTCCTTGAGCACCAGATTCATATTTCAGAATATTGAGGTTCAACCAATCACTTCAAAATGAAATTGCTTCCTTTCCTTTTCATAACATTAAAGACAGTTTTACACACACCAGTGACGAGACACTGCTGTGGTCGGCCCGTGAATACACTGACTGGGTTGAAAACATTCTTAGTATCAAGTTGAAGGGTTTTGTTTCCACTTGAGCAGCGTGTGTCCGTGCTGGTTCAAAAAGTCATGTCGCTGTCACAGAGATCGCTAGATTACTTGCGGACAATATTTTCTAGTTTCACGGCAGTGCAACTGGCGGATACTTATGAGTGTAGTTGTTAGACAACAGATGAAAATGTCCACTGTAAATAGAAATCAATATGAGATCACTGTCTGTGAAATCAGGGGCGCAACGGGGGGCAAGGGTATTTTACCCCCCTCTGAAACCTTGAAATGGGGGCAAACGGGGACAAAGAAAGTGCTGTGTAATCAATTTTTAGATAATAAAACTGCTTGAATAGCACCATTTTCCACTTTGAAGTACAAATTTGCCCGGGGGAGGACCCCCGGACCCCCCACTTCAAAAGGGGGGATAGATGATTCTTTATAAAAAGGTATATTGCCCCCCTTTTGGAAATTTAGTTGTTGCGTCCCTGTGTGAAATTAAGGGCCAGCCATGGCACCGTCATGTCACTGGTGAGTGATAATCTGCCTTGAACAGGATTTATTTATTTTTGCAAGACTGGAATATCGCACAGCAATGCAGTCTCTCCTCACCGCGATGGACCTGATGAGCCCGTCCTGGGGCAGGAAGGAGTTGAAGAGCACCATGAGGTCCGGGGCGCGGATCCGGTCCCAGTCCATGTTGCAGAGGGCGAGGCGGTGGGTCGCATCGTCCGTCTGCTCAGCCTCCTGGTCCAGCTGCCCCCAGCCGTGGTCCAGCTCCTCCTCAGACTCTGCTGCAATGCCTTGTTCTCAACTCACTGGCTATGTGGCGGTACCACACAGACGCCATGTTGGTTTCAACAGCTTTCTACTGTGAATTTGCCTTCACTAGGACAGAGATCACACTTAAAAGATTTTCTGACAAGAAAATAGTGTCTATTGACTAAATTTTGACAGTTGTAATCATTTTCAAAAATAAATTCAAAACTTTATGCCAATAACTTCGCAGGGGAAGGTATTTGTAGCAGTCAGTACTTATTAATATCAGGCATTTCATTAAATTAATTATTATGCTTTAAAGAAGTCCATTATCTAATATTAAACTATATAAAAATGTAATGGCCTAAATACTGTTGAAACCAAGATGGCATTGTTTTTTTGTCCTTCCCCTTTAAAGAAAGGGTGATGAAGAATGGTTTTAAATTGTTATAATAACTTGGGATTCTCTGAATAAAACTACTTTCTGAATGGACACGCTCAAAATTGAATAGTAGAAGCACTTAATACTTAGGTATATATTTTATAAATAAATTAAATACTAATTGGTAGGGGCATGTTTTTTTGTGATATAATCTGATTGCTATTTGACTGCAACAAGCTATGCCAGCACTAGCAACTGTTGCCTTGTGATTGGCAACTATCTGCAAGAGAAGCAATTGGCCTACTTGGTCGGGTCATTCAGGACATGTTTGCTTCCGCAATGTATAGCTATGACTGGTTGCTGACAGTAGACATGTACCTGAAATAAACCCAGCCAACCATGAAACACAAGACAATTATACAAAGTTGTAACACACAGCTGGTCTGAAAATCTTTTCATGCCTTTTTTCGAAAGAGTATATGGTATACCAAGTGAAACAAACAATCACCATAAGAATCCACACCTGTTTCTCATTCAATGACGGAAGTAGCGTCAGCGGAGGAGGAATGATGCATGCACAGAGCGCCGAAGAGAGACGTGTAATGACGTGGTCACCAATGGAAAAGCGAGCTGTTATCCGGTATTAATGGGAACCTGGGACTAGTGTGTCCATCATCCATGAACACCTACAGACCGTATATGGTGGAGAGGTCATGTCTTGTCAAATGGTTGGTTGCTGGTGTTGCATGTTCAGTGAAGGAAGGCAGAGTGTAAAGGATGAAGGTCAAAGTGGATGTCCATCCACATCCACGAATGAAAACAAAATTGCTAGAGAACAGGACATGGTGTTAGCGGACAGGCGCATAACGGTATCAGATGTGGCGTCCACGCTGCGTATTGGTCATGCTCAGGCCCATCACATGCTCCATGATGTGTTGTGTCACCGATGCAAGATGGGCGCTGAGAACCCAGAACCCTGACCCCAAATCACAAGAGTGCAAGAATGGTAATCAGCCTCAATCACTTGATGCGGTACATGCGAGAGGGAGATGAGTTCCTGTACAGAATCATCACAGGTGATGAGACATGGGTGCACCACTTTACCCCAGAAACCAAAACCGCCTCAATGACGTGGAAGCATCCCAGTTCACCAGTGAGGAAAATATTCAACGTGTCACTCTCCACAGGAAAGGTTATGGCCACAGTGTTCTGGGATGCGAAAGGTGTGATGTCCTTGATTTCCTCCATCAAGAGACCATCAATGCGGCACGCTACTGTGACACCCTCACCAAACTCTAGTCCGCCATTCAACGAAAGAGACCAGAGCTCTTGAGTGAAGGTGTTGTGCTCTTGAATGACAATGCAAAACCACACACAGCAAGTCTCACACACTATCAGATTCGTAGCTTTGGATGGGAGAGTTTGGATCACCCGGCCTACAGCCCTGATCTTGTCCCATCGGAATTTCACCTGTTTCCTGTATCGATGAAAGTCGCACTTTAGGGACATATACTGATGTGGAGCTGGCTGTGCGACAATTCCTTGTATCGCAGGGCACCAAGTTTTACCAGAGTGGTTTCTTCAAACTAATTGTACGCTACGACAAATGTCTCAATGTCGGTGGTGAAAATGTTGAAAAATAGTGCAAGGTATATAGTTCATAATGGATTGTGTACTTTTTTTGGCAATAAAGGTTCCGTGTGAAAAAAAATTTACAAAACTTCCTTTTGGAACGTCCCTCGTACCTGACTCTACCAATTAGGCGCCAAAATGTAGAACAATAGTAAAGACATTTAAAGAAGTTTAAAGACATGAAACTAACACAAAAGAAAAAAAAATTACTCAAAAATTTACGAGTTTATTGCGGTTTTTGATGTTTTTTGCTTTTTTTTTTAACACCCTGCCTACAGTAATGTTAGTACTATCATTAGCATAGTCATCTGTTGTCAATGTCAATGCGCTGCTATCATCAATCAACTTAGAAAAAGTATCAGAAATCAGACAAAAGTACTTCTCCAAAATATGTCAAACTTTTAGCCTACCAACATAAACTCTGAAAAGAATTTCTGGTACTAGCAGGAAAAAGTTTCCCTAGTTTTGGGCTGTTTTTTTTTTTTTGCAGAAGCGGAAGTAAGGTAACATGATTCATAGAGGTAGAAAAGCAGAACCAAAATACAACACAAAAAAAAAACTATGCAGTGAATTGTCCAGCAACTTAATAAAGAGAAGTATGAAAATGTTCACATTTTCCCTAATTGCATTATTATTAGTGGAAGATACAAACATAAATATTGTCATGGTGACCAGATTAAAATGTTCTTTCACTCGTAGCGTGAATATAGGTAGGCCTATAGAGCGAGAGCATGCTACTGCCCAGCCAGCCTATATCCAACACCACTGTTTAAAAACAATACCCTTTTTTTTCTGTGCTGATGACAATGTATTCCCATTGTATAATGTGTTTAATGGATGTTGTGTGTTTGTATATATCTTTCCCAGTGATAAATTGCAGAACTGAAAAGAAAAAAAAGTTTTAAAACTATTTTAATTTACAGGTTGAGTTATATTGGTAAGGTTACATTTAAACAAGAAAAATGTGTTTGTACTTGCATTTTTTTTTTTCATTTGCGAACATGTCAAATGTTTGTACACATTGGTAATGTAAATTCAGTACTGCTCAGAAATGCCTGTGCTTTGATTATATCTTACCGTATGTTTCCATGTGTGACATTTAGATTTTTACTTAATTACTAGGACTTTAAAAGATAAAACTGCATCCCTTTACCGACAGCTCCTAATAAAACTGGCTACACTACAGCAACGCCAACTGACCTTCGTCGGACTCGTCGTCTGAAGAACTGCTGGTGAGCACACCTTCACCGCGAGCATAATCAACTGTCAAGTCTTGCAGCTTGGCCTTGGCCTTGTCGTTGAACAGCAGCTTCTCTTCCGCCCTCAGCTGCAGGCCGTCGCCCCAGTCGCTGTCCGTTCCTTCATCGTCCACGCTGTCGTCCGAGTCCAACTGAGGTGGTACACGCTCCTCCATTTCGCTATCTGTATCGTGTTTATGCTTGGCCGGCGTTATCTTTTTTGCCTCACGCCCTTGCTTGATATCTGCATTTGCGTTACCGTCATTTAAGAATCCCTCGTCCTCATCCGAATGAGGTGACCTATTTTTCTTAGCCACTTTCTTTTTTAAAACTTTCGAACTATTTTCACTGTCTACTAAAGATAGCTTACTTTTGTTTTCATAATTAATCGCGCTCACTTTTTCCTCTCCATCCTCATCATCCGACTGGCTGTCAGAAGACATATCATAGTACCGTCTGAGGTCCTCTGTGGTGCTGTTATTGACAGGTCTGCCTCGCTTATCCACAGTGTACTTCACTGTGAAGCGTTTATCATTGAACATTGACTGGAAACGCTTGTCAATCTTAACTTTCCTCTCCAATTTTGGGATCCTTTTGTAGCGGGGATCGCTGACGATATGAGAGAAACGTTTGTCGTTTAAAATGTCATCCATTTTCAAAGTAGTAAATAAACAAAAACCTGAAAGAAAAAATCATACAAATTACATTACCTAAACAACAATGTGTACCAAGCAATCAAGCATACCAGTTTAGTAGCCATACATAAGTACAATTTAATTTAACACTATTTCAACAAATTAAAAAGAAATATTGCTTTTTTATACACCATGTTTGTTACTAGATGTATGTTTGTTACTAGATGTATAATCAGTATTTGATGACTCAATGTAATTGATAATGTAAGAACGAATTTAAAAAAATAGCTTAAAAATACTTGGAGCACTACAAGTTAAAGACAAGTCACTATATTACGTACCACACAATTGGGAGCCTGAGCACCATAAGAAAGAAATTTGTCACAGCTGTCAAAGTGTCCTGTTATATTGGAGATGGCGTGATTTTTGTTTTATGTTTTTTAATTTTTTTTTGGTGTGAGTAAATGAAATAATTCAGGTTCTTCATCATACTACTGGTCGCTTGTTTGCTGATGACTTAAAAATACAAAGAAATTAATACCCTAAATGATTACCTATTATTTGCTCCAAAAAGACAAGACTGAAATGGACAAATGGTGTAAACTCAATCTTGTTTCTCTTAACAAAGCTAAAACTAAAATAATTTCTTTCACTAAGAAAATTCAACCAATTAGACATTACTATTTACTAGATAATGCTCAAATTTCAGCATCCTCTAGTATAAAAGGCCATGGTGTCGTCTTGGACTCTCATTTGTTTTTTCATCTTCATGAAAACTCTTTTGAACCCATTTCCTGTAGAACCCTAGCTTTAATTAATCACGTAACTTTCTATGCTTCAAATATTGATTCTATTCTTACACTTTATTAAGAAGTAAATTAGAATACAGTTCAGTAATTTGTAATAATATTAATGATCCTGATAGACAAAGAATAGAATCAATTCTAAAGAAACATTTCCAAATTGTAAGTATAAGATACTATAAGTTATCTAAAAAATGAGCCTCCCTTTCCGATTGTACAGCTTATTTAGATTTTTTTTGTATGCAATTGCTATAGTTCAAAGCTTAACTGAAAATATTTCCTCAACACTAACTGGTATTAGAGTTCACCAGTTTCATAGTCACCTACAATCTATGCTATGCACTTCACACAACAAAAATGATTTAATTTTTACTTAGATTGATTTCTAAATTCAATAAATCTGATAAACATTTTGTATTTTAATTAAAGGATAACTCAAATAATTTTTTACTTAACTGTTCTATAATTATTCAGTTCTTGCCCTCTTATTGTTGTATTTTGCACATTTCATTTATTTGTTTTGTATATCGTGCCTTATTTTATGTTCATGCCTATGTTAATGGACATGTGATTTATTGTTATTATGGTTGTTATATGGTCACCGCTCGCATGAGGTACCTGTTGGTTGTTGCAACTGCTTGTGTATGGTGCGTATCTGCATGGACATTTCCCTGCAGTGCCTGAATTTATTTTATTATGTTTTGTGAATTTTGTGTATTTGTGTGTATGTCATGCCCACCATCCAAGTTCTCAAACTGTCAGTGGGCATGTCACAAACATGAATAAATAAATATATTAATTAACAAACAAACAGCTTGTTTCCACCCTCTCCTCTCCCTCACAACTAACTGTGATCCTGAATTCGGCAGCAACAAGTCCGTTCCTTGAGGTGGTTAGACTCACAGATATGTGGCAATCAGTATACTATAGTGTAATCCAGCTAATGCCAGTCTGAACAGTTATTAAATCTTGCAAAATGTTTGTCAATCTAGAAGAAATTAAAATGTGCAACCATTCATCCATTTATGTAGTCTGTTGGATCAAGTGAAACACAGGCTATGTTCGAGTGTTATTGATCAGAAGTCAATTTTATAAATCTAAAATTAGCTAAAATACACAAGTGTCTCCTTTTGATGTGTGGCTACGGATAATTTTTTAAACTACCACTATCAAAAGACTAATGAAGACGCATAATGTGATGATAAAAGTCTTACAGAAAGGCAAGTAAAAATTATATATGAGAATTTTTTTTTACAAAAAAACAGAATCATGCGAGTACATGTGACACGATGAAACTTTAGGTGGGGATTGAGGGATAAAAATTGTTGATAAGATGGCTGAGGCATGGAAAGGAATAACAAAAGCAAAGAGAGAGCAATTTTGGATGAAAGGTGAAAGATTTTTTAAGGGAACTGTAGTTTAAGCAACTTTTCTGTGCAGTCACTTAGAAAAACAAGTTTTTTTTCCCTTAAACACTGCTTACCAACCCCCCCCCCCCTCCCCTTTATTTTAGATGTCCATAAAGTACAGCTATGCACTGCATAAAACATGCACAAAAGGTGTGTGCACGTTTGAAACACTTATAGGGGCAATAGTTATGTGCTTCTTCGCCACTCTAAGGCAAGGGAGAAGCCCTGGATGTGCCAGCTATGCACAGATTCAGCTGAGCTGTCAAGTGCTAGTGCATGTGTGAATGAACTCACTCTTTATCTGTGTAATATTATTTAAGTATCGAATTTAAATTAAGCCTGCTGCTGTTGGCCACATTCCTTGTTAATGCACTCGTCTCATTTAAATTATGCACTTCTCTAATCGTTCTTATAACCAGTTCCTTCCCCCCCCCCCCCAAGTCAAAAACATACATCGCCATACACCAGCATGGCGCGTAACATGATGTTTTGACCTTTCCTTCAATACACTGCTTCCTCCCCTGTCTACCCTACCAAGTATAAACACCCAAAACTTGCCTGCTTCCTTAACTTCTTGTTACCCTTGCCCCCCATTAACAATAAGACGTCAAACGTCAAACTTACCGTTTTCAATTAAAGAATCTTATTTTCAAAAAGATTAAGGTAAAACCAATTTCGTACGAAAGATTTCTACAAAACACTATATTATTTCACAAAACACATGTCTTCTGTTTACATATTTTACAAATTGCCACTACCGGCCATTATTGTTGAGTAGTGCCAATTGTTAGGAATTAAAATACCCGCAAAAACAATACACTACAAAAACTCAGCTTTTCTCAGCTTACTCTTACTAGGTATACATTAATAAAATTACTTTTCAATTTAATACATACAGTGAAGTTTTTTGGTAAAATGTTTGTAGTAATTAAACAATAGATTTGGTTTAAAAATATATAAAAAAACATTAACTACATTCTGCTATTTGTCATTTTTAAAGTTGTAACCTCCCGTTTTAATACCGACGGCTAAAACAAAAATAATTTTTGGAAACTTTTTTCTATTGAATTGTTTGTATTATTTGTTTGTTTTATGGGTTTTCATTCAAATCTATTGTTGGCGCCAAATTTTGTGCTTTGTAAGTACTAATATTTACATTATTATAAATGGGGATAGCATCATTTTCTCAAACAAATATAAAAATTAATTTTCTTCTTTATTCTCATAGCTTTTTTTAGGTAGTCTTATTATATAGCAAAAAAAAAAACATAAATTGCGCCAAAATATAACCGTCACCCGGTAAAAAGTGCTTGCATTTGAGGGTGCCGGTGCATAAGTAATTACGTTTGCAGTGCGCATTGGTGTAGCTGTGCACTATTGCAGTGGGATAAGGTTTTCGTACGGGAGGGTAGATAGTTCTAATTATTTGCAGTTTATTGCAGCTGTGAAGAATGCCAGGTGAAGCTTCAGTTGTTTTGAAATTCGTAAGATTAACAGAAAAAGCATGCACCCCTGTCCGAGGTTCAGCCAGAGCGGCTGGTTACGATTTAAAAAGGTTTGTATGTGTGTCTCATCTTGTATTGATTTAACACAGATTAATGTGTAAATGTTCATTTGTAGTATTTATGTATTTAATTATGTTATCAGTCAGGGGGCTTATAAGGAACCCCCACCCCCCTCTTATAGCCCCCCGCCAAATTCAGCATGGCAAATCGCCTAAAATTAATATTTTTATTCACTAACAAAATCATTATGAGTAGTTGGAAAACATAAAGTTAAAATTTTTTTTTGCACTATTTGCTCATTTTCCCATCAATAGGATATGCATGGCTTAAAACTAAAACATGTATTTTTTAAATTAAAATATTTATCAGAATTTGGTGTAGTTGGATTCTACTAACCTTTGATACCTAACACTCAATAATTTTTACTACCTACAGTATTCTTTTTTCCCTTCCCTGTGTCCCCATATTGTATAGCTTAGCATTTTATTACTTAATTTAAATAATTAATGAACAAACAGGTGTGTTTACTAATCAATATTGATGGGAGTAGTATAGATACCTATTCCATAACAATACTGATTATGTATCCAATATTGTCATCGCTTATGTCATACCACCCCTACATTCTCATTGGACAATAGCAGGAACTAAAAAAAAAAAAAATGATTTTTTATGTATTTAATTTTTTGAGTATTATACTTTTTCGGTATTGTAAACTAAAATACAGTCCCGGCTATTTTGTGATACTGATATGTCATCATTAATGTTATGTCTGTAGACGTTACAACTTGTGGTATTGTGAACTACATACCAGCATGCCTTATTTATTAGTAAACTTTACAATACTGAAAAATAAAAGTTTTGGGGAAACTGGTGAGTTATGAGGACTAAAATAATGGAATCATAAAATAGTTTAGATTGGGTGGGATTTATTCTATTTAATGATACTGATGAAATATCTCAAAAAGTCTCACTTTCAAAAAATTAAATGCTGGTATTGTAAAATAGACGTGACAAAGTGTGACTATTCTACTTCACAGTACAGATGAAATATCTCGAAAAGTCTAACGTTCAAAAAATTAAATACTAGTATTGCAAAATAGACTGCACTGGGTGTGACTGTATCCTATTTCACAATACAGATGAAATATTTTGTCAAAAAATCTCACTTTCAGAAAATTAAATACTTGTTCGGGTGGGACTGTAGTCTACTTCACAATATCTCGAAAATGTTAAGGGAAAAGTCTCTGATTCACCAAATGAAATACTAGTATTTCTAAACAACCTAGACTTAGCAGAATTTAAGTCTACTTTATGATAAGCTAAACTTATAATTAACCTAAATGAAATATGCAATAATTACTATGCCTATATTCTCTTGCCAAACCATTAATTTCGCTCCCCCTCCCCTGCTGCACATTTTTCAAGACTCATCCCTCCCAGAAACACAGATCATCCTGTCACCCCTCCTCCCTCCCTCTAACATTCCAGCATTTCCTCCCTTCATGCAACCTTTTGCATGAGAAACTGTCAACACGTCAACACCCTCCTCCCTCCCTTCTTGCTTCCACACCTGTGTGACAAAAGTAAGTTGTATAGTCCATTCCCGGTAAAATGATGAATATTTTAAGGCCCACGCGACAGCTATTTACTGTTAGTAGATACTGTATAACGTATAAGTTATTATGATACAATTTGTTTACTAGTCACACGGCAGTATTTCGATGAGAAATCGCTGAAACTTTGAGATTTCTTTAATGAAAAATTTAGCAGGGCCGTAAAAATATTTATTTTACCGTACATGAACTATACTCATCCTTCCCCCGTCCAACATTTCCGGCACGTAACGCATAGCAACCACAATCGTGTGCAGTGCATAGCTACAACACGTGTCACATCCCCACCCCAAAGCCCCTTATTTTATTCTGAAAAGCATCACTTAGTCTTTGTACGGTGTTTGTGAGTTCAGATATATTTTACAATAGCATTTTTGATTTTCAAGTTTGGATTACATTTGGTAAACATTTTTAAAGACGAGCTGATAAGGGAAGCACGTAGAAATGCAAGGACGGAAATTCTTCCAGCTTATCAACCAGACCCCGGGCACGTCTTGACGAACTAGCTTATGTTGCTGTTTTCTCCCCTCCTTTATCACTCCCGTAAATATTATATACTGACGTGTCTTTGGGCTGAATATTAAAAGTGAGGAGAGTCAGTGGTGGCATACAAAGTGAGAGCAGGTGGTTCACCTGTTAATTTTACGTGAGAAATGTCTACAGTGTGTAGGAGTTTAAAAAATACGAGCAGTTATTAGTAGTAATTTTCCACACGCTATTCACAACTGTAAGAAGTCACTATTCATGTGTTCGGAGGAATAACATTGTATTAAAGATGCAAATGATTCCACAGTATGATATGCTGTAAAGTACAGTAGATATTTTTTAATGTTTGCTACGGGAAAGACTGTGTTCAATCATCCGAGACCGGCCCCAGAGAAGGAGCAGGCGGGCGCCTGTATGTGCGGCGGAGAAATACGCGGAGGAGGGGCAGCGCGCATTCCATTTTCACACGCTACGGCCTAATGTTATTTTTTACATTGCATTAATAGTATTAATATTTAATAGTATTTTATTTACTATGAACAAATACACAAGAATAATACTAGATGTACTTGGTTCAAAAAGTAAAACAATATTTTTCTTCAGGTTAGAGGGGGAGGGGGAGTCAAAACGGGCAACCCCTGATTTTACGACGGCAGCGATTTTACGAATGTAATCCGTGGAACTGTGAGCATACGTAAAATCGGGGTTCTAGTGTAGTATTACAGGTTACTGGTATTTAAAAATTATGTTTTGAAAATCAAAGAAAATCTTTTCTATCTGTTTTGAACGATATTATTTGTTTCTTTGTACGAGAGACAAACACGAAAGCATTGGCAACACTGCAGTGTACACCATCTTGCATCTTCTGTGGAGATATGTTTGTAAACAAAAAATGTTTTACATATTTTCTGGATTGTTGGCGTGTTATTTGGTTAAGTTGTGGCTGGTAATTAATCAATGAGCTGTGATAACTTCGTCGAGTAAATAAATATTGTTTGCTGGCTTTACGGGAAACTCCAAGGTACCTATTGAGGGCGTACGGTGTTGTAGTGAAAATTATCGGTGAAAATTAGTGGGCGCCACCACGTGAGTGGGCACGTGGACCCAGCTGGAGACCCTAACCCAGGGCGTTACGTGGCCCGTGTGTGGCGAGATATTAGCCCTCTAGATGTTACACGCAGCTCTCGACCCTACCTAAGCCCGCTCTCAGCGTCGGGCACGCTTCTAATCCGCAGTGGGTTCTCAGGGCGTCCCACACGCCGCCGGTCAGGTTGGGATCCCACGTGGCCCCCCGAACAGAAAAACACGTAACACAGTTAATTGGTTTATTCTACTCACGATATACGTCCTTACACGCTCCTTCACTGATACAACTGAGAAAACGCCCGAGGCACGAATCAGATTAGGTGAGGAGGCGAACCACGCACGTGGCCGCCCCAAGTCGTGACGTATTACACTCGTGATATAAAAACTCCGAGGAGTGAATATTTAATACTTATACAGTCTCTCCGACCGAGAGAGGCCCCGAGGATGCAAAGAAAGTGATTTGAATAAATTAAGCTATAGAATTACTACTCAGTGAATCAACGATGATGTCCTCGGGGTGTCTGCAGAGACGTCCGCTCTCGGCCGGCTGTAGAAGGAGACTGGGATGAGCTCATGGTATGCAGGTGGCAACATGGCGCCCTTCGTGCCGAACACAATTACCGTTACAGTTTAGCTGTGGCGTGCCCCGGGTTACTATTAGAAAATACATAACTAATTTTACAATAATTATTAAATTACTTCCATGTCCAAACCGTCTGTAATAATTGCTTATAACATAAAACAACGTTCAATTGAGTTTCCTGCTAGTTCCTCCGTCGCCCGCTAGGGAGCGTCCGTGTTCGTGCTTGGACTTATAAAATACTAAAAAATCATGAAGTTATAATTAAAAACACATATATGCATAAACATCGTTACACTGTTTTGGGGCGGAAAGAAAAAGGTTACAATGTTAATTAATATATTTAGGGGTGCGGCGCACTGCAGCTAAGCGCCCTCTTGCGGTAGTTCGTGGCGCGCAGTTTGAATCGCACACGGCTACGTACGTTACCACACAAATTCCGGGTAGGAAAGGTGGTGGGAAAGGAAACGGAGGATGGTCAGGCTCGTGGGGCGAAGCCCCGGCTGACGTCAGTATCTTGCAGATGAGAGAAGAGAAAAATAGTGTCAAGTGTAGTGTTGCGACCTCGGTCATTGCGACTCTTTGTTTTGAAGTCTCGTTCGCTGCTTATGTAGTAATATTTCTCTATTTTTAAATTGTATAAATATTCACTTGTAATAAAAGTCAGAGTTTTTTTTTTTTTTTTTTTTTACTTGTTTTATTTTTAATGATAAATCTGTGCGTCATGTTCCGTGCGCAACGCGGCAAAATAAAGTATAATTCTAAATGGCAGCAAGAGTTTTCGTGGCTATTACCTGATGCCAATGATGTGTAAAAAGCTAAATGCAAACAATGTGCCAGAAATTTCGCTGTGGATTCTATGGGAAGGAGTGCGATTGTTTCGCATAACATTGGGAAGGAACACATTTCAAGAATGAAAATTCAGCTCTCTACACCACCTCTAAAATATTCATTTTCACCTGCATCTCTATCAACTGATTCTTCATCAATTGCATCTGCTTCGTCAGTTGTATCTGTTTCATCAAATCAAGGAAGTTGTGGTAAGGAAGATGGCTTGGGACAAGAGAAGTCGATTGGTGAGTTATCAGGTCGTTTGCTTGTTGTGGGAACTTCACATGCAAATGAAGGTGTTGGTATCAAAAGAATGTTGACAAAAGACAGTGTAACCAGGGCAGAAGTGTATTGGTGTCTGTCAACAGTACTGAACCACTCTTCCCTGTGCACAGAAAAAAATTGTACCCTGTTTAAGAAAATGTTCCCAACATGCGAAATAGCCAACAGCATGCAACTACACAGGACTAAAATTGCATATTAGGTTGTTTATGGTCTAGCATCGTACTTCACAAAAGAATTAGAAAATGCTAAAATCTTGTAACAAAATTACTGTAGGCTTTGACGAATCACTCAACAAAGTAGCTCAGTGTCAGCAAATGGATGTGGCTGTGCGGTTCTGGGACGTTGATGCTAATACAGTTTGCACAAGATACCTGACATCAATTTTTTTAACACATACCACAGCAGATTGTCTTCTTCAGGGCCTTAAAGATGCATTGAAAAACTTTCCTTTGAACAAAATGCTGCAGTTGTCTATGAATGGAGCCAATGTCAATTTTAAACTTTACAGAATTTTAAACACAGAGCTTTCTTTATGAGGTCAATGGGCCAAAGTTGCTTGACATTGGATCATGTGTTTTGCACACTTTGCATAATGCTTTTAAACTTGGTGTTAAAGGCACTGAGTGGGGTCTGATTGAATTCCTTCAATCTCTTTATTACCTTTGGAAAGATTCCCCTGCCTGACGAGGAGACTACATTCAGATTACAGGGAGTTCTGTTTTTCCACTGAAATTTGGCAGTGTTAAATGGCTAGAAAACGACAGCGTAGTAACAAGAGCTTTGCAGATTCTTTCTCATGTTGTGAATTATGTAAAAGCAGTGGAAGGTACTCCTCAGAACTGTCGTCAGTAATCTGAAGGACGTAATGTTGCTAGCAAAACTGACATTCTTCCAATCTCTGTCAAAGGAGTTTGAGCCTTTTCTCAGGGAATTTCAAACTGACTGCCCAATGACCCCGTTTTTGTTTGAAACATTTTCAGCTCTTTTGCAAAATACCATGGCAAAAATAGTCAAATCTGAAGTAATGAACACAGACATTAAGAAAATTGATGTTGGGAATAAAGCAAACCTCATCTATGCAAAAGACATTGATATTGGTTTTGCAACAAGGTCGGCTCTTAAGAAATGCAAGGGTAGGTACATCAGAAAAAGATATCCTTGTTTTCAAAAATGATTGTAGGACATTCTTAAAGTTATTTATTCAGAAATGTATGGAGAGATCACTTTTGAAGTATGCTTTTACAAAAGCTGTTTCTTGTCTCAGTCCCCATGTTTTTGCATCAGAAGAGGGTATTGTGAGGTTAAAAATGGCTCTTGAAACAGTTGTTACAAATAATGTAATACAAGGCAATGTAGCAGAGCAAATACAGTGTGAGTATACAGACTTGCAGACTAAGGAAAGTGTCAAGTATCAAATGACAACTTATGCTAGGAGTGAAAAGCGTGTGGATAAATTTTGGATGGAAGTGCTTGGGCACAAGTTAAGAGTACGAAAACCTAAAGAATTTTGTCCAGCTTATTCTTATTATGTCTCACGGAAACTCAAATCTCGAAAGAGGTTTTTCAGTTAATCGAGAATGTCTAGTGGAAAACTTAAAAGAACAGTCTCTTGTGGCATAGCGAATGATTTATGATTCAGTGACTGCAAAGGGTGGAATGGACAGTATTGAAATAACAAAATCACTTATTTTTTCAATTAGGAATGTTAGTGGAAAATACAAGGAAGCTCTTGAAAGACAGCGACAAAAGTAAGTGACAGATGAGCGGAAGCAAGATGAAAGAAAGAAAATTGCATTGGAAATCAGTGAACTTGAAATGAAGAAAAGGAAAGTGGTTAAAGAAAAAGAAAGGTAACTTGCTGAAATTTCAGCCAAATTACATTTATTAAAAAAATGAAATTTGGTAGTCTTGGACTAAAGTTAAATATTGTGATGCTGTCACTGTTTTGACAAAACACAACTATTATTATATCTTGTATTTAGAACTTGTTATAGATGGAATTGCTTATAAAGAAGGTAAAATTTGGGACAAAATAATTTTATTTCAACATATTTTCGAGTCATGGTACTAGGTATTTTAATCTCAAGAATGATAAACTTGGAAAACAGTTGTGGCACTTGTTATTCTGTGACGTTTAATTGTGATGCGAAGAGATGAGATGCAGTGCCCACGTACTATTAAACTACCTACTTGGTAAGTTAGCTAATTGTAATACATTCTTGTATATTGTTAATTTGTTATACTTGCCTGTTATTGAGACAGATTCATGTTTGTAGTTCCCAAGAAATTTTTGTAGAAGCCTGCTGAGAAATGATGGGAAAAAATTTTGGCTGGTGGAAAATGTACTTGAAATTTTTTTCATGTACTGGAATTTTTTTTTAGTTTATAAGTGGACACCCTGCTGACATTCCTCTAGACGGGTTCGCTTTGCCTCGGAGGCGAAGAAGAAGACATAGTGAGAAAGAGACAGAATGATAGAAAGAAAGTACGTTCAGCAGTATAGAACACGAAAAAAAAATCATAATAAAGTAGAAAATATCTTTTTTAATGTGTTTACACAGCTTTAACCTGGGAAAAATTTTAATTAAAATGATTTTAAATGTTTTTTAATATTATTTTTTAATAAAAATGAGGCGGGCTCGACCCTCGCTGCGCACCGTAAGAATCCGTTTGCATGCAACCATAAACCCAGCTGTTCGGAAGCGTACAAAAAAATACACGATTACCATTTTTAAATAAATAAAAAATGCATGGTAGTGAAATGTTTGAACATTTTAAAGAAACATATTTTTCAGTTAAACGCACAACATAAACTAAGCAGTGATTTCAGTGAGGGGCGCTGTCTGCCTCTCTTCCTTTCATTAGCTACGGGGAGCACGGTTGTCTGTCCGTAGGAATGTCAGCCCGCAAAAAAAAAAAAAAAAAAAAAAAAAAAACTTTTCTCTCCGTGGCACGCAGTCAGTGTGACTAGCTTCGCTATTGGTCGTAGTCTACGAGTTGGTAAGCAATGCTAATTTTAAACTGTGTAGGTGTGAGATGTATTTACTGTAAATAAAAATTAAACTATGCAGACTGCAAAATCAAATTTTATTATTAAAAAATTTTTAGTGCAATTTGCAAGAATTTATAAAGTTACACAACTCTAAACAAAAAAATTCCCTTATTTAGAATAATATTACTCCTTTGATATGATATTATTTATCACATTGTGGAGGACCAACTTACCTTAGAAAAGAACACGAGTCAGGCACACAGACAGTGCATGCAGACAGTCAGGCAGTAGCCGCGACTGATCAGAAACTGTTGAATCCCACCACTACCACACGTATATATGAAAGTGCATTTTCAATATAGCTGCCAGTTCATTATTTTTTTTACACTGCAAGCGCTTTCGCCCCAGCGTGGCGCGTCTGGTTATTTTTATCCCTACCCTCCCAGACTGTCTCCCAGAGTGTGCACCCGCCATGGCGGCATCTCGGCGCTTTTCAGTTTTAATTCAAACACAATCATCAGGCTAGTATTCAAATAATAACAATATATATAAATTTGTTAATATACAGTTTTATTTGATAGCCACTTTTCAAACCACACCTCATACACACATATAATGACTAGTTAAAAAAACAAATTATCCTGCTAAGCACATAAGAATTACAACACATATTATTGAAGGAATTCTGAGTACTGTTACTGCACACGTAAATTCATAACACGTAGGATTGTTGTAACACATTTTTTAAAACTATATATATTGAGATATAACATCAAATTGAAAATCTACCTCACTACGTTAGCACTATTTACTCAGAGTTACGAGTCTACACACAAAAACATGTAACATTAAATAGTAATAAAAATTACAACATGGGAATGTCACGTGTGCACCAGATCAGGGCACATGGTGTACAACGGAGAACAACATTTGGTGCTGCCCTGCACTCAACAGAACTGCGGCGTGAGCCTCCTACGGCCGGACACACAGCTCCTGTGCTCCCTGGCGGTGTTGATCAGCGAGGCCGCAGCAGAGACCGTCCCGAGTGTGGGCCGGTCAGGAGCACGGCTCTGTTGAGTGCGAGCTGCGTCGCCCCAACAACATCGTGGTTGCCTGGAGTGAATCATGTGATGCATTCACACATTTCACCTTCCTCGACGGGGGCAACCACTCGAGTGTGCCGTGTAGCACAAGCATATGCAACGTCTACACCGTGGGACCAGTCGCTGATGCCAACTCCAACGAGGATCCCGAGGACGCCGACGAGGTTGCCCACCTGTGGTGCCGCCACCGTTGCGGCTAAGCATCAGCAGCTCCGGTGAGTAACACCGTCGCCATGTTTCCACCTGTCTGGGGTAGAGACCGTGCTGAGACATCACGGGAAAAAGCGCGTTCAGTACGTAGACCATATCCTCCAAACTTAAGGCTGGCATCTGGTGAGCACCTGGATGTTGCCATGCCGCTTTTCGAAGATGTGCGCGATCTAGATTTGACTATTGAAAATATTTCAGAAATGCTAGTAACCATGGCGAGCCTGGTATGTCTATATCAAAAGCTTCACGTCAATGGCGAAAAAAAGGCAAAGAAACAGCGCCTTGCAGATCCCCGGTATACAGACATTCTACCTAAACAAATACGTAGATACGTTCATGTACACCCAAGCCTGCACTGTGCAGAACATTGGGTTAGATATTATGACTTGGACAGAGACTGAACATTGGTTGGTCTACTTTGAATCGTGTCGCGAAAACATTCATTATCGCATGTCCTGGGACCGATCACTTTCATATACTACCATGAGATTGTTAACTACATTTCTCTGTGAAGATAAAAACTGTTGTGTGCTCTTGTGTCACCCACTAGCATCCCTGTACCGTCGATGAACTCAGGACATCTAAAATAAAAAAGATTATACTTTCACAGAGAGCTGTCGTGGAACCAAACTTGGCGGAGAAAGGCTTATGACATTCTTTTGCAAGATGACAATGACTTAAACACGCCATGTGTGGGGCACCTATGTCCAGTATACCGTGAAAAACTGATAAAAGGGTCAAACTTTTCAGTGAGTAATTTAATGATGCATGAGGCCTGTGTTACTCCCAAGCTAGAGACTAAACGTAAACTGTTCTAATAATAATAAACAATGGACTACGAATGTTGTAACACTCCTACGTGTTGTAACACTCCTACGTGTTGTAACACTCCTACATGTTGTAACACACCTACATGTTGTAACACACCTACATGCAACAACCTCTGTGAATACATTACAAGTTTTTTCTTGGAACTCTTACATATAATTGCTAAAAGACAGTCAGTCTCAGCTCAGTGTGGAGTGAGCCTCGTTTGAGAAAACATGTTTCATCGGGGTAATCAGTATCAAAACCTGACTCGTGGTTCATCTATGGTGGAGTATTCAATGTGGAATAATGGCATCTTGAAGAACTACATGGAGAGCTGTGACGGTCTCTTTCACACGGTTCAGATTATAAATCCTGAACCTAACGACCTACCTCTGGAAGTTATTCAGTGCATTTCATACGGTCGTTGTGCAGTTCACTACATGCGAAAAGACACTCCAATTTCCCTGCAGTGTGAAAGAAGTCTACGATCACGCCTTGAAAGTGCCGGAACTTCATTCACCTGATTGTGTTCAAGTGAGCCCCGAAATGCCAGTATCGAACGTCTCAGTTGCCAGACCTGTGAGAGCGGAGCGCAAGAAACGTGGGCGAAGTACAGCTGTCACTTATGCACCGCGCAAAACTCGAAATCGCGACCTCAGTCATTTGCGACCCGTCAGTGAAGATGTGGCGACGCTCCCTGTGGATCAGGACGAGAGGACCCGTGACATTGCCAAGATCTCGCTACGTACTTTGCTTTTGGAGATGTTAAACAAACTCATAAATTAACGTGTGCAAAAATATTGTAAACAATCCCTGTAGTAATATTTTATTACTATTTAATGTTACATGTTCTTGTGTGTGGACTCGTAAATCTGAGTAAATAGTGCTAACGTAGTGAGGTAGATTTTCAATTTGACTGCAGTTTTTTCTAAATCTGTTGCCATAAGCTGTCTGTGTGGCAGGGCTAAAAGCACTCTTTCCTCCTCCTTCCCCACTTTCTTAGTTGATGGCGTGCGCAGTCCTCGTAAGGGTTAAAAGCGTCTCTCCCTCCTCCTTCCCCCCTTCCTTCGTCGGCGGAGCGCACCACCCGCGGCTTTGTAAGGCCTCAAAAATAGTCCCGCCCTGTTTTTTGGACGGTTTGCTGAGGCCTGAATACGTTTGTGATGCAGTACATTTTGTTGCTAAAGTTTTGCCAGATTATTAGCAGTTGTTACGCTCTTTGCGATTCCGGCTGTGTCTCCGATCAAAGAACCAAGTGCTGCCAGAGCTGAAAATAGAAATGGTAGAACACCGCCCTTTTTTATCACGTTTATTTTTCTTATTTTTTTTTTTTTTCCTTTGAGAATCTTATGCCAGCCCCTAGTTTACGCTTAACAGCCATTACTTTACTTACGCTCCAAGCGCAATCTTCTCACCTAGCTTAGTTTGAGGGTTCTGTGCAATTTGTTTAGCTTTATCTACTAAAATAAGGTCCGCTTGGTGTCTGTTCTCCAAATCGTTACTCTTTGAGTATGAAATATCGTGCTCTTTGCACGCTCTATCTAATTGGTTTTTGCCTGGGTCTCCATGAGCTAAACGTTTTGCAAGTTTTTTACCGGGCCCACAGTACTGATAAGTTGGCAAATGTAGCTCGAAAGGTAATTTATTCATGGCGGAGTTAATAAGTCCTTTACCCTTTACCGTCCTCCTTCCATGAGGCATATCACCATAATGAGTCTGATATGTATAAATACACTGTTTTATAGTTTGCGCCGTTTAGTTGTAACAAATGAGGTAATCCCGCAACATGCCAGTCTACCGATCAAAATTATTCACAAAGATTTGAAAAACAAACGGGAACAACATCACGGGCCTCTGTTGCGTAGTCCTATATGATGCATAATCGCTGGACCTTCAAATGCAGGGAAAACGTGCATTTTAATATCATTACTACATCATCCTAATGGAGTGCGATTCGAGAATATATATTTATATAATATGTATTTGGAACAGCCAAAGTACAAACATTTAACACACGTGTTTTCTAATGTCAAAGGGCTTAAATTTATTTCCATTTCGAAAAAATGAAGAGGTAGTGCTGCCGAGCAAAGTTGTTCCCAACTCTATAATAATTTTTGACTATATAGGATGCGAGAAACAGAAAATCGTTCAACAATATTTTACCATGGGACGTCATGTATTGTGCGACTGTTTTTATTTCATTTAAAACGTATAGTCAAACTCGCAAACAATTGGTTTGTGATAATAGTAATTTCTTAATTTTATTTAAAATGGATTTTTGGAACCTCCAACACATTTACCAAGAACACGTCACCTCTGACATGTCATACAATAAATTTAAAGATGTCTGTGCTCATTGTTGGAATAGCAATAATGGTTATGGCTTCCTAGTCATGGCTAAGGATTTTCCTCTACAAAAAGGTCATTATCGCTGTGGTCTGGACCACTTCATTGTGTTACGTTCGTGAAGAATGAACATGACCATCTCCAAATTTGGAAGCAGAGGACATAAATGTGAGCACGAGTCATGCTTGACGTTTACAGAAGACGGACATTGTCAGGTTGGCGGGAAACGTCTGCGCAGTGTTGGAGTGCCTCGGAATGGCACTGACGCAGCCACAAAGAATTATGTTGATGTTGTCTCTGGTGCTAGCACACATGCACTTAGTGAAATGGCGAATAGTTTAGAACGAGACATGAATGTACTAAAAAGTGGACTTGAATCCGCACGGGAGCCGCACACGGTTCGTACGGTCCTTGAAAGTCCTTGAATTTAGGTAAGGGTATTTCAAGGCCTTGAAAAGTCCTTGATATTACTTGGGTCTTGAAAAGTCCTTGAATTTAGACGTTTGAGTTAACGTGACATGAAATCGTGGGTACTACAAATATCTGGCTACAGGATACTACAAATATCTGGCTACAGGCGTAAGACGGGCGTACGACCCTAAACTGAATGACGAAGCAATAAATGTGTGGTACTATGGTACGAATAAACTATTACTATAGTTATAATGCAACCATACTTTAATTGTACCATAATATGTGTAAATATACGTTTAATATTGTATGGCTGCCGGAGCGTGTGTTCTGAGCGTTATCGAACATCTCCGAAGGTTGGAAAATAGCTCGTTTCGCCAACTTTACTGTGTAAAATATTCCGCCGAAATGCTTTATTCAGTAACTGCCACCTAAATCTTATGGCTCATTAAATATTGTACATTAACTCTGATAATATTTACATAACTAGTAAACTACTTCATCATCGTCACAAATGTATTAATTCGTTTTTCGTGTTGGTCCGTTTCTTTGCAGGCTTCAGTTGGCGTGTGCTGGCTTAAGAAGAAAATGACACTGTTTTCGTTTGTTTTCGTTCGGACTCAGCTGTGATTGTAACTTTAGTGTCTGCAATAAATACTTCGCACTATGCAGTTTTGTGTAGTTTAATTTCGTGGTAGTGGAGTTTGTTTTTTCGGTGTGTAATTTGTGTAGACCATAACTAGGGTTAATTTAGGTCTACTAAGTTTAATGTTTGTATCAAAATGCCCGGCAATTGTGTTTTCAATGATTTGTGGCTCCCGAATCCCAGTTTTAATAAGTGGCTGGGAAAAGTTGGAAACAAAAATAAAGCTAGGTGTAATGTGTGTGAAGCTGATTTTGATGTTATCAAAATGGGTGTGTCTGCTTTAACAAGCCACATGAATGGGAAAAAACACTCCAATCGTGCAAGTGACAAAAAGTCTTGTTTAGGAATCCAGTACTTTTATGGTAGATCCAAGTCCCAACAAGGTTCATCTTCCATGGTGACTGATACTGAAGTGAACATTAGGCCTACACCTCAAGAAAACCAGAAACTTACTCCCTTCTTCTCGAGCCATGATACATTGAAAGCTGAAGTTATGTGGGTCCTGAAAGTATGCTGTAGCCACTATTCGTATGTCATGTGAAGATATTTCACAAATTTTTAAACATATGTTTAGTGACAGTAACATTGCCCAGAGCTTTTCACTAGGAGAAACTGAGTGTGCTTATCTTTGTTGTTTTGGCATTGCTCCATATTTTCAATCTCTACTTATGGAAACCCTTCGGAAACAAGAAACTTATATTTTGCTTTTTGATGAAAGTATGAACAGGAAACTGCAGAAGAAACAAATGGATTATCATGTTCGTTACTGGGAAGGTGATAAGGTCAGATCATCTTACATACATTCCGAATTTTTAGAACACTCTACTGCTCAAGATATGTTCACCTCCTATGAAAAGATGTATTCAGATGTTGGTATCCCAAGCAGTTCTTTGTTACAGCTGTCCATGGATGGCCCAAACATAAATTGGAAATTTTATGACCTTGTGTGTGATCAGCTGAAGAGAGATTCCAATGTTTCAGTGATTCATACAGGGAGCTGCGGGTTACACATAATTCATGGGGCATTCAAACATGGTTCTATATCATCCACATGGGATCTACATAAGGTTTTATCTAGCTTGAAGCTAGAAGCTAGAAGGGCAGATTATGTCAAAGTGACAGAATCAAATGTATTTCCCTTGAAGTTTTGTACAGTAAGATGGGTTGAAAATGTGATTGTGGTTACTCGTGCTCTTGAGATTTGGCCTCATATTGTAATGTATGTACAGGCAGTTGCAGGCAAAAAGATTCCAAACCCGAACACAAAATCTTTCTCAGTTATTAAAGAAGCAGCAAATGATACATTGTGTCCAGTGAAGCTTTTAGCATTCCAATCAATTGCAAAACAAGTTGAAGTTTTTTTGAAAGTGTACCAAACTGATAAACCCATGCTGCCCTTTTTGGCTAAGGACATGGAGAAATTGATCCGAAGCTTGATGAAAATGTTCATCAAGGATAGTGAGCTGAAGAGTGCTGCTACGGGCATCAAGCTTATGAAAATTGATGTAAGTATGAAAGAGAATCATTTGCCTGTGGCAAAAGTTCAGTTAGGATTTGCTGCTGAGAACAGGATCAAAGATTTGATTCAGAGGAATATTGTTAAGGAATATGATGTTTTGCAGTTGCATATGCAATGCCGTGATTTTCTAGTTGAAACAGTAAAGAAAATTTTGAAGAAATGTCCTTTACAGTATTCAGTTGTGAGAAGCCTCAAATGTTTAGACCCAAGGGAAATGAATATTTCAACAGATTGTGCAACAAAGTTTACTTTGACATTGAAGACGTTAGTGGAGGCTAAACGAGTTCAAGAAACTGATTGTGAAGACTTAATTTCATCATACAAAGAATTCATTGCTGAATTTGGTTTCTCCTCAGAATTTGAGAAGTTCAGACCAGTGGTAGATCGTTTGGATTCGCTATTATATGCCTGTGCAATGTCAAAATCTGACTATGAAAAGCTGTGGTCAGTAATGAAAATGCTACTTATTCTTTCCCATGGTCAAGCAGCAGTTGAGAGAGTGTTTTTCTTGAACAGGAAAATTGAAGTGGAGAACATGCAAGAGCGTACACTTATTGCACAGCGAATAATTGGTGAGCACATTACATCTGCTGGTGGTGTTACTAATTTTCACATTACAAAAGACATGATCATCTCAGCATCGGCAGCACGGCAAAAGTGGCAAGGTTATTTGGAAGAAAAAAAAGAGCAAGAGAAACAGAAAAGGAAATGTGTTACTGATGAGTTAGATGAACTGAAGTGAAAAAAAGCATAGACTTCAAGCAGATATAGACACACTGAGTGCATCAGCTGATAAACTATCAGAGCAAGCAGAAAAAACAGGAAAGTTAACGTTTGTTTCAAGGTCTAACAGTTACAGGAGGACAGCAAAAGAAAAAGTGGCAGAACTTGCAAAACTTGATGAGCTTTTGTGTAGCAAGTTGAATGATTGTAAACAAATTTATTTTAAATTGTATTGTCTGTTGTCTGTTTAGGACTTTTCTTCTTTTGATCTTGAATATACAGAAATGGGTCTTCATTTTTTAAATTCACAATTATTTTGTTAGCCTCATTTGTGTAAATATTTGTTTAGATTTGTTAATGGGTGTCAGTGTCTGCAGTACAGCATACTACTTGTGACAAGACAGAAACACAAACTGTGAAACATGATTAAAATGATTTTACTGAAGCACAGGTTAATAATGTATAATTCTGAAAATTGAGGGACAGTGACCAGCAGAGAAGGTTTATGAAATACTGGTAAGTGATGAAATTGATTTTGGCATATTAGAATTTTAGCAATAATATTTCATTCTACAATCAATTTTACAATTGTATTTAGATTTTCTGATATTAATTTTTTCCTGATGTCTCTCTTAAAAATGTGATAAAAAAGAAATAGGTTAAAAATGTACGTGAAAACCATTCAGTCTTGTAAGGACCACATTTTTCAAGTATTACAAAACAAGGTATTAAGTATACGTATTTGATAATTTATCACAGCCAATGATGGTCCTTAAAATTCAGCTTTATTGTCCTTGAAAAGTCCTCGAAAGTCCTTGAATTTTTATCTGCAATATCTGTAAGAACGCACAAACTGTTGTAATTTACCTTCATCAGGCGGATGGTATCAGACGCGAGTCTTTTGCTAGGATCATAGAAAAATTACCTCAGGGTGATGTGAAACGAGAATTAGTTGAAATTAAAAATTTATTATCTGCTAGACACGATGTGATGACTGATGAGTTGAATAAAAAATTTATAGAAGTGAATGATAGCGATACGTGTAAATCTTTCGCCAAGATTCTAGAGCTGTTGGCATCACAGTCTACTGACAGAAGCACTCAGAACTTAATGAAACTAAAGGATATTTTTATGTCCAAACTTAGTGATGCTTTGCACTCGCAAAGGTGTGACTTTGATGCACTGAAAAATGCTTTGATTGCTGCGCGTGATGATAATGCTAAAATTATCAAGGACTCTCCTCTATGGCCAATATAGAAAATAAGGTGGATTCTCTCGTTAGTGTCTCTACTTTATATTCCCAGCTCCCGCATGCAATTAATTACACCTTAAACACCATGAAGGCTCATTTATAACTACTGTATAGTCTTGTGGGAACGAAACTGACAGCCATAGCTGTGGACCCGCTGGCGAACACAGCATTGGTAACACTTCCAGGTATAAGAAAATCTTCAGAGCCGCTGCCAAACATAAGGACGCTCGTACCACTCCCGACTATAACAGGATCGTCTGTGACTCTTTCTACTAAAACGAGTTCCACTCCAGTTAGTTCACGTTCCTGTAATGTATAAAAAGCATCTAATTACATTTTCAGGATTCAGTCATGTCCGTAGAAGCGAGTGATTGTCATTGTGTTATAAACAATGTGCATGAAAATTATTTGTTGGTGAAACGCGTGACTTAGCGCGGGATGTTGTTAATGAACAAATTTTCAAACCTATTACTTTGCGTCTAGATACTAGTGATCGTCATGTGGACCCGTCCTCAGCTGATGTGAAAAATGAACCCGGGATATCACCTTTGAAACGCAAAATTAAAGAAGCATCGAGAGAAAGCAACGATTATGGATCTCTCCCACTAACGCTCCGTTCTAGTAAACGAGTCGCTGCATCACGTGAGCCGTTGAGTGAAAAGGTGCAATCCTACTTAGCCGGGTTCAACTCCAGGGAAAATGATACGATCTATGGAATTTATAAATGCAATCATCAATGGTTTCTGGGAAATAAGGAGGTTTTTTTTTATATCTAATAATTAGAGACCTGAAATTTTCGCTATCGCGATAACGCGAAAAATAACGCGAATTTCGTTGATTTTCGCGAAATAATACGATTTCGTCTAGTTTTCTGTATACACGCGAAATTTTAAGAAATGTACGGTAACAAACTTGGTTTCATCTTGAGTTCGCCGGCATCGCCATAGTCAGAACTAAAACTAACCAACCTTAGCGGTAGCCTGCCACTGTTTACGTTTCGAAAATCACATACTTTACATGTATGTATGGAAGAACGAAATATATTGCTGCTAAGATGTGACCACAACACAAAATAAACATAATGTACGCAACCACAACTCCACATCATACATGAGCGATACTGTTGATGTAATGGCTGGAAGGAGGCGGCAAGTTGTGAGCAAGCGGAACCAGCTTGGCCAACCCTTCAGCAAGAAATGTCCGAACGAAAATGTCATTTGGACCGTATTTCCCGATCCAGATCCGTACATGAATTTTTTTTTACGATTATATTAATAAAACTATTGCACAATAATGACTTTGTGATTTAATTTTGCCATGAAATAGAATTACGAAATAAACGAATTAAAATCTTGTTCTCACACAACGCAGTTATGGAATAAACGATTTGTGACGCCACAAAAGATTGCATGCTGGGAAGAATCAGCTTTTATTTCACAAACAACCAGCACTGGCAGTCATGCGCACGTCTGCCGTAAGGATCAATGCTATGTGTTTGTAACGCGATTCCAGCTGAAGTATAAGATAAACACCGTACAACCATACATTGCCACTTCTTTCGTTTAATGTATCGTATTTTATTGCTGCATGGGAACATTAAAATAAAATAACTTGAGTTTGTGTAACAATATGCCGAAAAATGCTGCAAGTGCGCGGCAACGTGCCGACGATTTCAAAAGCGACGGGCTATATGCACCCGATACGGCGACGTTAATGTGCAAATTTTGTAATTGTAAAGTCACATTTGAGAGAAAAGACACCGTGATAAAGCACACTAAGAGCGAAAAACACATAACTAAAAGAAAAAAATATGATGATGGGTGTGCTGATAAAAAAATTCAGAGCTCTGTTGCAGAGTGCTTTGGTAGTGCTAAACGTAAAAAAGCAGACGTCGAACATTTGGCACTGAGGACAACAGAGGCCTTCGCTAAAGCTAACATACCTCTTCAAAAATTGGATGATCCTAACATAAGGGCATGGTTAAATGAATTTGTGGCAGGTTCTGGAGACATGCCTTGTGTCAAAACACTGAGGGAAAAGTATGTTCCTAAACTTGCTGAATACCACTTTGAAAACGTGATGGAAATTGTTAAAGATAAACTAATTTTTATCTATTCGGATGAGACTACAGATAGTCAGGGAAGATGTGTTTTTGTGGTACTCTTTCTAGTGCTCCAAGAACCAGTAGGCGAACCTCAGGTAGTAGTAGCTTCAGTTAATTTTCTTGCAAAAGCGGATGTGACCACATGTGCACAAGTTATTTCAGAATGTGTAAATAAGTATGCAATTTCATACAAGAACATCACAGGTTTGGTTACAGACTCAGCTCGCTACATGACAAAGTGTGTCAACAGCTTGCAAGTTCTGTATGGAGATCACGTACTCCATATTCAGTGCTGGGCCCACAAAGTTGCCCTAGTAGGAAATGTGTTGTCATGTGAACTTGTTGAGGTAAACGATGTCGTAGTGAAGGTAAAGTCTGCCTTTTTAAACACTCGCAAGAGGAAACACCAATATTTGCAATATTTGCGAGAAGAAACTGTGAAACCAGATAAATTGTTTCCAATGCCAGTCAATACTCGTTGGAATTCATGGTTTCGTGCAGTGTTCTACCTGGCTGAATATTTTTTGGAAATCATTAACTTTTTCAGAAATAGTGACTTTCAGGAAACTAACAATGCAGGAATTAAGTATCTGATCATGCTTTCAGACAAAGAAGTATCCGTAATTTTAGCACAGTGTATTTTTGTACAGCAGCATGCTTCTGAAATAATGGATCTGCTAACGAAACTTGAAGGGTCTAAGTACCCTACATCACATACTCTGTATGGGGATCTGGAAAATATACAAAAATGTTTGGACTGTGCAGCAAAGGGTATATTTTCCAATACGTTCGAAAACAGTAGTGTCCTCAAAAATTTGAACACCACTGACATTGCACATGTGAAGCACAACTGCCAAAAAGCCACAACACTGTGCATGAACAAACTGCAGACACTCATGAACAGTGATCCTTGTGCACATGTTTACAGGTCATTGAACCAGCTTTTCAACCCTAAGAACATTCTGCTTAACAAAACTGAAAACATAGTTACACAACTAAAATCCATTGCTGACCTGAAGATGATAGACAGTGTTGACCTTTTTAAAGGGTACCAGTCTCTAAAAGATGCAGCAGAGTCACTGTGCAGAGCTGGTGAAGTTGTTGATGTAGTGAAAATTCTCACTGCACTGACAACTGACTGTCAACAGTTTGCTTCAGCTGTGCTTAAATCAATATGGATGCCTACAAATAATGTTGAGAGTGAGAGGTTGTTGAGTCACTACAATATTGTTGTTTCAGATAGATGGCAGAACTTAAAAGAAGAGAATATCGAAGTGTTTACAATGCTCTCCTTTGATGATTGATATATATATATATATATATATATATTTTTTTAAGAATTTTATGCAACAGTTATGTTAAGCTAATGTGTGTGTAAAATTTTTACAAGGAAATTATTAACACACAGTGTTCAATAGTGAAATGAAATGTTTTTGTGGTTCTACATATGATGAACAGTTCTTTAATTTCTTATGTTATGTACTGAACAATGCATTAAGCAACTAAGTAACTAAAAAATTTCTGTATGGAAGTTTCACAGTCAGTGGTGAGCAATTTTTATGTACAACTGGAAATTTAATGTTTTCATTGTTATTTATTTTTGGTTTAAGCAAATGTAAAGTGTGTGTTTAAATTAGGATAATTATAAGCTATGCCAAAGAAAATTAATTACGTAACAAATATTAAGCCTATACAGTTAAAACTATTTAATTTAATTATACAGATAAAAAAATAACACCGCTTTTTTACACCGTTTTTTGGCAAAAATAATACCGCTTTTGGCCAAAAATAACACCGCCAATTTCAGGTCTCTATAATAATATTATCCACATAAATGATGACATAATCTAGCCTGCTCCTGGCTTGTACGATCTTTTGTTTTTGAAAGAACCTAAGGTGTATTCAGAAGCTGCATTGCGTCAATACAAAGGCTTGCTGGAGTTTACGAGTGCATGCTTTAAAAGGAACGACCCTGCTTCCAATCATTATAAAACCATTGACCATGCAAAGTTTGGCATTGTTAAAGATCTTTGTCCGGACATTGGTATACAGCTAGGCAGGGGTATGCTTAAAAAATTGGATTAAAATCATCGAAGAGAATTTATTTTTTGGAATTCAGTTAATGAATTGACATCACGTTCAAAATTATTGTTGGCGTCGCAACAAGCCGGGAATACATCTCACACAAATGAAATATTGTCCATTATTGAAGAATTGACTGAATCGGGACATATAAAAAAGTAGTTAAATAAAAAAAATGACCAGCCGACACAGGATTGCACTTGAACTTCACAAATGTGCTCGAAGAGTATTTCCTCGCAGAAGGGTAATCACCCGTGGCCTTGGCGATGTTTTACAAATAGATCTAGTTGAAATGCAACCTTACTACCATATGAATAAAGGTTTCAGATATATTTTGACTGTTATAGATGTATACTCAAAGCGTGCTTACGCTGTCCCAGTGAAGAAGATGAGTGCAGAGCTCGTATCTCAAGCAATGAAACATATTTTGAAGGCTTCAGGCGCGTTCAGACAAGTACAGTCAGACAAAGGTACTTAATTTTACAACAGACCATTTCAGAGCTTGATGAAAAAACAAAGAATAAATCATTTTTCAACAACAGCGAAATTGTCAAACGTTTTATAAGAAGTTTTAAATCTCTCTTGTTTACAGAGATATCGGCTCAGGGAAATTACAAGTGGCTGACGCTTTTGTCTAAAGTTATGAAAATATATAATGGTTGATTCCATAGAACCATTGGCATGAGTCCTGACCAGGTCAAGAACAATTCTCTTCTTACAACCATTTACAGTGATATGAAAAAAATTGAAAAAAAAATTATCCCAGGCGGCTGAAAGCTCGGGTAGGCGATCATGTACTGATCTCAAGAAATAAGAATTTTTTTCAAAAGGTTATTCCATAAATTGGTCTCACAAGATTTTTAAAGTGGTGAAAATATCCAACATTTACCCTAGAACCTACTACTTGTCTGACCTGGATAGTAATTAAGTTAAGAGTGGTTTTTATTCTGAAGAAATTCAAGTGACGGAGTATCAAGACACTTGCAGCTGGCTGGTGTCGCCTGCAGTGTATTTCTCACCTGCCTCCCTTCTGTGATTGGGGAGATGTGTATGGTTAAAAGTTTTAAAACTCTTGACTGTTATAACACAGGAGTTTTTCAACTGAATAATAACACAAATAACATTAATTATATTTATTTTACACACGCATACACACACACACACACACACATAGTATAACATAAGAAAAGCTAAATTTATATCAAAATATTTTTTATTACTTAACACCGAATTACTGAACATATCTAGCACTATATTAATACACAACAAACATTTTAAAGACTATGTAACACTATAAAACAACTATTAATTTAAAAAATGAAATTTTTTATAAGAAAATAATGGTATCTTATACTTATTCTATTAAATGTGACGCTCTAGTATGCACCTTTTTTTTCCGACAAAGGCTGGGTGGCACTATATGGTAATTTAAATGTTTAGGGTCTTTTGATGTGATGTCATCTACTAGTACTATAAAAACAAGATGGTGGTCTATGAATTTAAAACACGAAGAGTACTATAAATAAAGATGGCGATCTCTCTTTGAACTTAATCGTGACCAAGCACTATAAAAAAAAGATGGTGGTGTCTCTCTTTGAACTTAGTACTATATTGGTCCTAGATATGCTTTTTTTAATATATAAAACATTTTTATTTTAAAAAAACTATTATATGAACATATCTACCACTATGGTATTGTTACGATTTCCCTGCGGGTTCGTAAGGATAGCCCAATTAATAGATTTTATTTCACACACAGTTTTATTTATTACCACTACTTGTCACTTACAAATAATCTTCTAAGATGGCAGATAATTAATTACAGGTAAAGAAATGCCAATTCCCCAGTCACTCGTTTCACACACCTCGCTGGGCCGCACTTCCGGCGCAACTCTGACCGCAGCACCCCTCGTGGGTCTCCGCCGCGGGACTCCGTCGCCGCACTCCGCCGCTGCCGTCACACTCTTCGCCGAGATCCCACACGACGACTCGCTCGCAACTTCGCCCGGGACTCCGCCGCGCCCGCGACTCTATCGCCCGGAAACTCCACCGCGGGAAAACTCCCGACTCCACTGAGCTCTCTCACTCCCTGCCCTGGAACCTTCGTCCAAGGACTTCGCCACTCTGCCGCACCCGCGGCACTATCGCCCGGAAACTCCGCCGCGGGAGAACTCACTCAGTCACCGACTGACTGACTGACTCAGACTCAACCACCTTATATAGCCCTTGGGTTCCCGTCCAGAACAATCGGGCATGTCTCCGAGATATCGCGCGACCTTCGCCGTCGAAATGCCCAGAAACGCGTCGTGAGTCCTCGAAGGACGCGATGGCTGCTCTAAGAACGCCGATAAAGGCGTCTGAGTCCTTTTATTCCGCAGTGCGGCCTCTTTTAAGTAACCCGATCTGAGGCAGGTGTGCGCTGCGACGGTCAGGATGTAGCGAGATAGTATGACACGAGATACCAGGGAGAGGATGCAGGTGGAAGGGGGCGCAGACAGGCCGAACGAGCGCGGCAACGCCAGCACTGCAGCCAAGCGCGATCGTAACATTGCCCCCTCCTTAAACCTGTTCGTCCCGAACAGGTAATGCATCTCCTCCTGGAGGTTCCCATGCTACTCGAAGTTTAGGCCTCCTGCCTTTCCTCCATCGCGGGCTGTACAGTCTCACCAGATAACCCTCTATCTCATTAGATGTAGCTTCTCTTGTCACCCGGCGACACTTCTGCGTTGCAGATGCCCCATGTCGTTCAGCCAGCTGCCCGAGATGGGCTGACCGTTGCCTTGGACAGACCCGATACTCTTGAGTGCATTGCTTACTGCCTTCCAACGGTTTCCTTGTATCTTCCCTTTTTCTCTCCATTTCTTCTCTCGCAGCTACTTGTTCGCACAGCATTTCATCCCGGCTCCTCTTCGTCTCTTCTTGGTTACTTGTGCCCTCTTGGTTCTTATGAGTCTCACCTGGACTGCACTTAGTTTCCCCTTGCACCCTCTTCATGACCCCTTGTGTTCTCATTTTCTCTTCTCTGTCTTTATTCCCCTGTTCTTGGTCTTTCTTTACCTCTTCTTGGTCTTCCTGCGTCTCTTCTTGGTCTTTCTTCGTTTCTTCTTTGCACTTCTCTATCTCTTCTTGACTCATGTACATCTCTTCTCGGCTTTTCTTCATCTCTTCTTGGCATTTACCCCTCTCTCTTTGGTTTATCTTCATTTCTTTATGTTCAATATTCCTTACTTTGTAACTCATCTTCACTTCTGTACTTTTCTTCAGCTCTTCTTTCATCCTCATGTCCTGGCTGTTCTCTCCTTGGCTAATTTTCTCATGACTGTTTTTCTCATCACTGTTCTTCTCATCACTGTTCTTCTCATCGTTGTTCTTCTCATCCTTGTTCTTCTCATCGTTCTTCTCTTCGTTGTTCTTCTCTTCGCTGTTATTCTCTTCTTGGCTGGTCTTCTCCTGGCCGGTCTTCTGTTCGCTGTTATTCTCTTCACTGTTTTTATCATGGCTATTCTTCTCTTGGCTGTTCTTCTCTTCTAGGCTTATCTTCACTTCGGTCTTCATTTCATTCTTAATTTCTTCCTGGCAACTCTTCATTTCATCCTGATTCTTCTTCAGTTTCTCTACACTATTATTCGACTCACTCTTCTTTTCTTCATGGTGGTTCTTACTATCCTTCCTTTCACTCTTCATTTCTTCCGTAAATTTCTTTATACTGGTTACCATTTCTTCTGTATAGTTCTTCATACTGGCTAACATTTCTTTGTTATAGTTCTCCCAAGTGGCTCTTATTTCTTCTAGGGCAACCATTATCTCCTTGTATTGCTCGTCAGTAAGCCCTTCAGTAGCCATCTCTCTCTAAAGCATTTACTAATAATTAAACAACCTAAATAATAATTTTTTAAATGCTGTTCTTAATTTTAAATGACCTAGACGAACCTTCTAATTAAAATAACAATAACTCTATTACATTCAAAACTATCACTGACTACAGTAAACTCAAACTAGCTCTAGAAAATTACAAATTCACTAAATTTCTAAACACTAACTATATTCTAGTAAACTAAATGATATCCTTAACTTTTATTCTAATAATAAAACTGAGTCCTAAATCTATTAATTAGGGCTATCCCACTTCTGACACCAAAATGTTACGATTTCCCTGCGGGTTCGTAAGGATAGCCCAATTAATAGATTTTATTTCACACACAGTTTTATTTATTACCACTACTTGTCACTTACAAATAATCTTCTAAGATGGCAGATAATTAATTACAGGTAAAGAAATGCCAATTCCCCAGTCACTCGTTTCACACACCTCGCTGGGCCGCACTTCCGGCGCAACTCTGACCGCAGCACCCCTCGTGGGTCTCCGCCGCGGGACTCCGTCGCCGCACTCCGCCGCTGCCGTCACACTCTTCGCCGAGATCCCACACGACGACTCGCTCGCAACTTCGCCCGGGACTCCGCCGCGCCCGCGACTCTATCGCCCGGAAACTCCACCGCGGGAAAACTCCCGACTCCACTGAGCTCTCTCACTCCCTGCCCTGGAACCTTCGTCCAAGGACTTCGCCACTCTGCCGCACCCGCGGCACTATCGCCCGGAAACTCCGCCGCGGGAGAACTCACTCAGTCACCGACTGACTGACTGACTGACTCAGACTCAACCACCTTATATAGCCCTTGGGTTCCCGTCCAGAACAATCGGGCATGTCTCCGAGATATCGCGCGACCTTCGCCGTCGAAATGCCCAGAAACGCGTCGTGAGTCCTCGAAGGACGCGATGGCTGCTCTAAGAACGCCGATAAAGGCGTCTGAGTCCTTTTATTCCGCAGTGCGGCCTCTTTTAAGTAACCCGATCTGAGGCAGGTGCGCGCTGCGACGGTCAGGATGTAGCGAGATAGTATGACACGAGATACCAGGGAGAGGATGCAGGTGGAAGGGGGCGCAGACAGGCCGAACGAGCGCGGCAACGCCAGCACTGCAGCCAAGCGCGATCGTAACAGTATTTTAAGTGATGTCATTAATATAATTCTCTCTGGACAAACTATATATATAAAATGACGTGGGGAGATTATTATTATTATTATTGGAGCGTACTGTGCATGTAGTCCCAGCAGACAACTAAATGGCGCTTGACTGTGGCGTGCTCTCTTTGGTGAGAGTTGGTATTAAAGATGGTGGCTTATATCATAGCTAGTACTCAGATGTGGCGCCCCACCCCTCTGTGAGTGTATGGCGGCATAACTAGTACTGTAGCTTATATTCTTTATTTCTTTTTTAATCTTCAACTGACCTGGTCTAGCGGTTAAGATCACTGCCTTCCAATATCAATGTGCTCACGTCCCCCGGATCAAACCCCAGCAGCCGCTGCCGCCGCAGCAACGTTTTTATTATTAATATAAATAACTTCAGTGCTACACAGCAACACCTCCTAGATCCTAAAGAATGAACCACAGCAGACGACGCTCCAAAGATAACTCCACGTGGCGACATACCCCCCACCTGCCACACCCACCCCAAGCAACCACCTGTTGCTAGGAAACAAAATGGTGGCCTCTAGACCAAGAATAACACAGCCTCCTACCCACTCCACCTCTTGGGGGTCCCCTTCCCCCTGGGATAGGAATAGCATAGCCTCTTCCCGTAGATCCCTTAGTCCCAGAACCAGCTTGTTAGCACTACTCTCAATCCCGCCACTCTCCGTCGTGCCACTCTCAAGGGGGTCTCTCACCCTCTTAGCCGATGTCGGCTTCTCTTCACTTGCGGAACTCTCTGAAATGTCACCGAACTCGCGGAGGCTGGCATCGCTGTTTAAGTACTTATGGTGCCCTTCTCGAACTGACGAGAGCGGCTGTGATGAGTCGCATCATCCCGGGCCGACCCGACGCACGAAACATAGTGAATGGCGATGTTTATTCACGCCACTCCATGCGGCTGCCACTTTCAGCCTGGAATTCCCAAGCTGCTTAATGTGATAATAGTTAGAGGCAGGACAATGCGCATATAACGAAGGAGGGGGATGGGGTAGTTACGACCGTTGTAATCTGGTCAGGCATGGGAGAGACATGTCAAGAACAATAGCTCTCCACTTTCCTTGTTAGTGATAGTGCAACCAAAGCATAGATAGTGTGGACTACTCACGTCTATGCATGCTTGAACCCGTTCAGGAGCAGCTGCAGTGGGACTTTTTCCACTTATGTTTCCAGATAGTACTGTAGCTTCAAAAAAAATTCCACAAGGACAAATTAGCATATAGTTTCACATTTGGCCTTGGGCCTCATCTTGCATCATTATTTTCTGATAGTGTACAGAAAAGCTTTTTTTTTGGCACTATGTGTTGATGAAAGTCTGAATGATATTTACCAAAAACAGTAAAATGGCATTGTTATAAAATATTGGGATTTAGAATACAGTATATCATGTACTAAATAATTAACATCTGCTTTTCTTGAGCATTGTACGGCAGTAGATCTGCTTGAAAAAGTTATATTGTGTGTTCGTGAAGCCAAACTTTCCCTAAAACGTTTAATTCAACTAACTACTGATGGACCAAATGTAAATCTGAATATGATTTCTGATCTCAAAAGTTACCAGAACAATAAGAATGATACTAAAAAAGACCATTTCAATATTGTTACTTGTCCATTGCTAATAATCAATGGTGCTTACAAAACTGCACAAAGGTTGGTTGGCAACTTAATCAGTTTCTTGGAGCATTGTATTAACTGGTTTAAGAATTATCCATCTCTGCGTGCTGTTTATTCTGATTACTGGTTCCAGAGTTTTTCCAAAAAAAGTTCTGTGCTGTGCGGTAGACTGATAACTCACCTGTAATCAAAATATGTCTAGAAATAATTCCATTTCTGACAAAAATACCTAGCAGACAAAGAGCTTGAGAAAAATCCTCCCAACACCCAGAACCTTGGCACTGTGAAAAAGGCTTTGTTGGAAGATTCAGTTCTGGAAGCCAAACTGCTTTTTCTGCTATGATTGCTGAGGAGTTGGAAGAATTTCTGACAAACTTCCATAGAAATGATCCTCTTCTTCCTTTTATTCACCAATAGTTGTTTCTTTTGAAGAAGAAGTTTTATCAAGCAAAATGTAATGGACAAAATTTTAATTATTCTAGTTGAAGAGTCTGGGTATCTAGAATGAGAATATCTTACGAAATACTGTTTTCATAGGGATTGGTTTTGGTGCCACTTTCAGTCTCAGAAAAGGTGAAGGAGCTTGACTACCTGAAATTAAGGGCTGACTGTAGGTAATTTCTGTTATATTTATTTGCCAAACTATGAAAAGAGTCCTCAGAGAAAGAGAATTGTGTTGGGCTCAACTTGCTTGTCTCCTTCAGTAAAGGTTAGCGACTCAGAGCTCTTAGAGCTAAGGTTGCCATTGAGGAACTTATCTCACAGTCAGTTGGCACCTGCTGATGGAGAGATGATTATTATTAGAAAGTTCACAGTTTTGTAAACATCCCGAGATGTTGAAAGCTGCAAAATATTTTAATTAGAAAAAAAGAAAACCTGACAAGTTAATTTTTAATTTTATCAGCTCACTGATGCAAGATGCATGTGAACAGTTAATCCTACTCTTCCAGCACTTTTTGATTTGTTTCCATGGAAATGCAGCGGTAGAGAAAAAGTTTATCTTTCAATAAAGTTTTTTTGGTTGAAAATCTTCAAAGATTGGTCATGGCCACATCTTTTCACTTCCAGGTGAAGCTTTTAATTTTAAACTAATGTGTTTTGGACTAGACAGCAAGAAGGAAGGAAGACCTAAGAATGAAAAAGAACAAATAGGATGAGGTGTTAAATGCAAGAAAAAGAGCAGCAGCATGCAGCACACTAAATAAAGTTACTCAAAATGAAAAAAGTAAAAATTGCTTGAAGAGAAAAATAGGAGAATTATTAAAAATAGAGATGGAATAGAGAAAACTTAAGAAAAGTGTATAAACAGTTTTAGTGCCAATAATTAATCTAATGTAAAATATTTGAAACCTTGAAAATTGTTTGTGCACCCTTTTAAAAACATTTAATGCATAATACTTAAAATTTCAGGTTGTAGCGAATTTTTTAAAGGTCTCCAAAAGTGACTGATTTTTGCTGTTGGAACCTGGTTGACATCCTGTACTATCAATATATACTTCTGTAGATATTAAATTTACACCAAAAACAATTGCAGTTTCTCCATTTAAAATGATCTTGATCCAAATTGATCAGTAAAACACAAAAATACAATTTGGGAGTAGTCTAGATCTCTATTGCATAAAAATGCTTATGATGTCACCAAGGTGGCATCACTTACGTCATTACCACACCTACATTCTAACGTAGCAATAACTGCAATGTGGGGTTTTGGGCAGGGAACTATAAATGTGCTATTTTCATGCATTTCCATTTTTTTAATATTATACTTTTTCAATATTGTAAAATAGACTATAAATACCAGTAGCTATTTCACCTAACATCACAAATTAAACCCACAACCCACACCCCTCACCTAACATCAACCATCAACTTCCATGATGTCATACATTTCCCCTACTTTATTTCCATCCAATAATAAGACCGGTATCAAATTTTGAACTTTCCCCCTCAATTTTTTTAAATATATACATGTCTAGAGAGATATCCCTAAACCCCTTAACTCATTAGAACAAAAACACAGGCAGCAGGTTTAACTTCTTTTCTTGCATTCATTGGGAAATATCAGACCAAACATGGATGCCATAACCCATCTAATAACTATAAAAGGAACAGCGGGCTGGCTGCACATTATGCCAATCATGCTTTATCTCTTGGTTCACTTCTGTTATGATCAACAAATAAATCACCCTAAGGTGATTATATCATGATCTGAAAGACATAGCATTCCAGATTGTCTTTGCTGGTTTTATATATTCCTGGTAATATGTGGAGATTTTCTGCTAGTGATATCCTTGTTGGGAACAAGAAGGGTAATGGACATAAATATTTATGCATACACACAGCCACCATCTAAAACTGCTGCCCCTGGGATGTTGCAGTCTTGAGATTAGAATTGTGGTTCTCTAGTTTTGCCTAATTTATTTCCACTGTTCAACCCACCCCTCGAATATTGCTCACAGGTGCAGTTAAACTCTTTTTAACCTTGCGAAGGGACAATCAGTATGATTTGACAACTGACATTACACTTTCTCTTTATCAAAACCGAATGGTAGTTAGCTCTGTGGATAATGGTAGCTAGAATTTTCTTTGTTCATGGTCAGATTACAGAAAACAAATGTTGGCAGAAAGCCAGAGTACTGCAGGTCTCGTTCCAAAACTAAGATAGTAATTATGTTTGAAAATAAAGCTGAAACATCAGGTATACACCATCTTGCAGTTGGTACATATTTGAGAAGTGTTCATCAGGGTGTTTACTAAACTGGCCACAAGCAAAAGCAAATATTGGGCAGATAAATTTGCAGGAGCATTTTGCATTGAGATAAAAACTAAGGAAGTCGCTATATAATACTTTTTTTAAGGGTCAATGATACACATATATGTATATTTTTAAATATTTTTACTATAGGTTTATTTGAAGTCAATGTAGAAAATATACGTAAGTGTTATGAGCATAACTTATTAGTAACATACATTTTAATTACAAAAAAAATTGACAACATTTAAACCAAAATTGGCTTTTAGGGAACTAAATTATGAGAAACTATTAGCTACTGCATGAAAAGCAATATCTGTAAGAGCTTATTTAAAAACCTTAATAGGTGCACAATTCGCTATTTCTTGTAATAAACTGGGTAAAGAAGATATTTGCCAAACCTGTGCATAGCATACTCCTTGTACTCTTGAATTATTTGGTAACAATCTTTAAGAGTTACTAAAGAGGTATTTACTTTTGTCGTAGTGCATACGAAGTGGTAGTGCCACCACGGGGAAAGCAGTTGGTCAAGACAGACATTCAGATAGAACTCCCTCCAGGATGTTATGGCCGCATCGCCCCGCGGTCTGGCTTGGCATATCACAACCACATTGACGTTGGCGGTAGGTATTAAAAGCTGACCAACCATTAAAAAAAACTAATGTGGTTTTTTTTTTTTTAAGTTTACAAGTGTTTTTTTTTTATTATTATTATTTTGCTTCCATGTGATGGTTAACTTTTTCCTTTTTATTGCTACTTGCAGCTGGTGTGATAGATGAAGACTACAGAGGCAATGTGGGTGTGTTGTTGTTCAATCACTCAGAACAGCCATTTGTAGTGAAGAGAGGTGACAGAATTGCTCAGTTGATTTGTCAAAGGATATTCTACCCCGATTTGGTTGAAGTAGAGGTAAGTAGTTCTTGAAAATTAAAATGTTAGTAAATAGTATTTCAGTGAAACATCTTTAATCTGGCATTCTATGGTTTGGCAAATTCTTTAATTCGGCACCAATCGAGCAGCTCTTATTCTGATTTTTTCGGGTGGATCTGGCTGTTGATTTTGGCCGCATGTCGCGTCACTAAGTTGCTTGTGTTTTTTGTTGGTTCAGAGTTTGTCATTGTCAATTTTCATTTCAGTACTTTTTTTTTTTTAATTTTTCTTTTAGTGGGTTATATTTTGCATTTGATATTCCCGTTAAAATTACAATGAAGTTCAAGGTGTCTTCATGTCACAAGTGACAAAGTAAGGAATCTGAGGGAATTTTTACAAGTCATGAAAAGTCCCTAAATAAGCATCAATGATGTTGGAAGTCACCAGACTAATTTCTAGCAGCCTTTTGCTAACTTTTTTTTTTAATGCCTTATATCAGCATATGAAAATAATCTCTGAAAATACATTAGCTTTTTAACTTGAAATCTGTATGTTCCCGTGAATTGTAGAAAAATTTGTATTTGGTATATTTATTAGTTGTAATTAATGAGTTTTGATTTTATAATGTTAATTTTGTTGGTAGTGTTTCAAAAGTATTAGTTCATTATTGTTCCATTCTCATAAGCTCATCCCTATCTGTTGCCTTGGTGTCAAGAGAGATATTAAGCTGTAACATACTAACATCCCTTCAGTTTGGTATTTTTTTTTTTATATCACTAAAAGGTCACTTTATTTTATTTTCACAGTCCAATAGTAACCGTGAATAATAATTTTAGAATTTTAAGTCTTACTTGGTCATTAAATGGTGAGAAATTAAAGATATCTTTTTACTATTCTATAATAATATGTATTTACTAATATAGTACACATTTTACACATGAACATTAATATTCATACAAATAACACTTATTGTGTATAGTGTGTTATTTTTTCTTTGTTTTTCCATATTGTAGACATGGTAGAGCGGCTAAATCCAAAGTGTCTTTCCAACATCACTGATCTTTTCTCCCGTCTCTATTGAGCATATTAATAAAGCATTTTTGTCAATGCACAAAGATTTTCGTTTACTCGCCATGTTTACAGTTCGAAAGTTTTTAAGTAGCTGCGATAATGATAACAACTTGACAAAAGTCTAGCAACCGAGGTAAACATGTGCAAGTTCATCATACAAAAACAAAATTTCTTAGAATCTCTGGTACGTCAGTCGAAGTTAACAAGTGCTAGATAATACAACAAAACAGCAAACAAAAGAATGTACACAGCTGCAGTTCTTATCAACTTCGGCAACTCAGAAAGTACTGCTTAATGATTTATAATGCCGTATTGTTGTCGTTAAATAGAGTGAACGTGACACTATATAGAATGTATTATTGTATAGAAAACAAGGTAACCAACCAAAGTCAAGCAATTTCGAAGTTTTAAGGAGTTTGTCATTAATTCGAGTGACATTGTAAAGAGTTTACACTGTATTTGCATCAAATGATGTGTAAATTATTAAATGGGACATTTAAGTCTACCTAATAATTTAACTATTAAATTCATGATTATAAAAAGCTGCAATGGTTGAGTGATCATATGTGTAAAACGAGGCAGTCTTGCTAGAGCTATGTTTTCTCACAGTACTCCTTTTTTCCTTCGCTTACTCATTCTGTTGCAATGCTCCGTTAGTATTTCATCACCTTTGACAAGACTTAAAGCCATTTCCATTTCATGCTATCTGCTGCAGTTGTGTGTGTTATTGTAAACATATTATAAATTATATCTTCTTGTTTTGCAGGATCTCTCTGATACAGAGCGAGGTGAAAATGGTTTTGGCTCTACTGGAAAAAATTAATAACTTTTGTGGCAGGAATTTGGGTTTGGCTATGCTGAAAGAAGACAATATCAAATGAAGAAAGTCATTCTTGAGCTTTTCACCAGTTTGTGTGTGTGTGACTTAAGTTTCTGTTTAAAGAATCTTTTTGTTAATGTATATTTAAGTTATTCCTGTCTTCAAATTGGAGCTGTGTGATTATGTTTTTAGTAGAATATTGATTTTATTTGTGACAAAATCATCCCTTTTAGTTTTAGCAATGGTGATCTTTTTATTTATGCAGTGTAAATACATTCTGGGAATAACATTTAGAAACCTGTACTTTTAATACATGATATTGTGATATTTCAAGTTTTAAGTTGTAAAAAAAATTAGGTACTACAGTAAAAGTTCTTTAATCCAGCATGGTACTACTGCTTTGCTAGATAACCATTTTTGCAGGATAATCTAAATTCATTATTTTAATGGTAATACTGCAGATAAACTGAAACTGTGAATAAAATATTTTTAATGTGCGTATTAAGAGCTAATAAAGCATATAAAATTAACTTGAATTGTTTATTAGAATTGGGGATGGGTCGACTGAATCTTAGATTTGACGAATCCATCAAATCCTTGGGATTAAAAACATACTACCTTAGAAATTATTTGAAAGTGTATTGAATGCTTAGGATGCAAGAAATAAATTTCTACCTCTTGAAAAATTGTGCTAAAAATATGTCCCAATCTATAATAAACCCACATCAACAGTGAAGCTGTACCATAAAACAAAGGTATAGTTAGGGTTCCTAAGAAACAAAGATGCGTGGAATATAACGAAACTGTGGTTTTTGGAAGTTTCTGGCAAAATCTAAACATTGTGGAAACAAAAGTTTTACGCAAAATACAAATATTTTTCATGCACTGGTTGGCACCATTTCTGAAAGAATAATGCAGTATAACGCATGCCACAAATTTATATTTACGACACTATAAAAGTAGTTTAATAGTGTTTAGTTGTTGATTTATTAGTTTTGTACTAAACTTTTTTTTATTTATTTTATGCTATTTCTTTAATAAAAAAAAGTTTGGCCCTTTTTTATGTTTGGGTTCAAGATTAGGTAATCTCAGATAAGGATTTGGATTTGGTAACAAAATTGGATTTTTATGAAGGTAATATTTTTTTCTTTATTAGATAAACAGCTTGAGAATAAAATCTTTTGCAAAAGAGCAAATCAAGACCAACTCAGCTGTGCCCAACCATTACGGTGTGTTCAACAATGCACTTTCTGAGTGCCTTGCGTGGTGTAGTAGTGTGGTGTTATTTCCACATTTACACTTAATATGTTTGCGTACATGTGTCAAAATATGTAGTAGTGCTGCCTACAAGTTTGTCACTAAAGTTATGTACACAAAAATGTATATACATCATTACTATAATGTGATAGTAGGCTTCATTTAGTTATTTTATACGCCTTTATTGTGTTAATGTGAGATTGTTTTGTGCATTATTAAAACAGTGCACATACATATCAACAATTGACTTTAACTTGGGGTATGTCTGGTTAAATATACAGGAGTTCAGGCAGGCACAGAGTAAAAACAAATGTCTTTAGAAATGAATTGAATACAAATTCACTGGTTGCACTCTGTAATATATACTGTATTTACAGTGAAACCTACAAAATATCACAAAATGTATTTTTAAGTTTGTTAGGGTTCTATACATCCGACTAGCTAGTTCAGCCAGAGAACACAATCCCTGTTACTTAGAACCACTGAGGTCGCGAGTGTTCAGACTTCCTGTATGTTATAATTTTAATGAAATATTGTTGCACAATAAAATTAGTCTTGATTCACGACAATGCTTAAACGCCAATTCAATTACGCTTATCCAACTTTCTAAAGCATTGGTGTCAGTTCTGTTCACAAATATAAGCATACAAAATGGTCACAGATACAGACTTACTGCGTAATCTTATATCACAGGCACTTCCTACTTACAATTTCATACGGAATTGTCTTAATCAATTTACTTAGCTGTAGTATGTAAAAGTTATCTGCCCTTGTGCGAGAGATGCTACAAAATTGCTAAACTAAAACACTGATTAGTTTCTGGCACAAAACTTTTACATGTTTTTTTTAATGATGTCACTACTACAAAGGTTCTTAATTTAAGCTTATCTAAATTAACATTGTTTCAAAATGCTATCCTCCCATTGGCTGACTGATATGCTGAATTATTACAAGTCGTAGCAGAACAGAAATCAAACATAAAAATTAAACTGTAAATATCCAAAAAAATTATTAATTATAAAACAATTTTTAACATAGTAATACTCTGTATTAAAGAGTCCATTGTTGGGATAATGTATATCATTCCCTTCCAGACGGGGCTAGACAATTGAAATGTCGCAGAACCACATAGACCCATACACCACCTAGAACATAATGATATAAGAAAAATTCATAAATGTTAGCTGTCAACATTTATATAAATAAAAACAGTTTGTACGAGACAACCGTCATTTCGGCACACTGGTTATCTGCTATTTTAAAAAAGTCCTTAAGCTTAAGAATGGAAATGAATGTATAAGTAGGATGAGTCAGTAAGACTCAGACTGTTCATTATCTCTGGTCTACTAGCAAGGTGAAGATGCGAGTATAGAACAGAGAATTACGTAGTACCGTGACGTACGCAGACCTAATTACTCAGTGGTGTGTTCAGAATGTCCAAGTCCACCTGGGGATAAATAAGTGAAAATATTAATTTAGATATTTACAATCGAATACAAAAAAGCCCTTGGAAATAAAATTAAAAAAAAATTACTAAATACATTTATATTTTATGGGTACGGGGTACTAACTATGCTCTTCCACCCAGGTGAAGGCACGCTGTTCAAACTGACCTTGCACACACACATCACACTGACATACAAGGTCTGAAAAAATAAGCCAGGGCAGAATAGGTGGAGGGTTGTGTGGAGTCTCATCAGGATGATCTCAAGTTGACTTGATATTTTATTTCAAATGAGTTATGATAATGATGTATACCACTTATTATATGTTACAGTAAATAGTTTTAATAATTGAAAAAGTTTCCTTTTTTGCCACATGATTATTATAAAATCCCATTATAATTTCATTTCAAAAATTAAAATAGGTATACAATTTTTGAGACAAGATTTGAGGTATTCAGTTGAGGTTATTATTAATATACTAATTCTTTCCCTGATTTTAATATCATTTTGGTGCTTTATGGTGAATTAACGTATACATATTTCTGGGTATCATATGGTATATATGTTATTTTGATTTTTTTTTAACCATTTACCATCAAACCTTGTCCTTTACAACTTTATTACAATACCTTCATTTCCTTTGGATTTGCCACACCAACATTTGGCCTTAATAAAGAATTACATCTTAGAAAAATACATCAAGCCAGTTTCTGGTGTAGGTGTTTTGATGAGTAACCGCACGTCTCCAAATTTTGGGTGCTCTTTATCTTTTATCAGTTTGAAGATGACGTTCTCTGTGGTTGTGATGAAACATCCAATCTGCTTCAGTCTCTAAGCAAAGAAATAAAAGAAAAGTTATTTCTTGACACCTGAAAATTCTTGTTGAGAAACTTTGCATTTAATTAATTCTTTGAGGCCATGGAGTTAAAAATATCAACTGCTTATGTTCTTCAGCTAAGATGATGTTAAGTATTGAAATTCTAGTTTCTTACAAACAAAGAAAAAAGTTGAATATTTTCTCCCTAGCATAATCTGTATTCTAATGAACAAAGTTTTATTTTTGCTAGCGTGTTGTGTTTGTATATATTAAATTGTCAATACGAATCATGTACATATTTGCCAACTTACACAATTTGTTTTGAAGATGTACATAAGTGCATCTGATTGTACAATTTTATGGCTGCGGTAAATATCTTCTAGATTCCTGCTGCAGAAAAACTTCATTTAATTTTTAATTAATATTTACTTCCCTGCTTATCATGTACATCTTTCCTATGACTCATTTTTAATTTGCAATGAGTTTGTTACGCAGGTCGGTACTGCGTAACGAGGAAACTCGCCCCTGCGGGCTAGTGGGATACCACCCGCCATACACTGCACGGACTCGGCGCGCGAATTTCAATTGATGCGCGTTGGATAGCAGATCCTCGGGTCCACTCGTGCCGAATCGCCTTTGATCGGAGCACGTGGACGTGGTCGGAAGTTTCCAATCCGCGTTTCCGATTCAGGATGTCCAGAATATTCCTCGCTGTTTTAGTATGGAGCGCAGCGAGTATATAAGCAGGCTGCTAGCACGAGTTCCACAGAGTCTTCTCTCAACCGGCTGCGTGAATAATGCGGTGACCACGACCCGCACCTTCGATCATCGACGCCGAAAGGCGGCCCGCTGAGGTCTTCAAGCTGCGCACGGATCCCGAAAAAGGCGGTAAGAGAGGCCGCAAAATATACAAGTCAGTTACGGACTTGGTAATAATTCAGTGGTAGCCCAGTAACAATTTGCAAGTTGGCACGGGACTTTGGAAGTAAAAAGTATGTGTCGGACTTTGCAGTAAAATGACCAAGGGGAACATAGAAAATTACGCCGAGGGTCATGAAGTGGTTTGCGACTAAGAGCATAACAGAGTTCTGCTCAGCAATACTTTAAAAAAAAAAATATATATATATTTTCTCGTTCTATTAATACGGTGAAAATAAAAGGTGCTACTACTTGATTAAAACGTTAAGGGCATAGTGCAGTGGCATTAGCGGGACTATCAGTCGTGTCGTTTAAGACTACCTATGAACATAAACAAGGAGGTAAATTTTTAATGAAAAACTGTTTTAAAATAATTTCAAGCAACAGCATGTTAGGTGATGTGTCTCCAATTCTCTGCACTAGTATAGTGTTCGTTTTATTACCAAATAGTGTGAATTAAGAGCCGGCGAAAATGTGCAAGTATCAGGGAATCAGCACGGCGGCAGAGGTAGAATAAAGAAATTCGCTCCGTCGATGGTTTCCGGTCCGACTGGGGTGATCAGGTCAAGGATCAACGGAAATAAAAAAAACACTCGCCGCTATCACTTAAACGACACTGAAGATTTTAGCCAATTTTATTTGGGGAGAAGTGTTGAAATTTAAATTGTGTTAGAAATATCTCGTTCCTAAGTCTCTGGTACTGTTAAAACAATGTCTAATTTTGATCTGTAAGTGAAGGTTTAAGTATTTTGTATTAAAAAGAATTTGTAATTATAACTAAAAGAAAAGGGTCCAGTTAGAATTATTTATTGAGGAATAATTCGTGTGGTTATGAGAAAATGTTTAAAAAGTAGTGAATGGTACGTAATTTTGTATAAATTTATTTCAGGTGTTTTGTTGGTAATCGCTGGAACATGAATTGTAGCAGTAATGTGTAACAGCCAACATAATAAGAAAATTTATATTAATGTATGAGAATTATATGTGTTTGTATAATGTGTGAATACCGTATTTACTCGTGTATAGCGCGCCCTCGTGTATAGCGCGCACCACGATTTTTGCAACTAATTCCAAAGAAAAAAAAAATTGAAAATTTTTTTTTTCCCATAAATAAATTTTACTAAAATTTTGTGGTACCTGATTATTTAAATTGATGTGTGGTGATGCGTCAGGAAAATACATAAACTCTGCTGTCTAAACGGAAGATAATGAAGCGCTATATCGCCACAACTGGTATGTGGGCGGGAGGGAGGAAGGGAGGGAGGCGTGCCGCGCTACGTTGCTAAGCTGGCGCGGAGAACTATATGACTCACCGGTGAGGAATGGAGGAAGCGAAGAAGTTGGCTGGGGGGGGGGGGGGAACTGGTGACAACATTCTCTCTTTCTCTCTCTCTCTCTTTTTACTAGCTTCTGAGCTGGCTTTCTGTAAAGGGGGGAGGTCTAAAAATAAACAAGAGACCATGATGTGCGAGCTTGCGCGCGCGTGTGCGTGTGCGTGTGCGTGTGTGAAAGAGAGGCCTTGTTGCTTGTGCGTATGTGTGGGGGCTGGCCAGAAACGTCACCCGTCACCCGGCAGTTAACGACTTTCACTCCTCCCCGCCTCCCCCCCCCCCCCCCCCAAACTTTTTTTTTCCGTGTATAGCGCGCATCCTTATTTTTTTCCTTTACTTGAGGGGAAAAAAGGGCGCGCTATACACGAGTATATACGGTAAATCTCTGTACATGCCGTACTAAATATGTGTTATACATTGCTCTGTGTTTCCTTAAGCTCTTGTTGCCATTCTAATTTCCAACGACTAGGTAACAAGAAAATTGCGCAACTCTGCTCACAGAGTGTGTGCGGTGTGTCAGAACACACATTGGTTCAGTACAGTAAAATTACAAAATTTCAAATTTCAAAAAGAAAGAGGGTTTTGAGCACAAGAGGTTGAAGTCACAGTTTTGCTAATGAAGGTTTTTAGTATTGTTTGTATTTTGTGTATAAGTGTAAATTACTGCCTTACAATGCCTTTTACAGGGACTGGTTGGATCCAGGATTTATCCAAGGCTACGCTGGGATGACTGTTAGTGGACCTGAAATTGCCTGACGTGGACCCGGAGAACATGACGATGGACGAACTTAGACAACGAGCACGAGCCCATTTCAACAAAAGTAGTGAGTCCTCTTCCGACGGACATATACCGGGCATACCTAAGATAAAGGAAAGTAGATGTTTGGAGTTCATAGTCAAACCGGTGTTAGATCACTTGCCAGTCTTGAAAAATTGTGAACCTGAAAATATAATACTATTTTTGTGTTTAGTGGAGGAAGTCCTTGACTTGAATATTTTGAATTCAGGATCAATTTTCAGCTTATTGTTAACCCATGTGCCGAGTGAGTTAAGGGCATTGGTAATTAAGGCACAATGCAATAATTGGGCTTGGGAGCAAGTTAAACAGGAAATGATCCTTTTTAACACTAATCAGAAAACACGCGAGCGACTGCGGGATAGGTTTATCTGTAGAAGTCAAGGGGAAGACGAGTCAGCTCTGGCATTCGTGACTGATATTACCAAGTATGTTAAAGTGCTAGGGAATCCCTATTCGGAGTTAGAGTTAGTCGAGATTATTGAGGATAATCTTTGCCCCCAAATTCGTACCCATTGTTTGGTTCAGAAACCATCATCCATAGAGGAGCTAATAGAGGTTGTTTCGACGGCCGAATGTAGGATGAGTATGGGAAAACATAAAATTAAAATAGAAAATAAGCCTATAAAGTATTTAGAGAGGGCTAGATGTGAAATTTGTGGAAAAACAAATCATGTGACGAGTAATTGTTATTACCGAAAAAGGGGCGGTAATCCAACTGATAAAACTACCGTTGACAGAAACCGACAAGACCATAAAAAGGGGGCTTGTTTTAAATGTGGGGATATAGGGCATTGGAGTAATATATGTCCTACAATGTCTAAGAAACCTGAGTAAAACAATTTATTAGAAATGGGTACTAGTAACTGACAATGGCTTGAGTTTAGTAATATAATATCTGCTTGTGACCCCAATTATAAATACATTTGTCTGGGTAATGTCATGTGTATACATGTGTTGGAATCTTGTTTTTTTTTGATGTTAAACAGAAACTTAGACCTAAGTGATATCTGATCGAAAGCCGGAGTTTTCGATTCGCCGTCCTGTGGAGATATGTTACGCAGGTCGGTACTGCGTAACGAGGAAACTCGCCCCTGCGGGCTAGTGGGATACCACCCGCCATACACTGCACGGACTCGGCGCGCGAATTTCAATTGATGCGCGTTGGATAGCAGAACCTCGGGTCCACTCGTGCCGAATCGCCTTTGATCGGAGCACGTGGACGTGGTCGGAAGTTTCCGAGCCGCGTTTCCGATTCAGGATGTCCAGAATATTCCTCGCTGTTTTAGTATGGAGCGCAGCGAGTATATAAGCAGGCTGCTAGCACGAGTTCCACAGAGTCTTCTCTCAACCGGCTGCGTGAATAATGCGGTGACCACGATCCGCACCTTCGATCATCGACGCCGAAAGGCGGCCCGTTGAGGTCTTCAAGCTGCGCACGGATCCCGAAAAAGGCAGTAAGAGAGGCCGCAAAATATACAAGTCAGTTACGGACTTGGTAATAATTCAGTGGTAGCCCAGTAACAATTTGCAAGTTGGCACGGGACTTTGGAAGTAAAAAGTATGTGTCGGACTTTGCAGTAAAATGACCAAGGGGAACATAGAAAATTACGCCGAGGGTCATGAAGTGGTTTGCGACTTAGAGCATAACAGAGTTCTGCTCAGCAATACTTTAAAAAAAATATATATATATTTTTTCTCGTTCTATTAATACGGTGAAAATAAAAGGTGCTACTACTTGATTAAAACGTTAAGGGCATAGTGCAGTGGCATTAGCGGGACTATCAGTCGTGTCGTTTAAGACTACCTATGAACATAAACAAGGAGGTAAATTTTTAATGAAAAACTGTTTTAAAATAATTTCAAGCAACAGCATGTTAGGTGATGTGTCTCCAATTCTCTGCACTAGTATAGTGTTCGTTTTATTACCAAATAGTGTGAATTAAGAGCCGGCGAAAATGTGCAAGTATCAGGGAATCAGCACGGCGGCAGAGGTAGAATAAAGAAATTCGCTCCGTCGATGGTTTCCGGTCCGACTGGGGTGATCAGGTCAAGGATCAACGGAAATAAAAAAAACACTCGCCGCTATCACTTAAACGACACTGAAGATTTTAGCCAATTTTATTTGGGGAGAAGTGTTGAAATTTAAATTGTGTTAGAAATATCTCGTTCCTAAGTCTCTGGTACTGTTAAAACAATGTCTAATTTTGATCTGTAAGTGAAGGTTTAAGTATTTTGTATTAAAAAGAATTTGTAATTATAACTAAAAGAAAAGGGTCCAGTTAGAATTATTTATTGAGGAATAATTCGTGTGGTTATGAGAAAATGTTTAAAAAGTAGTGAATGGTACGTAATTTTGTATAAATTTATTTCAGGTGTTTTGTTGGTAATCGCTGGAACATGAATTGTAGCAGTAATGTGTAACAGCCAACATAATAAGAAAATTTATATTAATGTATGAGGATTATATGTGTTTGTATAATGTGTGAATAAATCTCTGTACATGCCGTACTAAATATGTGTTATACATTGCTCTGTGTTTCCTTAAGCTCTTGTTGCCATTCTAATTTCCAACGACTAGGTAACAAGTTTTAAATAAAATGCTGAAGCTAAAAGCATATACTGTCTACCAGGTCAAAGAATGTTTCTGTTTACGTAGCTTTTTGAGTTGGATGCACAGATATTGACAGTTAATGTGATATATTGATGAAGTCCATGAAGTGGTGGAACGGGAACTAACAGTGCTAGAAGTCTTGGTGGCAGTGCTGTAGAGTTATTGATTTTATGTGGGCATTAAGTTGATATGCCAGCCCGAATATAAGGTTTCAGTAACGTGTTATTTTCGATTATTAGGTTTCATGATGTTTATATGGCATGTATTAACACTTTCGTGTGTTTGTACCATAAAATGCAGTTCTAAGAAATAAAACTTTATTGAAACACAGATTCGGCTTGGCGTACAAAACATAGTGAAAAACCTGACTGTCGTTTTGTTTCCGATGTTTTGAACCGTGTTGGTACAAAAGGTAGCAATTTTTGTTCCCTGTTGTCAGGGCACTTTTTGTGTTTGGTAGTTTTTTGGTTGTGTTTGAAAGGTTTGTCAAATAATATGCCAAAATGAATGCTGCAGAGAATAAACGGTACACGCAAAATTTTCGTGATAGATGTTAAAATCTGACGGAGAAACACTTTGCTTTTGCAGTGTGTATAGATGTGAGTTGAACACTGCAAATTGTAAAGAAGTCGATCAAACATTGTAATAATTTAAAAAATCAGATGATAACAGTAAATTTTGTTTATATATATATTAGCAGTGATAATGTCATAAGAACCTAGTGTTGGATTGTGTGGCATTCTCTCTCTCTCTCCCCCCCCCCCCCCCCCTCCCCCAAAGGCAAAGCAATAGTGAAAAATTTGCAATTTGGGCCTTACTCCTTAGCTACTGATGGCTCAAATGATTCAGATGCTAAGATTTATCCCATGGTGGTTTCTTATTTTGACCAAGAAGCACATGTTATTGTCTTCTATGTACTATCATTACCAGAAACTGAACTTTGTTCAACAGGACAAAATAAATAGGTAAGTTAGTTCTCAGTGAATTGGAATGTTTGAATGTACCTGTCAGCAACATAGCATTTCCGCAGACAATGCACTGTTAATGATGGGTAATAAAAATGAAATTATAACAGTTTTAAAAGTAAAACAAGAAAATGTAGTAGGATTAGTATATGTCTGTCCTCAGATAAACCTGGTGGCTGGAAAGGGTCAGACTGCTGTCCTTGATAAATTGATAAGATTCTATCTAACACACATATTCCTACCTTGAAAAGAGTCTGAAGTGAAAAGATAGTTTGAAAAATTGGAGGTCTTGCATGGAGATGAGCCAAGAAAGGTATTGAAAAATGTCTGCACGAGATGGTTGCCCAGTGGTGGCTAGTTCAAATGTGGGATCAATTATTAAGTTTTTTTCAAGGTGCCGGTGTGGACACAGAAACAATTGCCTAGATACACAGTTCCAAAGAAGCCTGTTAACCAAACCATATGTGAAGGAAAGGCTGATGCTGAGGAATTAGTGGTTTATTGAAGTACCCCTTTTGAGGGCTTCCCCTCACTCGGTCACATCTGTCCTCTCACACCTTCCATCTCTTTTTAATTTCACACCGAATTCAGGGATTTCTGTTAGATATTCCCACAGTCTGGGCTGTCTGTCTCTCCTACACAGGATGCAATCAATTATTGTCTTTCAGCGCTGCTGCATCACCTTATGTCTTTGTTTCTTTCTTTTCACACAATTCCTCACTGTTTTAAAACTACTATTAAACAGATCCTGTACATAAAATTAATACATAAAATTAATATTATAAAAAGAACATATATATGCAAAAAATACTGAAAGGCACACTTGCATAAACAATGACCTAGCCAGCTAAGTGAAAACCAATAAACTTATAGTTACGAGGCTTTTTCTAAATAAAATACTAAAAGATTGAAATTAATTACCAGAATATTACTAATAATAAAATATAAGTATGAAAAACTAGGTCACTATGACCTTGAAGGCTATATAATAATTATATAAAATATAATATATATAATAATAATAATATATAAAAGAATAAATATTATATTTTGTCATTCAGAAGGTATCAGTTAATTATTAGCTGATACCTTCTGAATGACAAAATATAATATTGATTCTTTTAATAAATATTTGTAAAAGCTGGGGAGGGCAGGGTCTTGCAACATTACAGTATTTGTTCTTACAGAACATTATACCTGTGTTTGACAAGTATAATGTTATTTTGCTGTCTTCATCTCCACAAATTCATCTGTTACTGTTTGTTGAAAGAATTATTTTCAAAATATGTGAAGTCAAGTGTTCTGAAAACCTCTGCCTTGTTGGAGGTAAATTACCATTTACTGAAAAATCAGCGGCAGGACTGTGATTTGGTAGTTGGGAGCCCAACATGTGAGATGTTCAGTGCATTTACTGAAAGTGATAAGTTGTTTTGTCTGTCAGAAAATATTTTCCACTCGTGGTTATATTGTCAACAAATTTCCCTTCGAAAATGAAGTACAGAAAGCAAGTGTACCTGTTGATGAAAAATTTCCATAAGCCAGATTTTAAGTTTTCTATTGACTAGTTTTCATTTATTTTGCCTGTAAATAGCAATAAGACCAAATATTGAGGGAACTTGTGCTTCAGAGTCAATTCTTCTTCAGCTGGAAAATTTAACATTCCTGGCTAAGATGGAAAATACAGGAGAGTCAGAAGTAGATAAGTGAGCCAAAATATTGCATCTGTCAAGCATTTATAGGTAACATAAAATGATAGATTATGCTAGGGATTTTGACTATACCACAGCAATGCAGAAAGAAAGTGAGTGTATGTTCAGCCTCTCAAAAAGAACAGAACCTAGTTTTGTTCTCTAATGTCTAATACTGTTCTTGAAAATGGATCTGTAACAACTGGATTAGGTTTCCGAAGAAGAAATGCGATGAACAGACATTCAGTTCCAAGTTCTAGCAGGCCAGAAAAAAAAAGCTCTTTTTAAATGCTTAGCAAACCAGAAAGAGTAACTGTCTTGGAAGTGCAGTGAATTTCTTCAATTGTATAGTATTCTTGCTTACAATTTTTTGTATGGTCTTAAAACTGTTAGGTAATTCATATGACCAGATATCTTGCAACTCAATGGTTTGTTTTATTGGTAAATTTGTTACTTTCAGGTTTAATCTTCAAATTGTGGGGTTAGTGAAAAAAGTTTTTTTTGTGCGCTTGTAATCCTGTATACATATTGATGTGTAACAACTGAGCTTTTCGTATGCAGCATTTGGTGGGAGCAATTTTGTAAATGCGATGGAAATATGTATTGGAAAATAAGAACAGTGGTGCTGCTATATATAGTGAATGGTGCGAACCAAAGTTCACAATGACAAATAAAAACAATGTACTATTAACTGTTTGGTAAAATTTAACAAAAGGGGCAGTATTTTTATAAAATTCCTTGCCAAAAATCAGGTCCAAACGAGGTTTCAGTATTTTTTTAAAGACTTTTTTGCTTTTATCGGAGCCGTTTCATAATACCGTCACTGCGATTCCAGCAGCGTATTTTAGCAGTGGGTGCAGAAAGTATGTGTGATTCGCATCCAGAAATGGACGTGGAAACATATTTATCATGCTCAACATTATTTTTTAAAGAATTCTATGTTAAATTTCATGTCCATGGCCTGAGTTTCGTATAAGTGCATTTGCAATATGAAAATACTTGAATTTGGTCATTACTGAGGAGTACTGAAAGACTTGCTCACTTTTTTTGTTTGATTATTTTATATTTTTGAATAATGATTTCATGTTTACTATTATAAATGTATGAAAATTGGTGTGGTGAAAGTAATGAAACTGAAAGCATAGTTGTAACCATTAAATTTTCCTTCAGAAAGTAATTATTTTGTATCACGTGTTTAAGTTTCTCCCTTGATCGTGATGGCATGATCATGTATACATTGATGCAGTGGTACATGATGCTTGCTGTATTAATTTAGTACGTCGAAATATCCTGGACATAAACTTGAACATCACACTATAAACAAATTATGTGAGGTCTTGAAGTTTTTTTCTCTTGTATACATATTGCGATCATAATTCATTTTATGCATTGAGATCTGAAATGTTGGCAAGTATGCATATATTATATGTGTATTGACAATTTAACAAATCATAATGGCACATCTTTAAATTTGCCTACAATAGGCAGAATTTTACTAGAATCAAGAGAAGCAAATGCAAAATGCCACACTCATATTTCTGAACTTAATCCATGTAGGTAGGTATAGTCTATGAAGTGGGTGTCTGATATGAATGGTAGTCACACTGGTTAGTAATTGGTTAGCAAAACAAACCGTAGCTGCATAAAGAAGTTTAACCGCTTGAAAGGTACTCTTACCTATGAAGAATCAAAAAATTTCTAGCATGTAGTGAGCATTGATGGTAAAAAAAAAAAAAACTACAAATGTTCTGGTAGCCAGAGTTATTAATGTGACTTAATACTGCTCAGTAATTTGGAACAACATCAATATGTGCGATAATATGAAAATTGAAAATATACAGAATAAACTAATAAATATTATTATTCAAAAACAACTTCCTCTACCCAATCTGATATCCCTCTCAAGTCGAAGAGAATTACTTGACTTTATTTTTATTAAAAAATGTTATACTAACAAATTAAACTGTAAATATATACTTGACAACACCGGTTTAAGAGTACCTCCTTTTAACAGTCGTTTAACTTCCACTTTATGTACAGTTAACAGAAATAATGATATTATCTTTAGGCTAATAACCAATTTTAATAAATTTGATAAAGACTTTAATTATTTTCCTTAGTTCCTAATGATCATGTGTGTTTTAGTTCTGTTTTGTCTAAATTGTAACGTTTGATTTTTGTTTTATTGTCTTTCGTTATGTGTGTTTTGTTTTTATATGTATTATATTGTATTGTTTTGTGTTTTTCATTTATGTTTATTATTGTGAGTGTATATGTATCTAATTGTGTGCCAACCATTAAAGGCTTTCTCCTGTTGGTTGGCATGTTACAATTTCAAATAAATAAATAAATAAAATCATAACCATGACAGTTAACACATCCACTCCTTAACTGATTACATCCGTGGTGTAAGTCAGTGATAACCAACTGGCAGCCCACGACAATTGGTATGGCCCACTGAAATTGTTTTGTACAGCCCACTTCAAGAACCCTTTAATAACATAACTTTCAGTACACTCTTGTGTATTAGCAGTCTTTGTTTGCATACAGTAAGCAGAATAAGTTTAAAAAATTTATGTATTTTTTGGTAATCTATACACCCACCCCTTGAATTAATGCCCCAATTCATTTCAGAAAAACAGAGCGCTAATCAAGTACTTTTTTTTTACCCATGAGAATGTGTGTTCATCAAAATAATTTGTTTTCTAATCATGAAAGTGTGCTTGCTGACAACCATTTTAATCTAGACACTACTACCGTTAAAATAAATTTACAGTATTAATATATATCTAAATATAGTCAAACCTTTTTGTTGCGACCCCATTTATTGCAACCACCTCTCTATTACAACTCGATTTCGAGGAACCGTGAAAAATTGCCGAAAATCCAAAGAAAATTGGACAGAAAATAAGTTTCTTGTGGTGAGTAGTGTGTTACTGCGTTTCTCTTGTTGAGTGCTGTACTGCCGTAGGCAGCGCATATCTAAAAATAGATACCACTTCCTGTCGACTGCTGTCAGCGCTTAACAACCCCCATTCCACGTCCCTTTGTCGGCAGGGTGCAGATAAAGGTTTTTGTGGCGACGTGTTTACGTTTAGCTTTTTGCGAGTGTCTAGTGTGGTACGCAGTTAAGGCAAAGAAAGCTACGTGCTGGATTTCTCTTGATTTTGATCACTATCGGTTGACAATACACAGCGACCGACTGGATGCACGCCCGCCTCGACTTGTTTTAACTGCCGCAGCGATGTTTATTTTGACAGCTCAAGCAATTATCTTTTCCCGTGGGTTGACAGAAAAAGATCGCTTCACCCAGCATAAAAAAAAGGCTACGCCACTTATTGCCCACGCAGGAAACACACTGGCTGCGGTCTGTCTCCCTAGCATTTATCTTTCTTCTAACATTCCACGTCTCACCTCTCGCGCGAGCAATAACGAAGCGACCACGCGTTGGGCCGTTTTATGCTTTGTTTGGTGACAGCAGCTTGATTTTATTCTGTATATTCCTTTTCATAGGACCCTTGCTATTAAAATACATTTATATTTAGGTTTGAAAGCTTGTAAATTCCTTGCCAGAGATGACTGAACTTGAACTTGATGAAAAGTGACATATATTGACCCCTCCCTCGCCGCTTTAGTACCCCATTCATAATAGCCCAATTTTACGGGAGAAGGGAGGGTGAAATGGGCATTTTCTCACTGAAGGTTTTTCAAAGGGGAGCGAAGTTGGGGTGTTATAAGGGAGGACACTAGATGGTTTGTGTGTCTGGGAGGGATGAGCTAGCCTTGAAGAATGTTAACGATAGTGGAGGGAGGGAGGGAGGGGTGAGCTTATGCGTCATGAAGCCACTGCCGCTAGCCAGCCGGGGGAGCTTCGTGTGCGCCCACTCGCGTTGCAGAACCTACAACTGCCATATTTTTAAAGGAAATGTCCCATTATTTTTCTGTTATTCTTACATGAACATTATTGGAAGTATTAAAGCCGACACAAAAATACGCTGTGTGTTAAAATTAACAGATTTTAATGATCTTTCATTTCGTTTTTGACGTGACATCGTCTAATAAATCGATGAACGCCGGCTGCACGCATGAAAAAGTGTCCCACTACGGATGTGTCCTGTTTGCTCATTGTACGCATGCGTGGCATCTCTCTTCCACTCGATTAGAACAAGCATCGATTTGACTTTTCAATCATATTTACGTCGTTTGAATTTTGAATATTATGTAATTTAATGATTGTCCACCGATTTTCAGCACAATCAGTACGGTTAATTAAAAGTAATGTTGACTATTCAAATATGTTTTGAACCAACAATGGTGTTGTACAGTTACACATAATAATTCAAATTACACCCGGGATCTTTTGCACAATTTTTTAAAAAATATTGTAACACATAAATAAGTTTGGTGTATTTAGGATGTGTATTTGTTATAAAAACGAAATAATATTATTCCCCTACCGTGAGCAAAATTTTTATAACGTATATATACCATCTGAAACTATTATAATTCAAGCATGGCCTCGTGGCCTGGCGGTCAACACAGCTTACTTCCAATCCAAAGGTTGTCGATTCGAATCTCGGCAGCTGCGGAATTTTTTTTGTACTTGTTAAAATAAATACGGCGCACGCAACATTTAAAAAGTAATAAATATATTTGAATAATGAATGCAAATAAAAGTAAATTTATTAATTAAATTGTACATTTCATTTCACTCCTTTGTATCCATACAAAATAGTGATAATTCAATAAAAATGATTCAATGTTATTCATAAAAGTATGCAGAGATAGATTTTATCATACAAAAGATAGAAAAATTAAAAAAAAAATTTCTTTCTCAAACAATATAATATTTTAAATTTCTAACTGGTTTGGTTGCAAAAACCTATTACGGCTCAGTCTCAGGCCGAATATATTTCCTTTTCTTCTGGATCAATCATTTCATCAATGTTTTGTTATGACGTCACGTTAAACTATCGTCCGTAAACCGACTTTACAGACAACCAATTTTTTTTAGAAGGGTGTTTAACAATAATTACATAATGGTTGCGCACTGGCAACCCGTTCTGTCTGTGAAGGACACGTCTGGCAACTCATGCTGGGCTGCGGTAGCCGGTAGAGTTTAATGTCTTTATATCGATACTTTTTCTTGGCTGCTTCATTTTTTTTTTTTTTTTTTAATTTTTTTTCTGATTTTCACATTTTGGTCAAAATGTCCAATCTTTGACGGTTCCCGAGAATGTATTCGTAAAATCACTGCTTCGTTAAATCCGGGGTTCGTGACATAGGGGTTCTAGTGTATTTAACTACGGAAAGCAGAAAACGTACATGTAAACTAACACATATTTTCTTTAGAGGTGGCATGTAGGGTGACGGACTTGTCATGAAGATTGAAGTGGGTTTAAAGCAAAGCCGTCTAGCATTGTGAGTACAGCATCCTAGGTTTGACTGTACATTTGAAGTACATTTAAATACATGTTGAATAACATTTTGAGATTAAAACAACCTAAAATCAAATTCAAAAAATTCATGGACTGGACCACACTGTTTACTGATTTGGCTTGGATATTAAATTCTTAAGAGGGTCTACTATCCCAAGTTACAAAATAATATTATTAATATAAGAGATATCTATATATCATTTCTAATAAGATTTAAAAATATATACTATAAATTAAATGTTTTCTATTAGAAAGATAGTCTAATGATCTAATCTCTTAATGTAATTCCCAACTCTGTTGTTTACTAAATGGTGTCTTCCATGATTTGCCACTAGTGCATCCTATTAGATTCAAGGTAAACTAGCCCTGAAAACTACTGGCTTTTCTCTCCAGAGCTGCTGCTGACTTACGGGATGGCGTAATATATTGACTGAAAACTTGGGCCGTCATGTGAGAAAATGGCAATGAAGGAAGAGAGTAACTATTAAGGAAAGAGCAAACATTTGTTTCTTGATTCGCCACATTATTAATTTGTTGCATTTATTAAATGCAACACAAGTGCTGTTGCCAGTGTGCATGCACGGAAATAAAAATTCACGTCAAAGAAAAAAAAAAAGCTCTAATTTAAATCTATGACCACGCTACTTCAAATCATGTCGTAATTTATTGACATCTTTATTACAAAATCGTGCAAATAGAACAGCATCACCTCGAGGGGCAGATGTATGTTTGCATTAATGGCAATTCATCTTGAAAGTTTTTTTTTCAACATGCAGAATGCTGTATTGATTAATTTTTAAAGTAATACAAAATTAAAGAATCCTTGTTAGAAATGTAATACATATATTGTTTGTATGTTTAATTTGAAGAATGATATCTGGACCTCAAAAAAAAGTACCTAACGTTGGTAATAGGGCTGTGCGAATGTGACTTTTTCAATGCAAATCAAATGTGAATCAAATAATTGCAAATATTTGCGAATAGCGAATAATTTGCGAATATTTTTTAATTAAGTTCTAAGTATAAATCTGAATAATTACAGTAAAAATTTGGCATATTATAAATTGTTGTTTAAAAGAGTAATGTTCTTTAGCTTTATATACATTTTTATTGCTCAAGTAACATGTAAATTTTTATGTCTCTTCTAATGTTTTAGTAATAAAACACAATCATTTGTATACAAATGTCTTCATCAAAAGCCAAGCCTACACCTTGCCATCAACATTTACGTAAATTGCAGTGAAAAAAGACCAATTCCTTTACATGTTCTGGATCCAAGCATTGCCTCTTGGAAGTCACAATGTTCCCAGAAGCAGAAAATCAACGTGCTGAACTTCACTTCTTCTTCTGAAAATTAAAAACGGCAAAAAAAGTTTATGAAAGTAAACAGATATTCGAATATAATTTTTATTTTCCGCAATAAATAGTCAAGCGATTACCAATCGATATATCGAAGAGTTGTTTATTAAAACTGCTCCTAAGCTTGGTCAATACTCCGTTCTCAGAGTCTTTTGGAATCAAACGTGTCAAGACAAAATAATTTTTAATGAATTTTGTTTATCGTGTCTTTTTAATTTTATCTAATTATTTACGTAACATTTTCGGTAGTTTAAAAAGCGATTGCGCTAGAGCAATTCTAGCAACACAATTCTCTGGCCATGGGCCGCTCTGCTGGCCATAACCACAAACGGACACGTTTTCTTTTTTGCTGTAGCCATGAGGGCAGCTGTGTTTACTTTTCTATCGTTAAAAAAAATTCTCTAGATTTGTATTAGTAAAATTAATAGAATGGTGATCAAAGATTATGTGTGCATTAGTTTTTAAAGGTTATTATTGAAAGCTGATGCGCTGGCATTGTTTAAAATAGTTTTACATATTTATATGGCACATGGCTCACCCAAAAATTGTGTTAAGGACAACTGGATATAATAAATTAATTATGCTAAACATTACGTAAAGTTTGTATTTAAATCGTAAGCATTTATGATAATTTTCACGCTACATTGTCTTTAACTGTTCTCAGCATGCCCATTTACCTAACCTAAAATTTGATGCAAGTAAAGGTCTGCTTACAGTTTTTTTTCTTCCATTAAGTCTCTCGGGAAAATGATTTCTCGAGGTTCGACATAATATTGTATCACACGTTTTGTCAAACGAAAGTAATATTTTAAAACATTCAAAAACTTTCGAATATTTGAAATTTTCAAATACCTAATTTGGTTTCGAATGTGAATCGAATCAAATATTTGATTTGCACGAATATTTGCAATTTCGAATATTTGCACACCCCTAGTTGGTAATCACTTGGTTAAATATCAGGGGTTGCTCTGGGGCCCCGTGTTGCACATTTACATCCCCTGCCCCTCCTTGTTTGTCTACCTTTCTGGGAAACTTTATTGATATAAATGGGAAAATTAAGTACATATTAACATGTAATTCATAAAGTGCTGGTTAGTAAATTTAATCTCCAATTTTGTATTTGAAAAACTTCCAAAGATTTTATCTTAATAATGTGATTTCACAGATTTTGATAGTATTTAAAAAAAATTTAACCTATTAATAAATTATCAGGAGAGAGAAGCAAAATTTTGTAAGAAATTAGTAAAATCACTGAAGAAAAAAATTGAAGTTCCAGGTTGGCTGAAAAAGTTTTGTTTATATTTATATTCTGGGGGAGACACCTCAGTACGGCCCCTCTCCAAAATAATACGCTACCGCTAAAGTAAGTGGCCCGGGGCTCCACAATGTCTAGGCCCACCATTGTAAATAGTGCTTCTACCATGCTATGGCATTTAAAGCATGTTGGATTGGGTGAAGTAAGACATTGAGATGTTAATTACTGAGTAATCCCCCAATATTTCCCACACGAATGTAGAACAAGTACCTGAAAAGCCAGAAGTCTGTCTTCTTGCGATCTGGAAGAGCAAGCGTCTGCAACCACATGGACCTGGATGCCTCGTGCACTCAGTTCGGCAGCAGTTTGCTCGATGCAGACGTGGGCCTTGTAAAGTGGACATATCACCGCAGAATCAAAGAATGTCATTATTTCCATATAGAGTTTGCACCAAACTGTATAGATCAGGAAAATTAATAAAATTTGTTTAACTATGCATCACTTACTTAATTAAATTTTTAGACTACAAAAGCACATCTGCTTTTACTTTTCTGAATGTATCTTTTTAGATAAACTTACTGCAAATTATTTTTTCAAAAAAATGCATAATGTCAATGTTACATTATTTCGGTGAAATAATATTACAAAAAATATATATAAATTAAAAATAACACCATAATCTCTTCTTTTATAATCTAAATCTTGTCCATTATGATTTTTAATGTCATAAGCAACTATGTAATCTTAAATGTTTTCTTATCAAATATTGTTTTGGATGCAGTATTTAATTCCTTTAAGGACTACACTAGCAGTATCAAGAGTAACTATTTTGGTTTGTAGACATTACAAAGTACTGTGTTTTAATTTATTTTGGTTACAGTAAGTTAATTACAGATAGAGAATAAGAAACACAAGTTAATGAAACTGGCAAAGGTGTCAACCATAGCCGTTTTTAAGGAGCCATTCCAGTCTGGATCATTTCGGGAAAACAGGGTTATAGAGAGAAAACTATTTAATGTACAACTTTCACACCCCAAAATTAAAAAAAAAAAATCTAAATGTAAATGATACAATCACTGAAACTGTAAATGTGCATATTGCATTACTTGCAAAGTTTTCTATGAATTCTATTAACAATAGACTCGTAATTTTAATCCTATCAGGGTGAATCCAGGCATTAAAATAAACCTTTAAAAAAAAAAGGGGGGGGGGGGGGATGTTTCCACCACTGCCCTGCCTTCTCAAAGACCTTGTATGAAGAACAAAAATCAGTATGGAAAGACAGAGCATAGGTTTCAACTTGGGATCCTAATGTGATAATTTCACCACGTCTTAATGTACAAAATAATTTCTAACCTCGATGCCAAACAGCACAACACACTCCAGTTGGCTGCTGCAAAGTGATCCCAAATGATTGACCACTTGTGGCTCCAGCATGCTGAATCTTGTTTTCGGGTATACGCCAACTGCGTGAGATATATCCAGCTCCTGCACCGTCCTCCCCAGGCCTTTCGGGTACTGCTCGGTCACCACAAGAGGGATGTTGAGGATTTTTGATGTTTTCACCTAATCAAGTTAGAAATGACATTTTAGTTAGTAAGTAGTACTTATAACCATCAATTGGAGGTGCAGTAAATTTGTTTTACAGTAAAAAATGGCAAAAAAATTTATACTGAAAAAATTAGCAAGTGGTGTTTTTCCGAGAAGAAAAAATTTTTTCCTGCAAAAACATAATTGACAAAGAAAAAAATTATTTTGCCTTGGAACATCCTAAACATAATTCAACGATGCAACAGTTCTAAACAGATACAAAACAATCAAGTTGTCTTCTAATTTTAGGATTTGTTTATTTTCTAATCCAATTACCCAATCAATTTAGGTACCTATTTAATATAATTGCCTGTAACACACATAAACTTATTTGTTTTAACAATTTAAGGCTTCATGAAATTAAATATGATTTTAAAATTTGGAAAATATATATACCACTAATTTTATATTAAAATAAATTTGTTGATATAGACTTCTCAAAATCATGATGCAATATGTGATTTGGAGATAGGTATTTTTGAGTATTGAAATATGTATTCCACTTACCAATTTATTCGCACTATCAACAATATTATCAAAATATATTACAGCCTTTCTAAAATTCTCTTGCAGATCGCACAGGAAAAAAGCACATTTATTTTCGGGCAGAAAACCATATTTTAATAACTGCCTGGACATTTCTGCAAAAAAAAAAAAATTATCCTGTAGCAGACGACACAAATTTTCCACGTGACTCTGTTTATTAGTTGTGTCCGACATACAACCAAAGATGTACAGTAAGTGTAAATACGTTTTCTGTGCCAGTGTGTGTAAAGTCTTAATTTTTTGAAACTGGAATACAAAACAAATATACAATTAATATTTATGATCTATGTGCAATTCTGGGTGAAGAAAGAGATAGTATAAAATCGATAGTAAATTTTATACGTATAAAAGATTAATTAAAATTATAAAAAAAGTTCCAAATTCTTTCTCATTTTATTCATATTTTAAGGAGAAAAACAATTTTTAAGGAAAATTTCCACATTAAATAGTAAAAATTTAACTTTATGATGGCAGATATCAAACAGATTTTTAGAGCTCATAAAAAGGTCTTAAAGGTATTACAATTTTAGTCAGTCTCAAAAAATAAATAATGGTAAAATTCAATAAGTTCAAAGGAGAGACTATTTGTAGAAGCAAGTCACTTCATTTTTTTCCTTAATAATATAATATAATATGATTTAACGACTACGCAAAATTATAAAAATGAAGTGAAAGACAATTGTTGTGTACAAAAACTGTTAAAATCAAGATGGGGTCTTTTGGCCTCGGAGTCTCGCCTTTAAATGGACGTAGTTATGCAAAATAGTGATGGGCAGAACGGGTCTTTTGACCGAATCGGTTCTTTTGGATCAGTTCCGTGAAATTATTCGTTCATCTCGTTCATTTCGTACTTTTCTGTGTATGGGATCTGGCTCTTTTATCAGGTGTCGTAACTCGTTCATCCTTTAGAGTAATATAGCTACGTATTTTTGTATTTGAACATTGCTTTTCGTAGCCAGTGAATCACAGTTGCGTATATGAAACAAAATTATTTATATTTTATTACTTTTAAAGTTACAAATATTATTATACAGGCTATTTACACTCTAGTGACAGTAAAGTGTTTACATGTAGACCAACACATATAGAGAAAAAAAGACAAAAATTTAATACTACTACTGCGATTCAGTACCGTATGAAGAGAGACAAATGAAGTATGTACATTGACGTCGTCCGACCGAAGGCCACCCTAAAGCCCGACCTGCAACCGCCAGTATTCAACCCCGCTAATGGAACGCGCCCCTAGCCATGGCCCACCCGAGTCAGGCGAGCCACCAGCAACCAAGGTAGAACCCGGCCCCATAATAAACAGACCGACATTACAGCCGACCACGTTGCAAAAACAAACACAGAATATTAAACAATATTACGTATAAATTAAAAGTTGATTAACGAAAGTGCGACGTAGGAGTGCCCGGGCACTCACGTGTGTAAATGCGTCGATACGTGTGTGAGTGTCCCCCTGGCGGCCTTCTGCCTAGATTAGTTAATTAACCCATGTGACATAATTATTAACCCCTTGTGTTTCGTTATTACCCCCCACCAGAGCAGTCTGGCAAGAGACGAACAGTCGCTGGTGTGACGTATAATTTAAAGGACATAAATTCGTAAACATACTAACTCTAAATTGTAGAAGGGATGAGTAATGTTAATTTAGCCTTAATAATTAATGTAGGAATTTAGCGCCCTTAAAATCTCTTATTAACATGTTACATTAGAAAATAACGTAATGAGGTCAACCCTGGCGCGAGGGACACCGAGCCTCGGCCGAACGCCATGACATCACGCCAGTACAGCGCGACTCGTGGACCGGGGCGGACGCACGTCCCACGGAGAGACATCATCCATTGTCTGCATTGAACTCACTTCTGGTAATTATAGTCACTTCCTCGAAACCTCTTTTTACTAATCTCTCCGTGCGTACCCGGTCCAATTTTCGGTCCAGGACTTAATCCAGCCGCATAACTTTTAAAACCCCCTGCACCACACTTGGTCTGCGGGGTAGTTTCAGTATACGGCACGGGCCGCCTCCCGAACCACAGAACTTGAACTAAAACCAGTCGCCCCGGCGCTGAAACCACCCCGTAAGGGAACTTGGACGAATTTAGCTGCGGTCCGCGCTCCACTACCGTGGACGCGAACACCGCCTCGAGACATTGATATACGGGATTGGCTGCCTCCAATCGCCCTCACCCCCCTTTTGAGTAACCAGGCTCAGAACCGCCTAGTGCCACGCTAATATGTAATATTTAGTAATTTTGTGCGACGCCTTGAATCTGGAACGTTTTTCAGTAAACTTGTGCGACGCGCCACCACGTAAAATTCAGTAAACTTGTGCAACGCACTATCACGTAACATTTTTTGTAAACTTGTGCCACGTCTTATTACGTAACTTTTCAGACTAACTTTGTGTAATTGTGTAACTTCTGTATTGTGTGACGTCACCCTCTGTACGACGTGGTGTGTAATCAACGGTATTACACCAAGCCCACAGTCGCATGAATAAACCATGCACGTCATTTGTTGCACTACTTCAGCGCCTAATCAATTAACCCTACGACTCCCAACCACCGCCAAGTAGGGAATTCCTCATATCCCACGCAACACCGCCGACGGTCCTAGTGGGCCACGCAGGGCAACCGACCCCACGACCCACCTATCGACTAGAAACAGAGCTAGTCTGGCACCCACCCGGAAACACTACATCGACAACAGCCATTCCCGCTAGGAGCCGCACCGGGACTCGAGCCCGAGACCCCGGACGACGGCAACATTAATTAACCAAAAAATGGTAAGTGTGAACGTTTGTAGTTACTTTCCCTGTTATTTTTAATTCATATGGTTTTTATTAGTTTTTTATTTCCAAATTTGTGTATGTGGATGTGAAAAAGCAATTTTAAACCACTACTTAAAGTTGACATTTTCAGGTATAGATACTTTTCATGTAACCCTATTTTATTTGATCAGTTATCGTTTGCTCTTGTGAACATGCGCACGCTGTGATTACTAATTCTTCAGACTCCTGACGTCATGAATCATTTCACGAACGAATCAGACCGGGCGCGTGGCCAGTTCTCTCATCTCGTTCTCTCGTTCTCTCGTTCTCTCGTTCTCTCGTTCTCTCCGCGTTTTCGTTCTTCCGAATCTTTCAAGATACCGGCTCTCAAAGAGCCGGTTCTTTACATCGCGAACGAATCGGAAGATTTCGTTCTCTCAAGGATTCGTTCTTTTTGAACGAATCGTTCACGAACGACCCTTCACTAATGCAAAAAGAAAAAGGAACTAACCCACATGAAACCTATTCTGAATATTTTGAAGTTAAAATTAATTATAAATTGTAATTCTCGTATTGATAACATAATGTGGGTATAATTTTAATGGTCTAGTATATGTAATCCCAGTTTTTATGTCGATGCCATACATGTACTAATTTAAATTTTAGATAAAACTAATTCAAGCATAATTTTTGTTGTGCCAGGTAGGCTTGTCTTTAATCGCAACTTGATAACTAGAGGAGTGCTGATTTATGATAGATCGGAATTCTTTACGTTTGATTAGGTATGGTATGCTACGTTTGTAGTGTGTGTTCAGCTGCAGACTTCTCTTTACCATAGACAAGTAAAGGAACATGCCTTAATGGCGCGACCAAAAGCGATCTAAGACGCCAAGGTTCTCATTCTGGAAATGTTTATTGCAATTGCTACACGTTCGTTATCGTTACGGACTTATCTATGTTTGCTGCTTAAACATACTATTATATTGTGATATAAACGGAATGAAGTTTTCCCAGAAAAGGGTAAGTTAGAATTAAGATATATTTTGTATCCGCTTGCAATTGGGCTGCCACCCAGAGGCAAGTTCTCCCATACTTCATATCCCTTCATATCCCTCCCCTTTAAGCTTTCTCCTTTTTCACACCCAGTTCTCTTCAGGAACGAGTGCCTCCCTCTTTCTGTTCTAGCCACTCCCTCTATCTTCTATGCATGGCTTCCCTTCCCTATGTACCCTCCTCTACACAACCTATTTTCTCTCTTTTCACAGCTCCCCTCCCTCTCGATCACTTTGTTTCAGCAGCTTTCTTGCTTCAGGCAAGAAAGTATTGTCTGCTACAAGGATATGCAGATGTCCGGTGTAATTTCTGGCACAGTTATTAGCACAGCCCATTTTAAAAACACTATCCATAAGGAGTTTTTTTAACTTTATCAGTCTTTCCACCCTCCTCCCCTGCAAGGATTTCCACCCAAACTCTTGTCATCTCCTCCTCTTTCCCTTCCGTTTTCTACATATCCATTACCCATCACTGCCTTGCACCGCAACTTTTTTCAACTCTCACACCTGCGTCACTAGGTATGGGTCCCATACCACCTCTGTACAGTGGCGTAGCCAGGATTTGAGTATGGGGGGTGTTAAGAAGCATGACCCCTCCCCCCCCCCTGTATTAAAGCAGGGGGTCTGGGGGTCCTCCCCCGGGAAAATTTGGATTTAAAGGTGTAAAATAGTGCTATTTTAGCAGTTTTCGGTACTTAAATTTAAATATTGTAATCGTAAAAATTTTATTAATTTTAATATGAAATTTGTTTGAGTGATGAATAAGAAATTAATTAAAGATTTGGTGCTAAGGGGGGGGGGGGGGGGTTGAACCCCTAAAACCCCCTCCTAGCTACACCCCTGCCTCTGTATACTTCATCATTGGCCTGATCAATATGGAGTATGCTTTTTCCCCTAAACCTTTTTTACCGCACTGTTCAATGTCCTGCCAAGCAGACAAGGTTGTCACCGTTGTTGAATTTGAATCCTGCTTCTGGTGATTACAAGCCGGCGGCAGGCTGTCCACTTTACTTTCCTCCTATCCTCCGCCACTCATACATACACTTCTCATTTAAACCATTCAATTCTCTGATTGTTCTCATAAACAGCAAGTTCTCTCTCCTGCTTCTCTTTACCTTTTGTCCCAACTTTCCATACCGTCCCATGTTCCACCCATCCCATTACCTTGTACATGCTAACTTTCTGACCGCTCTCATTCTTTTATACTTTCCCACCCACATTCCTTCATTAGTTCAGATGAGCTTTTAATATACTCTTTTTTTTCATCCTTTTTAGTAAATTTCTACCCATAGCGTGCCTGCCCTTATCTTTGCAACTTTCTCCACCTGTTCACCCCATCCCAGGCTTCCTAGGAGCACAATCCCTAGGTATTCATAGCTGCTGGACTCCTCTTTGGTGGTAGACCATCTTTTCTGCCATAGTAGAATGCATTACATATAACTTTTTTCTTTGTGATCCTGACTCTTACTATGTCTGACCTACATTTATCCTTATATCATTCCTTTAACCTGCATTTCGATCTTTCCAAATCCCTTGTAAAATTGTACAAAAAAACATAGAACAGGCCCCTCAAATGCTAATACAGTGCAGCTTTTCAGTAAAAAAAAAATTCTTAACATCTGCTAATCTTTCTATAGTCATCGCAGTATCGGAAGAATTTCTCTGCCTGACGACAATTTTAATCTTGAGTTCTTTTGTTTACAAAAGGCTTCCATAAACATGACTACATTGTTGTGCACAGATTGTGATGATTATATGTTTGTGAATAGTTTACTATATGTTCCTTTTATTGTTTGAGTTAAAATAGTTAATTGTTTATTTAAAAAAAATGTTTCACTATTATGAAATTTTTTAATATGTTTTAATGTTAAAAGATTTTCTTTTTGTTTACTGTAATTTTTAATATGTTTTAGTGTTCGAAAAGTGTGGTATTGTTATTGTTTATACTTTTTAATGTGAGATATATTTAATATATTTAATTGTTTTTGAGGTTTTGACATTGATCATTTGCTAATTCAGAAGCAGAACCACTTTTAGGAAAAAAATAATTATTAACTTCAAAATACTTTTTTTTTTTTTAATTTCCTGTCAAGTTTTACAATCATTCTGTAGAAGAACATTGTGGTAATTCAACTAGTTTACCAGTTATTTATCATTGAACAAGGAGTGAGATTAGGTTACACGTTACAAATACTGTTATATTATGAAAATGGTTGGTTAGGTTAGATTAGCTTCATTAAAAATACTGTAAAATTATTTGAACAATTAGTAATTACCAATATTAAATGTTGCTAACTTAATCCAACCAACCATCTTTACTCTTTTGTATTATTTTAAAGGACCTCAATTTAAAATAGTATAAATGACGGGGAAAAAAATTTGTAGGTAACATGATTGGATTCTAGAAAACTTGGTTCTGAAGAACGTCTGTAAATTCTGTAAAAATTGTGTGCTTTAGCATGTTGGAAACAAATAAATATTTGTGTGGAATTATTTAATTTGCTATTAAGTGTTTGTTGCAGTTATTTAAATAGTTTTAAGTGATATGTTTTCAATTAATAATAGGGTTTATCACTGGAAATCATCGCCATTTCACTGAGCTTTTCGGGGGAAAATCAAGAAACATCTGTAATGCTCAAAAACACTATTTTCAAGAAAAGCTGTACTTAATTTGGATTCATTCTCATGTGTGTACCACGTATGTTGTACATATACAGATATTGATTAAAATAGGTAATGTGTTTTTGTTACACTTGGGATTTTTTTCCCCCCAGAATTACTTTCAAGCAACTCGAATATCGTGGGTTATTTTCACACACAGCGATGACTGAAATGGCGGACAGCAACGCGTTTGAAGTCCTGAAGCCCGCTTGCACTGCCGTGGCATGCGGCCCGAGTGTGGAGACAGTGCTGCACTTGCGGTCGCAGCTCGACCTCGTGCCGACCACGGCTCTGCAGCAGTTGCAGAATTACGTGTTCTTCCCCTTGCTGCTGCACGTCAGGAACAGCGCGGTGGGGTGAGTGTTATGCCCGGCATCTGCGTGTGTCTGCGTGTGTAGTCATAATACAGTACATAAACTAATTGAGAGGCATAGCATACAATTTTTGTCATATACTAGATGTTGCAATGGTTATCAACCGTAGTCTCGGAACACGAGTGTAATGCTGGAATCACAATAGCACAACAGTTTTGATGCAAAGGAGTGATGGATTACTGTGAACATACCATTTTTAACCACGGACAAACATAAAAAATAAAAAAAAAACTGGATATAAATTGTTTCTTACCGTTACATACACAACTTATATGCGACAGCCAAAGCCAAAAATATTTACAAAAATGTTTAATTATTGAAAAAGTTTAAGTAAATGCACTAAAAAATTTTTTTTGGATGAGTCAAACCTGAAAAATTCAAGAATAACAATTTTATTACCAATGCATCATTTCATCCAACATTTTAAAACCAAATACGTACTCAAGCTCAATTTGGTAAAATTGCACCAGTGACATGATAGAAATAGAAAAAACCTTCTTGTCTGGATATTTGTAGTGTCTGCCATTTTTCTCATCACATTATTGTGATTCCAGCATCACACTAAGCGATCCCTGCCATATGTTTTTCTCACGGCTAGTAGCCTTCCTATCCTTTTGCTGCTTGGTCGTTGAGTTATAATAGCATCGGATCTGTTTTTTTTTAATATTATAACTAACAAGTTAGACCCATGACAGATTTGAGGAGTCATGGCTTTGGAGAAATAATAATTAAGTGAAAGGTAGTTAAAAGATAGGAAAGCTACAGTAATAATTAATATTATATTTTTAAAAATATTAAAATTCTGGAAAAAAATTGGTTTTATTTCAATTTTAAACCTTTCACTTCATTTATTATTTGTTTATTTTCCAGAAGCCATATTTTTACATTTGAAAACAAAGGCATTAGCCAATAAGTGGGTGAGTGTCCACTAGAGTACGTTGTTGCTCACTCTCCCTTTGGACTTCTCTTCTTTGAGTTGACGGTGAGGCAGCTTCACTCTTGTGATGTCGGAGTGGAGGATAAAGGGCTCTCTTTGCGAATTGGGACACTGCCTGGTCAGTTATGCCCTGATGTTTCACATCCGCTCCATTAAACTTTTAGAGGTTATAGAATGCATTAGGAATGAGTAGGTACAAGATTATATGCACTGTGTTAAAACTGAAATAACACAGAAATGCAAGTTAATATACCATATAGCACCAAAATGCAAGTTAAATAATGAAATTAAGTAACATTTAAACATAACTTAATTCAAATAATAAAAAAAAGAAATTTTGAATGTTTGAAATTCATGGAATGTCGTTATTTAAAAAAAAAATGTACCAAAGTGAATGCATCAAAAAAATTAATTCAATTTGTTTTACTATCTTGACGTCAACCGGGCCTGCACCCCAGAAGCCTGGTCAGCCTCTTGCCACCTTTCCCCTCACCTACCTGTACTGGCAGCCGATCCGTCTTGAGTACGTAGTTGTGTGTTTGTGTTTGAATAGCACGCCACGAACTACCTCAAGAGGGCGCTATAGCGGCAGTGCGACGTCCCCCTTAATTAGTAATAATTATATTGTATAGCTTTTTATTTTTTCCCCATTCATTTGTGTCGCCCTTGACGGGCGGGAGGGTTTTTATTTTGTTTAGAATATAAGTTTTATTGTGTAAGTTAAAGACGTCTGGCGGACCCGAGCGGACCCGAACACGAACGAAGTCGACATGTATTTTAATTTAAGTAATTAATAACACTACGTTAAATAGTAATAGAGCTGTGGGAGAATGTGTCTTAATTTTAGGAGTGTTTTTGTATTTCTTTATGTAAGATTACAAGGCACTTAATCGGAAAGGTGTAACGGTAATCTGGCAAGGCGGGAAGACGCAATGTTGCTCCGAGGGAGCCTATCGCTCGGTCAGTTCTACGCCGCCAACGACCGAGGTAAGACGCTGCCACCCGCACGCGGGGACTTCACTCTTTGTTTGCTGACCATTAATTCTGTTTTTGCTTAATTACTTCAAATCTCTTTCACATATCCCCGGGTTTGCCTCGGTTGGGGGACTGTTTAACTTAATAATTTTTTAACTCTTAACGAGACTTTTAACGTTCTAAGTGATCGCTTGTGCAGGCCACGTGCGTGGGCCTTATTCCTGTGTTCCGATTAGGTGCCTGGGATCTTGGAGACGCACCTCGTGAGACCGTGTACAGGAGTACGTGCCAGTATTAAACGTATTTATTCTAATTGTATACTTGTATTTTTTTTGCACTGACCACGTGGCGACCTATACCTCGTGAGCAGGCGTGTGGGATGCCTGGAGAGCCCACTATTACTTGTTATAGCATAAGTGTGCCCGACGCTGAGAGCGGGCCAGGTCTGAGCGTACTACGGGAGTTAAACAACGGTCCAGTCTTGCCTTACACGGGTGACGTCACGCCCTGAGACGGATGATAGCCGGGTCCACGTGCCCTTCCACGTGGTGGCGCCCATTACCAATCAACACCGTAGCGACCCTCTCGAAACTTGTACCGCGACAAACTATTATTGAATCCTTTTCAAACCATTAATACTCACTAATTTATTTTTATTGTTCTGTATGTATTTGTTTTAGACCACTTTATTAAAAATGATATTACCTTAAAAATGCAGCTTATAAATTTTATCCCTATTTTGGTGGAGTAAGTACTACCTACATAACAGCTTTTATAAAAATAAAAAACAATAACACAGTTTTAAAAATTGAATATGGACTAAAAAAAAAATTGGTTGTCTGTAAAGCGGTTTACAGATGATAGTTTAACGTGACAACGTCATAACAAAACATTGATGAAATGATTGCATACTTTTACTAATAAAATTGAATCATTTTTATTGAATTATCACTATTTTGTATGGATACAAAGGAGTGAAATGAAATCTACAATTTAATTGATAAATTTACTTTTATTTGCACTCATTAATTCAAATATGTTTATTACTTTAACAAAGAGATCATTTTAACTATAACTTTTATACATGTTTGCTATTTAACTTCTTCCAATCTGTGTTATTCTGTTAAGGATAGGACGATGATAGGTAAAGTAGGAAATGAATGGGAGTGTTTCAAGGATGATGAGAAGGATAATGGCTTACCCAACACCAAGATGCAGTCAAAAATAATATATTTGCGCCACGGACTCTGCAGCAATGCTTGGAGGAACGGGTTAGCAAAGAGCAATGAAAATGTTACATTGAAATGCATGAAAACAGAATTATGCCACGGACTCGGTCGCAATGCTAGGAGGTACAGGTTAGCAAAGAGCAATATAAAATGACAGTTATGGGACACAGCGAAACGGGACAATGTGCGTAACGAGACTCTTTTGTGCGTGCAGCCGGCATTCGTCGATTTATTAGACGTCACGTCAATAAAACTATAAAATCTTGTCTATAGGTAAGTATGAGAGATAACATTTGTTTGCAGAATCAAGTTCTAAAGACTCTTCCGGTCTTCAGGTCACGAAAGTAACGGAAAAGTAATGAAATGGAAGGAATGGTCACGGAATTGATGATAAGTTCCTAAAATAAACACCAACTGTGTTTGAAGCCACAAAAAAAACCCATTTCCAGAATTTTTTTGCTTACGTGAATTCTTTTTTTCATGCCTCACTTCTGTTGAAAGTTGCAAATAAAATATAAAAAATTGGGGGCTGTCCGCTTAAATAATCACGTCAAAATTATCTCCGAAAAGGTTTTAGCTTTCCAACATAACAATTGGCACTTTCCTATCAATACTCAATAGTAGATTTATTTCATATCATGTTTAATATTGCTTATTACGTATAATAATGAGCCTGGAAATATAAAAAAAAGTTGTTAGAAAAGTTCTCCAGGTACTTGTAGACATACTGTAATTATATCAGCAACCACAAATGCATACCTCTTTGTTAGTGTGTTTTGAAATCTTTTTTTACTTTTCTTTCCACAAGTATTCCAACTATGAACTATCAACTGGTAGTATTAACTATCTATTTTGATAGCCCTCTTGCAGTTGTTGTGTCATAAATTTTCTCACAAGATATTTACTAAATGTTATTTTAAAACTGTGAGAGGTCACTCAAGTGATCATAATTAAATTAGTAAGGTTCCATGAAATTTTTACCGCCCTTAGATATTACTAGCAGAACCAGAACCTGGCATACATTGTCCTGCCATTGTTTATTTATTAACCTCTATATATCTCAAATGTATGGTTTGTATCTAATTTAGAATCTTTAAAGCATCTGTTAAGTATTTCTTTGCTTGAAAAATGTTTTAAGGTCATAATGTAAAAATGAGTAACTAATATCAGTTGCAAGATTAAAGAGAAATAAATATTTTTCCAATTTCTTTTTTGGCATAGAATGTGATTCAAGTTTTGTGCTAAATAAATTTCTTTCATTGAGTTTACTATTTAAAATATTGCATATTCATCATTGGAGTTAAGTTTGGATTGAAAATGTTGATTAGTTTCGTGATTTTAATTGCATTTTGGTGCTTTGTGGTGTAATAACTTGAAATTAGGTTTTATATGGTTATTGACATGGTTTTCGGTTTTATCTCAATTCACCATATAATCTTGTCTATAGTAGTGACAAGAAAATAAAATAATCATCACTACATGTGAGACAGAGCTTCAACTGTTCACACACTACACACGGAACGAAGTTAAATGCTCATAGAAGTAGTTATTGGATAAAGTAGTTTTTTAATTGGTATTGAATACTTTAAAACTGTACAACACATTTATGTAATTGAACTGTATGATAACAAAATAAGAATACCTCCTGTGGCCTGCTACATGTAATTTGTTAAACTAAATTTTTTTTTAATATAGTTACAAATTTTGTAAAACATGTGTATATTTGTGCAGGAGTGATGTTAGGCAGCACTTGATTGATTGCATCGCACATGTTCTCAAGAAAACCAAGATCGTGACTGTGATGCAATTGTTTGAGATTTATGTGCCTCTGTTCCTTCATCTGTTTGATGCCTCCAAACCCTCATTGTGTGAGTTTTGACGTGCTTTTTTTTTTGTATTTATTCAGGATTTTGTAATAAATTTTATTTTCAAGTATGTATTCATTGCAGCTTTCTCTGAGATTGTGTAGTAAGATAAAAACTACTGAGTGTTAAAAATAATTTTCTTCTTAAATCTGTTTGTCACAATTTTCAGCTCGTAAACTCAGTCATTGTTTTTCAATATACTTAAAAACTACCATGATGTCATACATATATTTTTTAGTGCAGCCATAGTTATAAAATGTAAATTTATTCAATGAGAAAAATCTAAAATACATTCAAAATGATTAAACTTTAAAATTCTAAGGAATCATGAAGATTAAAATTCATGAGTATTTTATAAGACATTAAATGTATGCTTATTTGAAGAACTGATTTTTTGTGAAGTTGTGTACTCTTATAAACTCTTTCTTAGTTGTTAAATTGATGTGGGTAAAGCAAGTTACTTAACGATGTTTACTTGTCGTCCAGCGTTGATCCAGATCATTTCAGTCGGAACTTTCAGTTGAGTTTGATATTCAATCTAAATGAATCTGTAATTCAACTAATTTTAAAAATTTTTTTTTTAATTCTCTGTAGTGGCATCAGTAGCAGAAGAAACAAAGCTGTGTGTTGTCAAGTGCGTGACACAGCTATTGAGCTCTGCCACTCCCGACACACTTGCCGAAGTATACCAAACAAAGTATGTTCCCAGACTTGGGCAGGGCATCTACATATGCATGGAACTCCTGAAGAGTGAAAGGATGAGAAGTCTCAGGTACTGTATGTAGCAAAATATTTGCTTGTAAACATTCTTTACTAGATGAGGTACCTGGCTTTGCAATGTTTGATAAAGATTTTTTTTTAAAGTAAAGTTTTCTTTGAAGAATCACTATAAAAAATTGGAATCAAAATTAATGTCATGTTCCAAATGATTTTTTCATATCTTACCTTTCCTATTAAAATTTATTTAACCAATACTATGTTGACATGACAGCAAATATAATTACAGAAGACTGGATTAAGATCCAGAAAGTATGTCTATTTGCAACATATATACATATAACTATGTAAGCAGAGTTGGAGAAAAAACCAAACAACCTTGTTATTTTTGTTTGAACCTGGTTTTATTAATTACATTAGTTATTTTGGTTCTTAGCATGTTCAAATGAAAGCCATACAACATCTTGGTTTCTGCCACTCATGTTGAACCAGAGAAGTTATCACACATGGAACTGAAGGCCTGAAAATCTGCACATCTGACTAGGACTTCACTACAGAATGGGTATTTCCCACAGAAATAGGATTTATAGTACAGTCTGCGATTTCCCACAGAATAGGAATTTTTTTTACAAATATGTAATGAATTTATTTATTTCCTCTTTTTTTTTATGCTTTTGACTACATGTCACTAATGCATTTAATTTTATAGGAGTATTTAGCTGGATATATTTACAACTTATTCAGATAGTAATTTAAATTATAAGATCTTGATTAGTACATAAATTTTTGTTCTAATAAATCATAAGAAACCTGAATCAGCAAACTATCGTTATTAGAGTGGAATTAGACCTTTCATAAAAAAAATATATATTAAGATATTCTATTAAAAAATACATTATATAAAAAACAATTTTTTTTTATAAAAACCACTTGATTTAAACTGTGGTTTTAACCATTTTGGTTTAAATCAGCCAACCCTGTATGTAAAGTTTACAAGTTAGCATTTTTTGAATGTACGTGTGCACCATTTTTTGGCATGTGCAACAGGGCTGACATTATATGGTTTATTTTATATACATATCTATAATGGTTTTATCAGTTTAGCCAATTCCTCAGATTTTGTCTACACATATTTTTATATCTTACAGATGCATACACACGTGTGTGAGTACAGTGCACATGCACAGACTGACACATGCATACATCTGGAATGATGTAGTTTAAACAGTCAAGTAGTTTAATTTTCTTCTTACAAACAAAAAAAACTTGGACACTACAGTAGAATCTCAGTACTAAGTACTTACAGGGACCTCAAATTTTTGTACTTAGTACTGAAAGTACTTAGTACTGAAACATACATACATATTATCTTTATGAAAAGAAAAAAAATATTAAAAAATACAAAAATAGCGATATTGTCACGATCCACTTTCGGAGGGGGGAGAGAATCGTAGCTCTTTACATAGAAACAACTCGCTTGGCATCAACTAGTCTTAACTTCATAAAATACTATACTGTACCTAGGATCATAGGTTCGTCATCCCGTACAGGATGTCTGGTGAGAGCTGAACTAAGGAGATTTTGCAAAATAACATAATACTTAATTAAAATTATTTTATTCTTAAAGTCAAATACTCAACATCATTTTAAAGAACATTTAAATAGCGGGATTACAATTTAAAACAATAATCTCTTTACTTCCTTAACGATTGAACGACCTTACAAGAGAGAGAATGAGAGAACTTCACTAAACACTTCCCTAGTCCTTCCGAATACCTCAAATCATAATTACTACTTAAAATTAAAACAAAGATAAGTCCATACTCACATTTTCCAAAAAGCCTTTCTTGATCGATTACTTAAAACTAACGTAGGGGCCTCTCCTGCCCTTAAAATCCGAACGAACATTACATTTTAAAAATTATAACTAAACGACTAGTGACGAGGGCCATTGCCTCCGCCCAAAAGCTTGAAGATGACTACATTATGACCTAACTTAAATTAAACGACTCGTGGCCTCTGGCGTCGGCCATAGCTTCCGCCCGAAAGCTTGAATTCCTACATCACGAACGAACTAACAACTCGTGACCACAGGTGAGACGCATAGCCTCCGCCTGAGTGAGCCCCGAGTCACCAATCACTTGCGCTTAAATTCGCGCGCCCTGCCGCGCCTAGCATAACAAAAGCTCGTTATTGAAGTCAAATTTACTAAACAACTAACTAGAACATCTGGGAAGACTACCCCCCCTCTACCCCGATGTGCAGGCCACACCGCGCGGCTTGTTACGACAGCGCGCCCCAGTAACTGCGGCCCGTGGCTGCGCCAGCGCGCGGCCAAACAAACAAACAAAATTCTGCAAGCCCGCAGCGCGCCGCGCCGGCCCCGTGCCCCAATTACATGGTCACGCCACTTGCGCTGACGAGTGAACAGAGCAGCCAGCCCAGAGTCCCGTCAGTAAAGTCCCTAAATTTGATTTCAACAACCCTGCAAAATTTCAACCCGCGACAATATTATAAAATACATTATTTTTTGGCCAACATCTGACTTCAGTTTATACAATGGTGTGTTTGTATAACTTAAGTTTAGTTATTTATAAAAAAATCTGTTATTTCAGTTTGTTTTTGAGCTTGAATGATGCTCTGTTGAACAAAATGTTCTATCTCATATTATGTCTTCGCAACTGCGACTTGTTTATTCCCTTTGTCTAGTTCTCTGAGTATTTTCACTTTTTCCTTAAGCGTGAATTGCTTTCGTTTCTTTTTATCCCCCTTTATCTCATTTTGTAGCACAAATACAATGCGGTGTCTAAATAACGTAACCTGAAAATAAACTCAACAATAACAATAAACAATCCCGGCACAGACGACAAACAGTATATTAGCGTAGCGTAACACTTTTGTCTAAATAATTAATACTTCTCTCAAACTTCCGTGTTTCGATGTATTGAACAGTGTTGTGTTGCTCACGTCGCATACTACGTACGGTATAATCTATGGTAGTGCGCGCAACTGTTCATAACTTTGTTTTGAGGGTTTAGAGGTTAGATAATTTGTTGCGGTGGTATTTGTGTATGCTTGTTCTACAACATTAATCATTTAGCTGGAAATTTATTTACCAGTTTAAGTAAATTTTGGTGTAGTAATGCCACGCTAATAGTAGAATTATACGTTATAGTGAAAATATGATACTTTAAACTGAAACAGTTTTGCATGGTGAAGATACGATTTTTGGCGGGGACTTAAAAAAAATATGTTAAAGTGAAATATACGTTATAATGAGGTACGTTGTACCGGTGTTCTACTGTATTTATCTTTATAATATTATATTCTGTATTCATGTTAATTATACTACAAGTATGTCTATACACCATAATCATCATTCATGGATGTATGTGTGCATACGTAGTGCTAGATAACTGTGGGTGTGGGCATTGTCAAAAACAGTGCATGGCTGGGAAAGATCAATTAGAGGGGTGGAAAATAACCAGATAAGTAAGTGCTCGCCACACCACATGAAGAATATCAGAAAACATCATTAAAGTTTTTTATTAGTTGTATTTGTCAGTTGTCTGTCATTATCAGTGGTTGTTGGGGTGGTGATAATAATACAAGTTACACCTTTAACAAAGGTTAGGCCTACATCATAGTTTTGCAATGAAAATGTATAAATGTAAAATCTACTTTCCAATTATGTGGGTGCTAATGGGTGTAATGTCTAGTTCTGTCAATTGTGTTATATGCACTTGTCTCCTGGAAAATTGATCAAGTAGGTGATGTGCTTTATTTTAGGCTGGCAGTGATACAGTGCGTGATGGTCCATTGCCGAGTTGAAACATCTGCTTTCTTCGAGTCCAGCAACCTGACGTTTCGTCATCAGGTGGCAGATATCATCAGCGTGATTCTGCCGGGAATTTTGGTTGGTCTCCTGAAAGTGATCACCGGGGATCCGAAAGTTGGTCATGAGGTCATAAGGGTGAGTTGATGTTAGGATGTTTTTTGGCGTTATGATGCATGTTAATAAATGTTTTTAAATTAAGGTCAGTGCTGTTAACGTTAGTTCATCAAACTGGTGATAATTTTTCCAGTACATTTAGATGTGTATACAAGAATGAAAATAGCATTGCTTTCTTTAGATATTGAACAGAAAAAATTCTAGAACATGGATGTTGTTCAAAAAATAAACAAACCAAAACCTTAATTGGTGATGTAAGTAGTATGTGTATATTTTAACAAGCTGTTTGAAGATGTCTCTGAAGTGCTGGTAGCAATTTAAAGTGCATTAATTTACAGTGTTGAATGTTTAATTTTTGTTGGCAGCTTTGGCCTTAGAATTCTGAGGCTTTGGGTCTCTATGAGAGTGTTATCACACAGGAACATTTCCAGCTACAATTTATTCCTAAGTAAGGGTTATAGAAGCTTCGAAAGTTGAAGTCGAATGTAAGCTTGACGATTTCAATTCAAAATTAACACCAAGAATTTTCTTCGAAGGAATCATAACATGTCTTGTGGCTTTTTTCAACACTGTCATAATGATGATCAATGTAAGTTATTATCATTTTAATTATTATAGTAAAATAGAGTTTAGAAACATATATTTTATTTATTTTTGCTTCAAATAAAAATAATTTAAATAAAAATATTTACGGTGATAGTTGGCAGCAGGAATCTTATGGTTACAATTTCATGGCCAATGTGACATGATTTACAATTTAAAAAATGACACATTGGTGTCATGCACTGAGAAAATGCTAAATAAGTATTAACATAAAAATTTGTTTCATCCCACACACAAAAAAAAGCAATGATTACTTATAGTACCTATTAAAAGATGATAATTTTAACAATTGAAGACCTTGGTGCAAAAAGGGGATAAGTCCACTTTTTACCTAAAATCATTTTATTGGTTGGCTATACAGTAAAAAAATCACTGCATAAACTGGTGCAGAAAGGGTATAAATACCTTTTTAAATGCCTTAGCAACAGACTGTAGAATGTTATCCCCTGTAACCTTTTGGTGCATAAAAGGATAAGTTGCGGAGTTATCCCCTTTTTGCAGCAAACATATTTTCCTAACTTATGTTCACAGTTACAATTAAAATTATTTTTCACCCATAAAAATCACTTTTAAATATTCAACCTGCATATCTCGCGTGCTACGTCGCCTCTCATCATCTGTTTTAGATGTGAACATGAAAACATATAGCTGGAACGCACTCTATATGTTCGAAGGTGATTACTAAGTATAATCTCTATGGAGAAAAAATAAACATCTGTTCGTTTACCAAATATGGCAGAAAGTAGTGATTAGTGCGAGGGGTTCTGGGTTCGAGTCCCGGGTAAGGCATGGGTGTTAATTTACATTAAGAGATGTTATTGATACGATATGATGACGCTTCGAAAGATATAGTTCTGGTTGTGGGCGAAAGCTGTTAACCACACAAACAAAAAAAAAAAAAAAAGTAGTGATGAGTGTACAGACTTTGAAGCATCTGGAAGTGAATATATTCCGTCCAACGTGGAAAATAGTGATTCAGAACTAGATAAAGGTGAAAGTAAAAATAGAGGTAGAAAAAGAAAGTGTAATGTAAAGAAATGGAAGCGAAATGTAGCAAAATCAAAACGTGCTCGTGGTGAGGCATAGAGGCATAGAGGCATAGAGGAAAAAAGAAACCAGGCAGGCAAACAGCTTCAAACTGCAAGTGCAAGAAAAACTGCCTCGGCAGTCTGACTAATGAACGCAAACATTTATTCTTGAAAGCATTCAATAATATAGCAGAACAAGAAAGACAAGATTCTTACCTTAGTGGACTGATTACAGTTTTACCAGTAGCCCGACGAAGAATAGTATCCGGAAACAAGTCACCTCGCTGCTTCAGTATCAAATACAAAGTAAGTTCAATACCTCTACCCTTATCTTGTAAACAATCATCACGCCAATGAACATATGTACTTACTATTGCATGTTTGCTTTGATTTTAGGTTAGGGACGGCCCAAAGCAAATCGAAGTTTGCAAAATGGGATTCTGCTTACTACATGGCATTGGTAAGAAGAGAGTGGAAAGGATTGCAAAGCACATGTCAACATCTGTAACACCTCCAACAGATGGCCGAGGGAAACATGATACCAGAGCAAATGCTATTCCTGAAAATATCAAACAGCTAGTCGATAACCATATCAGAAGCTTCCCAAGGAGATTGTCACATTACAGCAGAGGTAAGAGCAACAGGTATTATTTGTCTGCGTTGCTAAACATATCACATATGTACCAAATGTATCTGGAGAAGTATGAAGTTGATGTGCATCATCGTCTGAAGGAAGGACAAAACATCAAACCTACTGTGACGTATGATTATTATTACAGATATTTTCGAAATAACTTTAATTATTCATTCGGGAGGCCTCGTACAGACACGTGCAAAACATGTGATATTCTGGAGAACCAGATAAATGGGGCAACTTCTATAGAGGAAAAGAAACGACTTGAGACTGAAAAAATGGTTCACATCACTAAAGCAGACATGTTTTATACAAGCATGAAAGGTAAGATACATGAAGCTGAAAACAATGAATTTACCGATACACTCTGTTTTGACTATCAACAAAATATGCCCCTTCCAAAAGTACCGTCCAGCGATGCTTTTTACTGTCGCCAGGTTTGGATGTACAACTTCTGTATCTATTCAGCGAAACTCAAAACTGCCCACTATTATATGTATGATGAATGTACAGCAAAGAAAGGCTCAAATGAAGTTATCTCGTTCCTGAAACATTATTTTGATAATGTGCTCAACACATCGGTAAAGAAACTACCTTTTTTCAGACAACTGCTGTGCACAGAATAAGAACAATGCTTTAGTCCAGTTCCTTTTTAGCTGCACACAAATAGGGAGATTTGACGATATTGTGCACCGATTTCCAGAACCGGGCCACAGTTTCCTTCCATGTGACCGGTGTTTTGGTCGCATTGAAATAAACATCAGAAAAACAGAGAGGGTATATTTGCCTTAAGAGTACAAAAGTTTGGTGAAGAAAACCTCACCTAAGAAGTTCTTTGTCATTGACGTAAAACAAGATGATGTACGAGATTTCGTCACACATTTGAAGCAAATGTTTCTGAAAAAAGTGAAGGGCACAAGTGTATTTACTGTATCGCGTTTCCGTATTTTCCACTACTCTGGCTCATCACAAGTTCTGCGATGTTGCAGTCACCAAAGTGAACTTTACTATGAAAACTTTAATTTAATAAAGGCTAAACAACAACTTTCACTTGATGCTCCTCCTGCATATGTGATGAAACTACCACTTAAAGATGCGAAACTAAGGGACACAATGAAACTCGCAGAGCAGTATGTTCCGAAGTGTGACATGTGGTACTACAATAACTTGAAGTCTGTGGCAACGATAGATCTAGAATGTGGTACTTCTTGTTCAGACGATGACTACATTTCACTGTGAACGTGTAATAGTTGTTTATGTGTGTTCATTTACAGCCATATTCTTTCATAGTACATAATGAAGTGTGGTACTGTGACTTGTTACAATAACATTGTATTGTTTATCTTAAGTTTTGGGTACTTCTCTGAAATTAATGTTATGTATATTGATTTTATTACAATACATAGTTTTTTAAGAGTAGAAAGAGTCTTCTATCATGTGGTAATATTGTTAATTTAAAATACTGTCATTAATTAGGGATTATACATACAGCAAGTCCTCGGTTTACGTCAGGGTTACGTTCCTGAAAACCGCGACGTAAATAGAAACGACGCAAAATGAGCCATGTTTCATGCCACCGGCCGGCCACGGCCCAAGGTCGGCCGGAAGGGGTAGGAGAAAATGCTGTGTCGTTGCGGGAAGTAGATAACACTTCTACGTGCGAGATACGTGGGTGGCCGAGCGGGCGGGCTGGTAGTATTGCATCACCGCGCGGAGAGCAGCGGAGAGCAGGAAGCGTCCCTCATGATGTATGATAAGATAAGGCGGTGAACGTGTAGCTTACGCTACATAGCATAAATTAACTACCGAAGAAAACAAAGAATTATAAACGAATTATATACGGTGTTTTGGTTAAAATAAAGATTTACTGTCATTGTAAACGACGTTATTGTGAATCGGCGACAACTTAAATTGAAACATGAGTACTCAAACATTAGCGACGTTAATCCGAAACGACGTAAATCGGTACGACGTAAATAGAGGACTTACTGTATATGTATTATTATTTTCATTATTTGGAGCAAAAAAGGGATAACTTCATTTCACTTATTAACGATTTACTTCCGACTTTAGGAATCAATTTTATTGTGAATGTGGTTGACGATACACTTTTCCATACTTTATAATGAAAATGTAAACAAGTCATGCACATATAGTAGCCCCAATTTTGCAATACGTTTTTTTGTCTCTCCTGTAAAATTACTGAAATGTGAGTTATCCCCTTTTTGCAGCAAGGTCTTCAATTTTATGTCTTAAGAATTCTAATAACAGAGGTTGGCCAGCCAGGTAGCATCAACATGTTATTGCGTGTATCCAAATATACGCCTCAATATTAAATTACGTAAACGTTAATTTAATTTTCTGCACTAAACAGTTTTTGGGTAGTTACAAATGATAATGCTACTTTGCTGATGTTAAATTGTGAACATTTTTTGGTCTGAGAATGATATTTTAAGTTAGGTTAATGGAAGTGGTGGATTTCTTCCAATTTTGTTTATTTGCACAATGAAAATTTATACTAAATCCTCTAAAATGTGCTTTTCGGCATAATTAACATCCAGATTTCTGCTGCAAATGTTAGAATTTGCAAGTAAACAGTGTCACCAAATTTCTGGTTGTGCTAATGAACAGTTCCAACACAATGTTTGGCTGTTAGCATTTGTTTAACAATGAAACTCATGGAATGCAGGAGTTTTTTTCCTCGTATGTACATAGAACATGAGACATGAATTTGATAGTTTTGCATCTGATAGGTAAAATATCAATCCATACGTTCCACAGTATTTTTCTGATTATGTTCATGTGAATAACTATATATAATGGATGTGACATCGGTTGTACGCAAGCGTTATCTTGAGGAAAACGATCCTATCCCGTGTACAAGCAAACAGTCTCAAAGTACACCGGCGAATGTAATATATTTATTGACAGGAGTGAAGCTAAAAAAACTTGTATCTTCAAAACTTGCAGAAAGGTTATGAAAACACCCTCACGTTAGTTATGTTTATTCTTCAAAATAATTTAACATTAATATGTACTATTTTAATTAGGTATCTATTAACTCAGATACAATGTTGTGCATATTATCTGAACTTGCAAAGGGCTATTGAAATTTTGTCGGTTCACGCGCAAGTGCCGAAGTCCATCTATCTCTTGTTTCTCATCCTTTTCCCTTCCAAACCCCCCCCTCCCCCCCTTATTCTTGTGCTGAAGTGAGTTCCTCCCCTTCTTTCCCTCTGGTTTGAGCCCTGCGCACTTGCTGGATAGTATGCTTTATAAGGGCTGTGAGCGTCTCTCTCGTCCTCATTTCCTTCTTGTTTTCAGGTAGGCTCGCAGTCGTGTCGTCGATCCAGTAGTGTTATTAGCTTCAGCTTTTGCAGTAAAGTACTTGCGATGTGGATTCGACTTAGCTGTTTTCTCATATTTTTTTAGTTTATGCGACGAGAGCGTGCTTAGCATGAATCGCGAGTTTGTATGAGTAACATTCCTCTTTTTTGTGTATGAGTGTATGACAGCTACACCATTAAAGTTAATTTTAAATGTCACTGCACCAATTAATAACTTTTTTCGTGTGCTGTCTTAAAAATTATCTTTGTCTCTATTGTGCTTAAATGGTGGTTGTAAGATTGAACAGTAAGTAAACCTTGCTAAGCGTGCAGTGTCTCATTCGCCGGTTAGTTTTGTTTGTTTGTCTGTATTTTAATATTTTTTATGTTAGTTATTCTGTAATATTAATGCCACGGATTGTTCCCCCTTTGCTGCTCCCTCTGAGCTTTCCATTTTCAGTAGTCATTTAATATTGAGTTAATGATTAACTGCTTGTTAAAGTCCATGATGCTCTGCCCAGAATTTTTATGACAGCATTATGTTGCACTAGTGTTACGTAATTATTTGAATATTTATGTAAAGTTTGTCTAGATATCGTTGTGCTGGATGTTTTCTGCATCTATGACTTTTCGTGTGTTGTGATGTACTGTTACGTCTTTATTACTTATAGGATTCATAATACTTTGTTTTAATTCAAGTTTTCAATCTAGCTTATAACCAACTAGATTTTTCTATTCTCTAATCCGTGCTATAATGTTTAACATATCTGTTGTACCTTTTCAGACACGTAATATGTTCTGACACCCTTGTCATGAATTTTCGCTGGATTAAATTTGTTTTATGTGCAAAAATAACTACTCTAATATTTGTATGAGCATGTGGCTGTGATCACAGAGACATTTTAAGGTTTTAATCATTGTTATTGCTTTGTAATATTTAGTATGAATGAAATAAATAAAATGGCACATGTAAAACATTAGTCAGACTCCCTTGTAATTTGTTTCTTTTACAGTTCAACATTTACGAGTCCATGCTTCTCTAATATAGCTAAGAGCCTTGTCATCGACTTGTTCAGCGTATATATTTGCTACTCTTGGGGTATTGTTTGACCCCCAGACAGTGCAAATTCATAACTTCTTTCTCCCCCTCCCCTTTTTATAGGAATTTCGTGAAACAGATTTCAAAACAATTCTGTAATATTTACTTTACTGGTAGTAAAATCAGTAAGAAATTTTGTGATGAGGTATGACTCCAGAAGTAGGCCTATATCTTAAACTAAACTGTGAATAATCCACACCTTCCAGTTATTAAATTCTTGTTTTATTTCTTGTAAATACTTTTAACATTTGAATCAAAATAATCCAGTTACATACATTTTTTATTAAATCATTGTGTTACTAATATAATGTTGTGTGTTCGAAAACTTTTTTTTAAAATTAAAGTACAGATATCAGACTCTGAAAACATTACAATTATCCTGTTGAAATGTGTTATGACTTCGACTTAGAACATTTGCAGATTCAGAATTGGACTTCGACTTCTACCCTAGAAAAGTGAACTTCGAACACCACTACTCTTAAGTCATTAGTCAAGACACTGTGGTGACTGATAAGTTGTGTGTCAAATTTTTTAGATGGCTGTGCGTGCGTGGGGGAACATAATTGCGTTGGTGTTTGAGGACAGAACCGGCAGCTATGAAGAACCAACGATGATGAACTGGCACTTGAATAATGAAGAGGAAGCAGAAACTGAGTATAAAAGCTTTGCCAATATTTTTTTAATTTTCATAGTAATTAGTTGTGTCACTACTCTGATTATTATTGTCGTTCATGTTATTTTCCACTTGGTATGGAAAGCCACAGTGGTTATGTGTTCTGATATGAAACTTCACCAAGGCAATCTGTATTCCATTCCTGGAAACTTTCAATCCTGAATTTTTCTCAATTTGAAAATGGGCATATGTTGCTGTGAACCTATAGGTTTCTTGGGACACTTCTGTTTCTCACACTAATGCTTTTTATCATTGCTTACATCTTGCAGTTTTACACCCTATTATCATTATCAGCGAGACCTTACCTAAATCCCAGTTCAGTCGTGCATTCCATCGTGCGAGACTGTTTCTGTTTCAGAATAGTAAAGCTGTGTCCTTCAGGATGTAGCTAGCAGTTAGCTGACCAAGCAACTGACTATCATATATATTTTTATTCAAAGATAGCATCGCAGATCCCTCAAAGCCACAAGGATGCATGAAAATATATACGTAACTCATCCTTTCACAAAATGCTGTGTCAGCCATTCTGTAAAGATCCTTTCTACTATTTGGAAGGTCAATTGGGATTAGTCAGAGAATATCAGGAAATTTTCTTGAAATCCTGGAAAAACCATGAAAAATCCAAAGTGATAGTAATTCTGGGGGGGGGGGGCAGAATGTCATGCTTCAGTCTGTCATCACCCAGACTGAGAAAGCATTTATTTTCAGATGGTGTCTTAATGCATATTCATTAATGCTATAAAATGGCGTGTTACAAGGTTATGTTTGAACTAAGCCAGCTATGTGGATGATGGAGGCTGGATTTTATTTATTTCTCTCAGAAAATTTCAAAATACAGTAGAATTCTGCTTATATGGACTAGACGGGACAAGAAACTGTCTGGATCACTGAAAGTCTGAATTGAATGGAATTGATTTAAAATGCATGTAATACAAGTTTTAGTTGGGTAAAACTGTAAAAATTAATTTTTTTATATAAACATATATTTTTTCCTATTATGTTACTACTACTACTACTACTACTACTACTACTGTTTTACTACTATATATATATATATATATATATATATATATATATATATAGATACACACCTAAGTTTTTAACATACTAAAATTAATAAATGGCAATGCGATATACAAACTGGGATCTCTCAGAAACTAGTAGGAATTTATTAACGCTGTTTTCACGGTAAATACAGGAATGTCTCTAGTGTTGGAAAATGGTATTTTCGTAATTTTATTTTTACTTTGCAGAAAAGCAGCGATGTGAGATATTTACCGAAATATTCTTTCTCTGGCTTAGTCCCAGTCTTATGTGCAGCTTTGCTGGACTTCAGTTCTTTGATGTTATAACTTTTCTGGTTCAAAATGAGTGGCAGAAAGCGGGTTGTTTTAAGGCTTTCATTTGAACATGCTGAGAAACAAAATAACTAATGTAATAAGAAAAACCTGAGTTAAACAAAAAAAAAACAGGTCGTGTAGTTGTTTCTACAACCCTGATTTTATTAGAGATTTCTTGGCTACACTGGTCAACAAACTTGGCTGACATGCTTTAAGATGTACGTCTCAAGGATCCTTTAAGCTAAAGGGCTCTGTAAGTAGTTATTCGGAAGCTGCCTGTGTCCGTAGACTGCTAAGTGTGTGGGGTGTGTGTTTGTGCCCAGCTACGAGCGCAAGTCCACCGAAGAGCTGCAGCAGATCTTGCTCAACCCGCAGGAACGACACAGATGGGCATGTTCCACGGGCAGGAAGGTGGCACAGCACATGGAACTTGCAGTGAGAGTGCAGAGCAGTGACGACTGGAGAGTGAGACTGGAACTGGTGCAAGTGAGCCATCTTATCCTAGTGCATTGTGCGAGGTCAGTTCTAATTTTGCCTACTAGTGTCTTATTTTTAAACTAGCTGAGCTATCCTGCTCTGCACGGGTAGATAAAGGTTGGGAACGCATATATACACCACGTGCATTGGCTAGTGCAGAAGTGCCGCTGCGACATGTTTAATTTGTTATACCTGTATTGGTTTCATCAGCAGAACCATAATTATTTTTAAATGTAACATAGTCAGTGACTATCTGGAACAATATAGCTTTATAACTGTGAAAGAAAAGTTTAAATAGTTCCAGTTTTCTTACAGACAAAAGAACTAACTCATAATCTCTCTTCATAAGTTTTATTTTTAAATTTGAGCCTCATGTCTTACAAGGTTGTTGGAAGTTGTTTGTGTACTGAATGATTATTGTTCCATATTTCATTATGAACATAATTCAATTTATAACATTTACATATAATGGGTCTTTAAAATTTTTTAAATTCTATACGATTGCAGTATTAATAATTAAAGCATTAAGGTAGTATATATTTTTTTAAATGAAATTTAGACATCACTTAAGGTGGTCTTACGTTGCACTTTACGTCAAGTTTTCTCTGTGTCCAAGAACCCTGCAGTCCAGCCAGCTGCCGCTGATGGAAGTGCTGGTCGCTTCGACTGTGGACAGCACTGACGCAGTAGCCGCGGCCAGTTCTGCAGCGTTGGCGGAACTGGCGCAGTTGCCCCTACTCACGAGTGCTCTGGAGGAGAACTTCTACAAGGTTGCTGAGAGTTTGCCGCGTGTCATCCGCTCTGCTGGTACGTCATATTTGCATTTTGTCCCAGTGTCCTCATATACAATATTGTCCAAGCATTCTCTTTTGCAGCCCATTTTACGCACTATGTAATCATTTGTTGCCAGACTATATAACACTAACAAGCATTGATGTACCATTGTGCTTTCCACTATCTATTTCTCTCTTATTGATAACTCTTAACAGTATTGAGAATATTGTACAAGTAAATTTTTGTGTTTGGTTTTTGTTTTTTTATCTTCTTATCATAAATTTAATTTATTTGTATGTTTAGACTTATCAGCATAATGAAATACCGGAAATACTGTACATTCTACGAACATTTTTTATATGTTAGGTATTTTAAACTTGCTAAATAGCAACTTTATCATTACTTCTTTGCAATGTGTAAGTACGTTTTTAATTTAATCTTTTCATAATTGTGTTTTTGTTCATTTGTGGGCCTATACATATGAATATTAAAAATTTATATTTTGGTATATATTTGACAGTTGATAAATTTATTTGTTCAACTTGAAGTATAAAAAATGCATATTGTTAAACCACTCATTAAAAAAAGAATTATTTAAGCTAACTTAATGCTAAGAGATTAACTTTCTGAAAGGACATCTCTTAAATAAATTATCAGATAGTCGGGCTGAAAATATGCTGGAACAAAATTGCTGTTTACAAAGGTTTCTAAATAAGTTATCAGCTATAATTATAATCATAAGTAATGGTCTGGGAAATTTTCCATATAGACTGAGAAACCTGGAAAAGTCAGGGGATTTCATATTTAACAATGTGTAGCACCACCTGTGGTGCAGACAGCTTGCAGTCAGCCGTGGCGGTGGGCCGTGTGCAGGTGAGAAGGAGCAGCTGTCCGCGGTGAGACTCCTGACGGGCCACTTGAGGCTGCTGGGACACAGGCTGCCACAGGTCCTGAGCTCGCACGTTCACTTGGAGAAGCTGGTGCTGGCCCTCGTCAAGGCCTTCCAGCTGAGCACTTGCGGCATCTCGCCGCTCGAAGCTGGTTCCGCTCAAGGTACGGCCTACCAGAGTTCCGTACTTGGGACAGCATGCATCAGATACGAAATGGAACCAGTTGTTCTCAAATTACAACTTTATACTAATTTGAAAAATAAAAAAAAATTATCTACCACACCAGATGCTACCAACATATTAATGTAATTTTACAAATAACTTGAAAATATATTTTTTATTTCAAAATTCCTTATAAAAGATTTGATTAAAATGCAGACTTGTTGTCTTTTGGTATGTTAAAGACTTTTATGACCAATGGGAATTTAAGAAACGCACCATGAAAAGTTTTACAAAGACTATTTTTTTTTGACATTAACTTTACCTTACTTTCTTAACACTATATTCTCCTACTTGACTGCACTGGTTGTTTCCTTCAAGCAGTCATAAACTCATAAGAGATAATATATTGTTTCACGTGGTGCTGATTAAACGTTTTATGTTTTTTTTTTAAATACTTTAGATTAGTTTTTGTCAATGCAAAGCTTGAAAACTTGTGATACTACCATTTTCTTATTGCTTATGCAGCTTAAAAGTTGGTCACTTGAAAGTTTTTTTGTCAGTGTCAATGAAATGTAGATATTACCGACTTTAAGGGACCCATCCATTACGAGTGGGTATTTTTTTAAAATGTGTAACCAGATAACCAGAACTGAGGAGAAATTTTTTTTTTCAGGTACGGAGAACATGGAGATCAAAATTTTTGGTATTGGAGCACCGTGGAAGCAGTATGAGTATTTCACTGATCAGCAGGTGCTGGATTGTCTTGAGTCTGCGTGTTCACTCTTGGGTCAGTTCTCCGACCTTGAAATTTTAATTCATTACTTTTTAGACATGCTGAGTGAATGGCCGGAGCACAGGAAAGAAATTACTCTTATACTCAATCAAATATTGCTTACAAGTAAGTATATCATTTGTTTAATGGATTTGTTTGTACTAGTTGTTTGTGTGTTTTATTTTCCTTTGAATAAATCCTTGGTTATAATTGATGTTCATCAAAATTATTATTAATATCATGCATAGTCAGGGGTGTATTTGTGTAGTAAGTGGGATAAGTGCTACACTCTTTGGTGCTTCTAGTGCAGTATCATCTCTAGTGCAAGGCTCTGAACTGGAGCACAGTCCTCTCATTGTGCATAGACCAAATCTGAGATTTGAGTGGTAACCATAAAATTGTATAATATGTAGGTATAATGAAAGTCCCTTGAGTGTTTTCAAGAATCTGTACCAGGTGTTTATGCTTAAAATTTTTTTTTTCTGAAAACATGTATTTTAGCCATTATCACTCTTTTAAAAATATAGTTTTAAAACAAAATCACCTCATCTGCTCTCAGTGTATTCTCAAATACTTTTCGTAAACAGACTCCATTCAGATAGCTTGAGCTGTTTCAAATTGTGTTTCTTTTGAACCTCTGCACACTGTATGTGAGTCTGGGTAGGTGGGACCATTAAATCAATAAATTTCTAACTTTAGAAAAAAGTTCTAAAACTTATCACATGACATTTGTGTCACTGTATTATGCACTACTAAAACGTTTGTTTAGGTGACAAAAATTTGAAGCAGTGTCTTTGCCTTAGGTTTAAAAACAAGCCATGTGGATGTAGTGTCTCTCGCGAGAACTGTGATTAATGTGTACATCGATCCCGACCTGTGGTCGCTGCCTCTGTCCGTCGATACTCACGTGACCTTGAATGAGGCTCGCAGCAATGTCGTGCAAGCTTGCCTGCTCGTGGAAGGAATTGGTAAGGTAATGGAAGCTTGATTTCACTCCTTGTTTGTCCGTAGGTTCACGTGAACGTTTATGTGCAATGCAATACTTTGTTTCCATCTAACTTGTGAAGATTTAGTGATGGTGTTATGTTTGGTTCAAAAAAATAGAATTTATATTGAATTCACTGGTCAGAAATGAAAGAAGTACAGTATGCACCAAAAAATAGAGATGTTAATTACATACATGCTGTAGTTATTGAATAAGAGTAGAAAATAAAATTAGAAAGGGCACACTGTCAAGTGTGACTTTTGCTCTGAGAATATGTATTCAGTGGTAAGATCTCCAGTACACAGACATATTTTCTTGCATTTCGTGTTCTAATGAATGTTGGAATTTTTTTACCTGGTGTGTATGATATGCAGTTTGGGTCACAGATATTGAAATATTCCTTTGTTTCATGGAAATACTGCCAAACCATCACTCACATTCTGGTGGTTTAGTTTGCGTCTTTGTCATTATTTGTAATTTAAAGAGCTCTTGAGTTCATCCCAAAATTATTCATAACCAAAAATGTCATCTTAAGAGTCTCTCAACATCTTGCCATTATGTGTGTGTGTGTGTGTGTGTGTGTGTGTATATTATATATATATATATATATATATATATATATATATATATATATATATATATATATATATATATATATATATATATATATATATATATATATATATATATATATATATATATATTAGGGATGGGAAAACAGATTCCCAATTTCATCGATACCTACCGATTCTACTTAAATAATCGATAATCGAGAATCGATGATAAAAGTCGATTCTCGCATGTAGCAAAAAAAAATCATTTCTCAACATTGCAAATCTTTCAGATACAATTATTTAACGACTCTTTGAGTGGGGTTATGACTGACTAGACGCATATATAACAGTCATATTTCCCCAAATAAACAATATCTAAAACTTGGGTCGATGTTATACACAAGTCAAAGTACAAAAATAATTTATAAAAAAAAATATCACTGCGTATTAGAAGGAGCCTGTTCTTTTCGCGATCGCGATTAAACGACGATAAACGTGAAATCACCGTAAAATATAGTTTTTACGCGAAATCGCCACAACACAGCGTTTTTCCGCGAAATTTAGTATTAAAACACGAAATCGCAATGTTTTTACGGGAAATTTAAATACTTGGTCACTGGTAAACAAACACCGCAACATGGCCGCCACTGAACATTAATCATAAATGCACTAAAGGAAACAAAAGCTTACACACGCTCACGTTATAATGTTAAACCCAAAAATATACTGTAAAAATACGCAAAACTACGGCGTTCATTTTCCTTTCCGACATAATGTTTGGATAGATAAGACAAACAGGCGACGTTTTAAAGTCCACGCACACCGCTTGGGGCACTGACGTCAGCTTGGAACAGCGACACCAAATAAATACAAAAGCAAGCAGATGATTAGGCAAACTGTGTTTGGAACAGCCTTACGTGAGTGGCCATACCACGTCAGCCGGGGGCGCTGGTATATAGTAGGAACAGCGTCGTAGTTTCAAGCAGATTATCGGGCGAACCATGCTACTTCGTCACCCAGCCGTAAGGGGCAGCACAAGCATTTTAAATCGCGCCAAAAAGCGGAAAAATGTAAACAAACATTCATTTTCGAATGATATGACGATGATGATTAGTTGGTCAGTGTTTTATAGATTTTGTTGGGTCGTTACCACAACGCCGAAATAACAACGAATGAATTTGTGTTTCTTAAATGTAACTTAACGCCGAAATACCACAATAAAGTACAACACTTTCATTTGCTAGTTCTCTAGTTGTTGCTTAATTTTGTTACTGTTTAATTTCACAAATTTTTTAGTTAATTTGTACCCTTCTCTAAGTTAGGCAAGTTGTATGAACGAAAATAATTTATACTGCTCCAGGAAAGCTTAAAATTTTTTTTTATAGTTTATTCCGTATTACAAAACAAATTTTAGATTAGTTTGACCCCTTTGACATATGAGCCATTAACTTCTAATGATGTAAACATTTATATGAGTTAATGTTAATAACTTAGTTGTGTACTCAAATTTGATAAATATGAATTTATGATGTATGCTACATCATATATGTATTGAAAGCTGAAAAAAAAAATGTTGCAAATAGAATTTGAATTATTTAATATTAAGTTAACTAGGTGAGTATCGAGTATCGAGAATCGAAGGATTTTTTAAGGAATCGATAATCGGGTATCGGAATCGAAAATTTTGGAATCGTCCCATCCCTAATATATATATATATATATATATATATATATATAGTGAGTTAAAAGCGACTTTATGTGGTTTTTTCTAATACTTCTTTGCTTATGTTTTTCGGTTGCATGATATTTAGTTACAGTTCTTCAGGGTTTGTTGAATTACAGTATCTATGTGGCAGTGGATATCTGGTAGATTATAGGAATATGTGTTGCTAGCATTCTTATAAATAACTGAAATAGTGTCATGTATTTTTGTATGTGTTGTTTTCATGCTGTCAGTGTAGAGATAATTATTTTTAACCCAGGTTCACAAGAATGAGAATGTATGCGAGGCACTTGTGCAGTAATGTGTTCTCTGCCAGGTGGCGACTGCCCTGGGCCGCCAGTTCCGGCCGCTGCTCCTGAAGACGCTGTACGCGGTGCTGGAGCGCTGTGGCAGCGCCCAGCCGGTCCTGCGGGCCGCCGGTGTCGAAGCAGCGCAGGGGATGGCGGCGGCGTTCGGCTACCCGGGCGTCACGGGGCTGGTGCGAGCCAACCAGGACTACGTGAGCTTCCATGTGTCGCGCCGGCTGCTGCGCGTGCGCGCCCACCCGGGTGCCCTGGACGTGCTGGCGGTCGTGCTGGCGCACAGCGACCGGGAGATGTTGCCGCACCTGCAGGGCATCGCCCAGGAGGTCAGCACGGTTCCGTCGAGTTCATTTCACCGTTAAATTATCCATGACCTTTTAGTTTATATAAGGTATTGTGGTTTGTGCAGGATATTTGCTGAGTCACGAGCATCACTAAAGCCCTCAAAACGTCATGTATCTTAGAGAATTTCATTTTTCATGAAAACCTCTATAAAGCCTAGAATTTTTCAATCTAAGTCTTCCTTTCTCTCTTTATTTCTTCCATCGAAATATGTTCCACATGATTGAAAATTTGCTACTGGTTTTAGATATAGCATGGTTTAAATTCGTTATTGTGATGTTAAAATAAATAGTTGTTTTTGGTATGCACTCGGTTCAAAAAAGGTATATATATGGGCTGAAGTTTGAAAACTAGAGCCAGATTGAGTGAGCAGCTTCAGCTCGACTCGTCTCGAAAGTTAAGTTCATATTACTCGACCGAATGAGACTGGATTGTATTTTGTTGTAATCTCAATACGTATTCAACATGTGCAACAAACAAACAAAGTATGACTATTATGCAAACATTATACATAGGGATGGGACGAATCCACATTTTGGTCGAATCCGAATCCTTGTTCGAATCCTCAGTGTTTGTCATCGAATCTCGAACCCAGTCTCACACTAAACTTCACATGTTATTAAAAAAAATCACACATTTATTTTGAAAAATTACATAGGCCTATGTACACCAATCCCTCGCATAGCACATCTTCAATTAATGCGAATTCAGTTAGCACGATGTAAATTTTATTGCCTTAGTCTCGAATAGCACGTCTGTAAATTTCAGTTAGCACGAAATCGCCACAGGCTAAAAAAAATCTCGGAAACAACGCGACGTCAGGTATGGAATTCGAGGGGGGAAGAGTGGTTTGGAATGCGAGAGGAAAGAGATGCGCACGCAGATAAACAAACACCGGGCCGTACTGTTGATGCCCGGCCGCAGACCAGGCCGTACCGTTGATGCCCGGCTGCAGACCAGGCCGTACCGTACAGAAACCAAAGCAGATGAAATTGGACACGTTTTTTTAAAAAAAAGCAAGATGATAGTGTTAATTTCACCCCAGAAAATACAAAACTAACTTTTATGTTTTGTATATGTACATATTGTACATATTTTAATGTTATGTTTGTGCTCTAGGGAAAATCTAAATCTGTTTATCTGTTAACTGATTTGTTTACATAGCCGCTTTTATAAGAGGTGTGCATAACAAATTAAATGTTTACATATGCCTGTGTGTTTTAAAGTTACCTATATAAAACCGGTTCTTAATTTCATAAAAGTGTTTTAATTTTGTTAAGTTTTAAACGTAATAACAAAGGATCCAGCTGCTTGCAACAGCAGGCAGACAGACGCACGCGCGTGTTGAAGGTCATGCCTGGGCGGGCAAGCCAACCTGCTGACTGACGGTAAATATGTTACCACTTATCTCCCGTTACACTGTGCCACGTTTTCTTTATCTAACGTATTCGGTGGTAGGCTTAAAAAGATAAATGATATGACATGCATTTTCAAGTATTATTCTACGCATTTATATTATGTAAAGATTACTTCCCTACACATCTTGGAACACATTAATAAATTAGCCTTATATTTATGGGGACTAATGCTTCAGAATACGCGATTTCGATTAACACGAACATTTTTAGGAACGAATTAGTCGTGCTAAGTGAGGGATTGGTGTATTAAAAAAATCACATGTGTATTTATAAAATTATAAAATAAGTGCATAGTGTATACACCTGATATAAAATAGAGACAAATAACCTCAAAAACCACACACGTAAGTTTGCATCTGTCTAATTCTCTGTTAAATTAATCCTTCCTATGTTTTCAATAAAATACGTTTGTATAACAGACACCATTTTAAAAAAGTTACTTTTTTTCTGCAATGTTATATTATTGAAGGTTGGAAATGATCGAGTAGTTATGCTAATTGACAAAATGCAGCATAGTTTATCTTATGTTTGTGCTATTTCCGTTACCTTTATAATATAGTTTAGGTATACAATTTTCTAGAGCTGGACGAACCTCAGTTATCTGGTTTCGAACTGAGCCGAACCAAACCTCATACAGAAATAATTGTTTTGAATTAAAATGAACCGACCACCAGAATTTTGGTCTTTAACTGAATGGTGAGAAAGAAAAGTTCTCCAGCCGTATGTAAAATTAAAACATTATATAGCTTAGCTTTATTAAATTGCAAAACATTTTATAAGTAAAGTTTATGCAATAAATAATGAAGGAAAGAAAACAGTTTAGAGAAAATCATTTTGCATTTAATTTCTTTATATATACATACTTTTAATTCATGAAGAAGTTCCATCTAAATTTCATAAAGAGTATCTTCCTTTTTCAGTGTACACTAACCTTCATTAAAAAATATATAATATTATAAAGATGACGAACATTCAGCATAATGACACACAACATATTTTTGTGGTAGACATAACCTAACATTTTTAATAAGTAAAACTTTTTAATAGGACATTAAAAAAAAGTCGAATGTGAATTAAGTTACCTATCTACATTACAAAATCTGCTGAATGCAGTTGCTGTTTTCTTGGAAGAATGCTGCTCGTCAGAAGAAACTTTAGACATTTTTTGGGTGGTTCTGGGTCATCTGGGTCGTCATTATCTTTTCTCCATTTGGAAAACTTCAACGACGTAAGCCTGCTCATCGCAAATCACCTCAAGAACAATAATATTGTAAACGTAGCGTAAGAAGTGTGGTTATAGAAATTTGCGTCAGAAAAAAGAAAACACGAGAATAAATGATGGCTGCCGCGACTATGCTAGTCAACTTAGTACCGTACTGTAAAATTTACTGGACCAGTACTATTAATACACAAGATTAAATTAATATTTTCAGTACTTGACTGTTATAACCAAAAAGGCCAAAGAAAATAAATACATCCCAGTAATTTAAAAAACGTAATTTACGTAATCATTTCCTACCACATTTTTCTTGTGTTAACTTGATCACGTTAGTTTTGCCGAAATACGAGAGTTCTCGTACATGCGCTTTAGTTTAACTTATGGGGTACGCAATGTTTGGTGATTTTACAACACTTCTCGTACACGCACTATAGTTAAAGGTATAATATACAATACCTTTGGCATTTGTACGATAGTTTATATTACTTAGTACGTACGAGAAATGCATACAAAAATCTCTAAAGTAAACAAAAAAGCGCGCCTATATGAAAAAAATGCTATGCGAGTTATGCGACGATTAATAATTTTATTTTTATTTTGTCTGCGCTTGAAACTGTTGAGGCAACGATTATGCGATAAAAGTCGGAATATTACAAGTAATGGAATTTTGTTGTGCTGTTTTGTGAATGGTCTCAAATGGGGGTTAGAAAACTAGAAAAACGTAATTTTTTTTATACGAACGTTCGGTTTTTTGAATATATTTTATGAGGTTTCGAACTGAACTGAACGTAAGGGTTCGGTTCGGTTCTAAATTTTTGAACTTTGCCCAGGACTACAATTTTCAATTACTACCTAAAACTCTTAAAAACCCACCTCGAATCCTACCTTGAATCCCACCTCGGATCCTACGAATCCTCGAATCCATAGGATTCGGTATATTCGACGAATCCAAGATTCGTAAATCCCATCCCTAATTATACAGTAGAATCCCGCTGATGCGACCCCTCACGGTTTCTGAAAAAACGGAAAAACGGACTTATAAACGGAATGGTCGCAATAGAGAATTTGGGGTGTCACCGCATCGTCGGATACATGTGAATGCCGTTCGGGCAGTGTCTAGCCGAGCTCGGCGCATCCACTATCGCACGAAAGGCCGTCTCAGCTGTCATGTTATCTTACCCGCCCGCATGAAAAGCCGCTGTGGTAGCTTCTGCGAGAGCATAAGAAACTCATCCGGCCAGGCTGGCAGTAGCGGCGGCTTGACGTCATACGTGACGTGACGCGACGCTTACCTCTCCATCCCCTGCTAATTCTTCAAGGTTAATCCCTCCCAGAGCCACAAACCATGTAAAAACATCCCCCCCTCCTTTTCCGTCTAACATTTCAACACATTCCCTCCTTATTTCACCCTTCTGCGTGAGAAACTGTCAGCATCCTCCTCCCCTCCCACACCGCGTGCGACAAAAGCCAGGTTGTATAGTCCATTCTCGGTAAAAATAAATATTTTTATGGGCTTATATGACTGTCCTTCGCCGTTAATAAATACTTTATAAGTTATTATGATACAATTTGTTTATTAGTCACACAGCAGTTTCTGCTGAAAAATCGCTAATACCTCGAATTTTATTGAATAGAAAAATTTAGCAGGGCCGTAAATATATTTATTTTACTGCATAGTTACTTTTCCATCTGCATTCCAACGTGTTTTTTTTTCCTTTTTTTACGCTGCGAAGGGTCGTGGAAAGATAATTGCTTGAGCTGTCAAAATAAACATCGCTGACGGCAAGGGCGGGAGCGTATCCTGTCTGTCTGTCGCTGTGATTATCTACTCCAAAAACATGTCACAGCATTTCAGGACGCGTGACGCCAGTTCACTTAGCGCGAGTATTTATGGGAACCCATTTTTCGGGGTATGCGAGTCCAAGGTGTCTAGCATAATTCCACGCAATTTTTTTTGTTTAGCTGCGCATGTGCGAAGTCAGCGATGTTATAGAAAAATAGCCGAGAACCAAACACCTGGTGACGTCATTAACACAGTGAACACAGCTTTGTGTGTCCAGTGACACCTGAGATGCAGTTGGCAAGATCACAGCACACTAACCAGTCGCAAGACAAAGGCACGGGACCGGGACGGCAATAGACGCGCGCGTAGATGCTATTAGGTGATGCGCACAGTTTTCTGGTATTGGCTAGCGTGGACAGTCTAGAGGGGTGGTATCTATTTTTAGCCGTCTTTTGTATGCCTGCCTGCTTGCAGTACAGTGCTCGCCAAGATAAATGTGAACACATAGCGCCCAACAAAGTGTAACAGACTTGTTTTTCAGCCGATTTTTCTCAAATTTTCGACTTTCTCTGCTCAAATTTTTCACTGTTTCTCAAAAAACGGTCGTATAAACGGAATGGACACATCAGAAGGGGGTCGCATCGGCGGGATTCTACTGTACCTAGAAACTTGGATCATTAGTTCTTACCATATATTTTTCTTGCCATTAATGCAGTTTTCATACTGTATGGAGTATGGTGTATTTTCCATGATTAAAATATCTGGGAAACACATGCCTCTATTCATATCTCAAAAATCGACGCCGTTTTTGAATTAAATGCCTAACAGTACGCCATAGGTATGTGTCCACTATCTTCTGGATGGGATATGATATGTGATATGCTAGGGTGTTTATGTACCAAAACAGAAAGGGTACAAAATAGGCATTTATTGACATGGTCCACTCAATGGCACATGATACCAAATTCAAATGATTAGCTTTTATTAAAGATCTAGAATACCTAATCGTGCATTGTGGACTTGCCACACTATCTGATGACTTCACATGTCATGCTTCACTATTCATCAGTTGTGAACATAAACCACACTATCTGATGACTTCACAATGTCATGCTTCACTATTCATCAGTTGTGAACATAAAGGATTTGGACATCAAAAATATTTATAAAAAGATCTACAATACCCACACAATAGAAACAATTTATAAAATGGGTAACTTGGGGCTTAAAGTTCCTACTGGGCATTACTCCAGTACATGCATTAGTACAAATTAAGCTTAATCAGTCTTTTGCCATAGACAATCAAAATATTAATAGCAAACATAATACCGGTAACTCCCCCATTAAAATTGATGAGACTGACTATTTATAACTCTGCTTTAAACACAGCTCATAAACTTCTCTTAATAACCAGTATTTAAATTATTAACGACCGTACTTATTCTTTAACTCAAATCTGAGTATGCGGTCACTCTCTCTGTTGCTACTTGCCTCATTCTGTGGTGGGACGCATGGCATCGCCAAGGGGTGAGGAACTAACTGTCGCCGCTTGCTGTGGCTCCGGGAAGAGATGAACTCACTGACCTTCACATCCAATCAGCATCAGAAAGACTTGTCGTCTTCCTCCCGGGTGAACGGCTGTAGCTAGTCGCACTGGGACTCGAACCACCCATGACATCAGATCACCTTAGCGTTGCTGATGTCTCCCACATGCTGCTCACAAGGTGAGCGAGTGTTGTTCGCTGTTGGCGGGCTGTGACACCTCGTCCTCTGTTGTTCAGCCTGAAAGCTCTCGGGGCCCCTTTGCCGACTCATCTGCTTGCTCCTTTTCGTTGGATTACTGTACTCGCTGGGCGAGTGTTGCTCGCTTGTCCAGGGACTCAAACCAGTCACTTAAGTTGTCAGGTGTTCGCTCTCGTGCAGTAGTGAACTCTCCTGTTGAGTACTGCTAGTTCGATTACATTATCTTGCTGAACGAGTGTTCCTTACTTGTCTGGGACTCAAACCAGCCACTTAAATACTGTCACATCCCTACTGCCGCCTTAATTCAGCTCTGTGTTTACTTGTATCTTCAACGTTTCTTACTTGTTACTCACTGAGCGAGTATTCACTTATCGACTCAGGACTTGAATCCAGGATCCTGTGTACTGGTGTTGTCAATGCCAACACCTTGGTTGTGATTCCTAGAGACAGGGCTTACCCTGATGATTATGTCTAGAGATGGTGATTTATAGCATTTAAAATAATAAAATTTAGCATTTTGAATTTGAAATTTAGCATTTTGTAGCATTTTAAAAATAAGATTTAGCCAATTCTCTCATTTTACATTACTGAAGAAAATTAAATTTTTAAAAAGCATTGAATAATACACACATTAATTATTAACAACCACAGAAATAAAGATCTAGCACAACTACAAAGATAGCCTATTTTGGCAGGTTTCCAAACAACTTTTTAGCACTTATGAGTGCAATAAATTGAATACTTAAAATTACAATAAATATTTTTTAGCCGTGTTCATGGCCATAGTTGACATAGAGTGCACAAATAATGTTATTGAAACTGGTTTTTTCAATTATTTTTTTTTGTTTTTTCAATTTTCGTCTTTTGGTTCTCGATCATGCCAGAAACCGTTGCTTGCCGTTTTACCGACTTTTTTCTTCATCCGATTTCTCGATGAATCTTTTTTTTCCACTCCAGACGGTGATTACATAAATTGCACATTAAAATATTCGTATCACTTTCGTAGAACTGTTCATTTTTATATTCATTTATGCGATCGCGAATGGAAATTACGCTTCGTCCCATTTTTACCACAAGAAATAACAGTATACAACACATTCACGAGTATGCACGTATTTGTATACACACCACCTTCCACAGACTACACAAGAACGCAGCTTTCACGTGAAACACAGCCAGAAAATGGGCGCTGCGAAGCAGAGATGTCGCAATATGGTGGCCTAAAAACTTGTACTCTGCAAGATGACGGACTTTCTTCCAGCTAATTGTTCTTTGCTTTGTGTACAATGGTGAGGCACGGATGGCCATTTTTCATTCAATATTTACGAACAATAGTGTTGTGAATGACGTGACAATAAGATACTTGTGCTGAATATAGCATAAAATTGTGGTTTCTTGTGATACTGAACTGAAACGAAATACAATCGGTAAATAAATTGTGTAGAGTTAAGACGAATCTACGTTTTTTTACCTTGATTTCGCATTTATCTCGGAATAGTCTAGATTTCACATTTTATAGCGGAAAAAATATAATTTAGCATATTTTCGCATCTATTTCGCGAAAACGAAAAATCGCCATCCCTAATTATGTCCTTTGTTCGGCGTAGAGGGAAGGCATAGCTTTGCTTGGTCTCTTATTGAGGCGGTGCGGTGTCTTGGAGCATCAATGCCGGTCCCTCTCCGCAAGAACGGGGCAATGGTCATTATGAACCAGAATATTCTTTATTCCGTTCGCCGAAGCTTTGCACATTGCATAAGCACTGGGCGGAACTTTCAGTCCCATATAACAGGAAAATGAACGAGAATGTTGTTATTTAGCCTCATTCAAGTTTTGTGGGTCGCCGAACCCATGGGCAAGCTGAGTCTCTCCTGCACTGGGAAGTGCAGTGAGTTGCGTCCTTCCAGGGATGCAACGAAACACACCTCGTATGTCGTGGTAAAATCGTGTAATGGGTTGGAGGAGAACACCCGTTACATATGTAACATAGCAAATAAAGTATTTGTAATGTTCCACGAGTATTTTTATTTCTATTACAGTGTCAGTTAATAGTAGCGACATTTGGCACAAACAGAAAAACTAAAACTGATACATGCTCAGCAGAAAGGTCCATACCACAGGCATGAAATTCTTCTCAACTCACAATAAATTAATGAATTTTTGAGCCACCACTGGAAAAGCAACTGTCTCTGTCTACCTCAAAATGATGACTAAAGAACGGCGTGCAGCGATTCCACCTTCTTCTGGAAGGAGTTGGGAGTTATAGGCCACTCAAATAGTTCCATACAATTACCGTATTTACTCGCATATAGGTTTCGGCAATTTTACCAGATTTGATGGGGGAAAAATGAAGTGTGACCTATATGTGAAGAAATTTTTTTTTTTAATTTTTGAGGAATTTTTTTTGCAATACAGTAGAATCCCGCTGATGCGACCCCCCTCTGATGCGTCCATTCCGTTTATACGACCGTTTTTTGAGAAACTGTGAAAAATTTGAGCAGAGAAAGTCGAAAATTTGAGTAAAATCGGCTGAAAAACAAGTATGTTACACTTTGTTGGGCGCTGTGTGTTCACATTTATCTTGGCAAGAGCTGTACTGTAAGCAGGCAGTAATACAAAAGACAACAAAAAATAGATACCACCCCTCTTAGACTGTCCACGCAGCAGTGTCTAGCCGTGTTTTTTTCTTTTTTTTACGCTGTGAAGGGTCGTGGAAAAGATAATTGCTTGAGCTGTCAAAATAAACATCGCTGACGGCAAGGGCGGGAGCGCATCCTGTCGGTCTGTCGCTGTGATTATCTACTCCAAAAACATGTCACAGCATTTCAGGATAGCGTTGTTCTTATATCTTTCGTTTATAGCCGAATGTTTTCTACTTGATCCACACAAGTTCCCTCGTTAGGTTTTGAACGAAAATAACAACCAGCCAGCTAGCATAGCCGAACTCGCGTGACGTGAATTCACTTATTTTATTCTGTGCATTTTTTCAATACAAAGCACTGTTTTCGAGTTATAGTCTACAATTAAGACATTTTAAGAAGTCAGGAATCTAACTTGACTTCAATTTTCTATATTCGGTTATTACGAGTACTTGTTGTTACAACAATTTATCACGCCATTATCAGCTCTCGTAGTAGCGGTGTTTTGCAGTACCCATTAACTCTTTCATGCACGGCGCGCCGGCCGTTTGCGTCATTAAATTACCGGTGCGACCTATATGGGGGGAATCTTAAATACCAAATTCAAGACCTCAAATTATGGGTGCGACCTATATGCGATGGCGACCTATATGTGAGTAAATACGGTAAGACACTTTACATAGTGAAAACAGACCAAGATTATTTGCTACTGCAGTTCAACACAAATATTCCATTAAACAAATCACGAGTCCTTGTTACCACCCTAGTATTTTTATTACTTCATTCATTGTTTTAGAACATTCTAAAAACCCACTCTGTATCCAGGCATTAGTAAATAAAAGAATTATGGCAAACAATTAGAGATGTGCGAGAAGTCCTTTTCAAAAACCGAGATGAGATCGAGACAGAAATACTAAAATTCTCGAGAATCGAGACGAGATCGAGAATTCTGTTCTTTTCTTATTTCAAAATTGAAATTTGGTGTCAGTGAAGTTTTCCTCAAAGAGATTTTAGTTGCCATAATTGGGCTCACCCTACTCTTTCCTCTTGAGTTCTTTGTAATTTTTGATGTGCAAATATCAACAGTTTTACATGTATAAGCTATTTAATGAAAGAAATGAAAGGACTACATATACGCTATAGAATATACATTTACAAAAATGAATCCACAAAAATAAATAGGCCTGCACTGTAGTCACATGAGCATTTCAATAGCCCTATTATTGAAAACAGTCAACTTTATTTGGTAGCTGACATTTAAAATCTGCTGTTTAAAAAGACAAGCTGCTATATATTTTCGGCCAACAGATTCTCTCTTCTGGATGTAACAGTGTTACCAGCACTGCTGAAAAGCCTTTCGCTTTCCACCTGCGTGGCTGGTATGGCCAAATATTTTCTTGTGACTCTGGCAAGAGCAGGGAAACGTGACTGGTTCTGCTGCCACCACATAGGAGGGTCACTTGATCGGGGGATAACATTTTCACTGAGATAAATGGTAAGTTCATTTTCAACTCTTTGTGACTTTACTGAGGAATAGCTTGATTTCTTCAGATGTTCAAAAGTATTTCACAGAGAACAGGTGGCTTCAACTGTATCTGATGGATTTTCTTCTGGAACAGGTGCTGTTTTATTATCAACTACCACTTTGAGATATGAAGTAATACACTGCACACAAATGAGATTTTCATGGTCTTGCAGCAAAATGTTTTTGAAGCGTGGGTCAAGTACCATTGCAATCATGTCTTCTTTTACTGTTGTGTACAACGGAAACCTAGATTTAATACTTTTCTGAAGAGAGATAGCAAATGCAATTCCAGGGTTACTTTGATCTTCAACATAGAAAGTGACATACAGCAAAGGTATTTGGGAAGAGATAATGGGAAATTTAGAGTAACACAGCTCTCTTGTGGCTTGTTCTATTGGCTGTAACACATTTACTACATTAGCAGCAAGCTTCCACTCACTCAATGTGAAATTTTCTACTGCCATTGAATCTCCGAGATCTGCAGATAAGGGTACCTGCTGCTCAACAAGGCGGGAGAGCATTGTAAACTCACTGTTCCATCTTGTCGGCATCATTGGTAACAGCTCGTGTACAGGTTTGTTCAACTTTAGCTGCAGAGCATATAGCCTTTCTCGAGCAATATTGCTGTGGCAATAATGTCCCACGATTGCCCGACCTTTTGCTAGAAGGTCTGCAACATTGTGTTTACTTTTAGCATCTTGAACTGCCAACTGTAGTGTGTGGGCAAAACACCATGTGTGAATCCATGATGTTTTGTTTATGGAAGCTGTGAAATTCTTAGCATTATCTGTAACTACGTACAATGGAATTGAATTGGTGGGAAAATTCCATTCGTCTATAGCTGCTGTCAGCTTTTCTTGTATTGCCAGAGCAGTGTGCGAACCTGAAAAGTGGTAATTTCCAAGGACATGATATTTCAACTCAAAGTCTTTTGTCAAATAGTGACTTGTGAGAGAAATAAAACTGTCCTGCCTTGCGGATGACCATTTGTCAGTGGTAAATGAAGCAGACTGAAGTCAATCATCAACATCTCTCTTTATTTCTTCTGCAAGTTTGGCTTTCTCTTCACGGTAAATTTTTGTTACAATAGACCTGGAAAATGTAATGCGAGATGATACTTCATAACCTGGTTCTAATTCATTGAGCAGTCCTTTAAATCCACGTTCCTCTACAATGATGTATGGCTGAAAATCACATGCCATCATTACACCAATTTTCCTGTCAATTATGTTTTTTCTAGTTTCGCTAACTTTTTGTTTCTTTGAGACAGTCTTGGATTGATAATTTTCCATAAGAATTTTCTTTTTGTTTTGTAGCTTTTTCCTTGGTTAATTCCAAATAATCCTTTTCGGCGGCTGGATGAAGTTTCAAGTGTCGCAAGAGACCACTTGTTGAACAAGTCAGCGTCTGAATACGTTTTTTGCAAACTTTGCACTCACCCTCGCCCTTTCGTTTTTCATAAAATTTCCAAATATTTGACAATTTACGGTCTTAAACATTTCCAGAACCATCAGCCATTCTAGTGCTGAGCCGAACCCGGTTCCGATTATCGAAACTGGCCAATATAATCAATATCGGAGACGTGCACGGTTCACATAAAAAATGCAGATATTAAAACCGATAAATTAGTACGTTTTAATACTTAAACATTGTTTTTTATTACATGATCCCAACCGAGTTTATTTATCCATTTCTACAAAATTTTCGCTAAACAGAAACAAAAAATATGGTTACAGTCTACAGTGTATGTTTATGCGTTAAAAAATCAAAATACGAAAGTATATAAAGGCACAAGTAGTTTATGTACTCACTCTGGTTATGCCGGGTATTGTAAAATTTCAACTCGACACTTTCAAAACGTGATGCAAATGAAGCTTTGCTTGCGTTGCAGTGACTTTCCAAACATAGGCCCGTGTTTAAGCAACAACGTTGAAAAATTACGTAAATATAGTAACAGCCTTTTTTTTAATAGGCCTGCAGCGATGCAACACGTCTGTATAGCTAACTTCATTTTCATTAGAAACGTAACGTAACTTCTTGCAGTTTATATATAGCATACACTATTAAAAATGATAGTAGCGAATTTGAAACTGATTCTTCGGTGCCGTTATCACAATAAAAACAAGCTGTTCGGAAGCGATGATGTGTACTTCACGGAACAAGTAATGTTCTGTACCAAGATGGCGTCCACAACAATCGAGGGCCTCATCACAGCGTTGCCAGATGCAACGGCATTTCCACCGTTGCCATAGCTCTAGCAAGGTACAAGCATTCGTAGTGTAGCCAATGTGGCGGCTAGGTTCTGTTTTTACCTCTTTGTTGTAGTAAGTAATCTGCATTTATTAAACATTTTATAAGTTATATTTAAAGTTATGGTCATTGATTTGTGTTATCGCATTATATTTCTAAAGTAAAATAGGTTGGCTTCATCCAACACACTATTAATAACATTAAGCCAGTGTCGGTATTGGAATCGTCAGTATTGGTAAGTTAGTATCGGTAGTATCGGAAAAGGCTCAGAATCTGTATCGGCTCAGCACTAAGCCATTCTAATAATTACATGTATTAGCGCTAAAAATAAAAAAAAAATTATGATCCTTTATTTCCCGGTAATTTAAACTAAAATTAACCCCAAAAAAAAGTATTGAGCTCTTTCCATAGATTTACGGGACACACAAACAGTGAGTGTTCACTTCTTGCCGTATCCGTGCCGTTGTTGCTAGCGATCCAAGCGATGTTCTTTCAAAATATGGTATATTCTTAAAGTGTGACATGCATTGGTGTTTTTTTGAATTGTGAAACGTCACTGTTTAAAAATTTTTACGTGAACGTGGAAAATAAACGATAGAACATACACTGTGTTATGTCGGCATGTGGTAACTGATTCAAGTTTTTATTTTAAGTACCTAGTATTTTTTTTACGTGTTAGTAAAAACTTAGCTTTATTTAAATACATAAGTAGACAATCAGAGCTAAGCAATACAAATTATCAAAATTCTCGGAAATTCTAAAATGTTCTCGAGACGAAATCGAGAATATTTTGATTTCGATAATTTCTCGATATTACCGACTCGCACATCTCTACAAACAATACCTAAAAAATATTTGAATATTCATGAAAACATAATCAACTGAGAAAAAAAATAGGTCAAAAAACTTTCAGTTGCTTTATCAAATTAAATTGAGTAAACTATTAGAATTCGGTAAAACAAAAACTAAAGAAAAACATCAGCATAAAAACATATGCTAACACACGAACTCTACCACCGATAAACAATAATGTTATTTACATGATATATTACAACCCTGTTATAATATTCCTGCTTTATTCCTTCTTATAACATCATATTTTTTAAGTCCCGACATTTTTCTACAAGGACAATGTGTTTATTTTCCGCATATAATGTTTCATGAATGGTGTATTTCCTGCTGATAACGTTTGCTTTCTAGATTTCAATAACTGCAAAAAAATGTTTTAAGAACCTAATTATTCCAACACTTATCCCATCTGTGTAGTTTAACATGTTAAAAGGTTTACTTTACACTTACATATGTTTTTGTTTACAATCACAGTTATACCATGGATGTAGTGTGTTCAAATAAGATTGTAAGCAAAAACAAAATGTGTATCAACACTAGCGCTACACTTTAGTATTGGCTAATTCTGTGTATTTGCTATCGAAGGTACATAATGTTCGCAGTTGCGGTGTCTGTTGACACCTTGTCTTGAAAAAAAAAATTATTCTGTTCCTTGCCATTCTAGTGTTTTTTCAGGTGTACATTCGTAGTCCCACAATATTTTAGTTTACCGACTATTCCGTGATGTAAAAGAAAAGGTGTTTTCTATTCTTGATAAAAAGTTTTAATTTATTTAATTTGTATATAGGAACCTAAAATTACACATTTTCATGTGGCAAAGGAAGTGGAAACAACCAATCCCACTCTTAACGTCACTGTTACAAATTGTAAAACAATTAAAAAGAAGTATGGTAGTGTGTCTTTAAAAAAAATACAGGGTAGTCACACAAACTCTCAAATGAAATTCCCTGACTTTTCCAGGTTTTCCCTTACCATATTATAATTTTCCCTGGCCCTTATTTTTTACAGTTATGCTACTTCCCTGTTAAAAATTAATCAGTGTTCTTTTTTCAAACTGCAATTATTCAACAGTCAAATCAGTAATGTATGGAAATATAAATGTGATATGTATTTTTAGTAGTTTATTATCCATGTACAAATCACACAGGGAGTAAAATCATTATGAGATTATGTAAACTACCCAAATTATTTGTAAAAGACAATTAAGTTTCCAGAAAAAGAGAGAGTAATTTTAAAGGAGAGCTAATTTCAGCAAAATTTATAATAAAAATTCATGCTTCTTTTTTTACTTCCTGACATGTTTTCCAATTATTATCTAAGAGGGAATTTGATACTACAAGTAGTTTACCAGTAATTGATCATTTTAAAGAGTGGTTAGGTTAGGTTACCGACTTCAGATTTACTTTTGAATTAGGTATGTTTACTGTTGGTTTTCTTCTTTAAAAACACTATAAAATAATGAAAATTTTTGGTCAATTTAGTAAGCTACATTATTTTGGTAATCCCTAACCAATTTTCAAACAATATCTTAGGATTTTTAACGTAGCTAACCTAAATTAACTGATCATTTTCACAATATCGTAGTATTTGTTATATTTAACCCAACCTTACCACTTGTACCACAACACCCTTTTAAAGAATGATTGTAAAACATGTTAAGAAGTAAAAAAAATGCTATTTGGAGTTTATAAATAATATTTTTACACAAAAATTGCTGTCCTTCAAAATTAAAGTTTTATTTGTAAGAATTACGGAGCAGCCATCACAATGAAGCAGTCATGTTTGTTTTGCTGAACTTGAAATTTAAATGGAAGTACAGAAGCTATGTAACTGTTGTAGGTCTTGTTGTTGAACGTTGGAACCTCAGGAGATAAAAGAGCGGTCCCATTTTTAAGGGTTTTCCTTGCCAGCATGAAAGCGTTAAGGAGGTGGAGTGGACAGTGTGAAGCTCAGGTTGTGGAAATTGATAAAACGGACAAATCTGCAATAGCGAACCTTCTGGAGTACCATGCTAAGCGCACCAAGGTAAATCTGGCATGTCGTTGAACATTTTCATTATAATAACTTATAATGTTATAATATCTGTTGACTATTAACGTTGAAATTATTCACCAGTGATTATATCTTAAATTTTGTATTCTGGCATGATTCCTTGTAATATCTTTACCTATATGTAGCTTTTTAATGGCTGTTCATTGATTGAACTGTTCTTCAGATTGAGTATATTACAGTTTTATTTTGTAAAAGCACAGAAATTTTTTAAGCATTAGTAGTTAACCAATTAAAAATTTTTTTTTATTTCCTAAGATTAACTTTTATTCATCTTTAACGTGAAAATGTTTGTTTGAAATTCATCTTTGATATTTTTTCTTAGTGTAAATATGTATAATGTAAAGCTCTGAAATGAATTATTTTAATTTCCAATTGTGTTAAAAAAACTGTTAAACTTATAGTTTATTTTCCTTGAACCAAATTTTTGGTTTTGAAGTGTAATGGTTGCTAACAAGTTAGTTATATAGTGAAATATGTTGATAATAGAAAGGTTCTTGAAATTTCCAAATGTGTCAAAAAATTGGCTTTATTTTTTTTTATTTTTCAAAAAAAAAAAAAATATATATATATATATATAATTTATGTAGGTTTTGTCACTTATGGAAGAAGATGATGAAGTTAATGACAGTGCACAAGCATCGACAGTTGAAGAGGAACAGACAGAGTCTGAGAAGAAAGAAACTGTTCCTCCATTGATCCTGCTTGCTGACCAAATTCTGCAGAGGTTAGATGCATTTATGGAGTCAACCATACACACTATGTTTTAGAGACTTATGAAAATAGGAGGCATTTGTGGGTCGGATTCCTATTTTCCAAAATTCAAATTTTTAAATCTGAATCACAAAAAGTACTCAGATTCTACTCCTCAAATATGTACGAATATTAAGTGTCAGGAGTCAAAAATCATAATATATAAGAAATGAAAGTTATTAATTATTGTGTTAAAACATTCAACTCTTTAAATATTTGTTTTACAAACTAAGTTTCTTGAAATAGTACATGTTGCAGTGTTATTTATATACCATAATTATATAATGAAATAAAAGTTCAAAATATTAGAGATGGACCGAACTTGGAATATTGAGCCGAGTTGAGCGGGTAGCTAAAACTTAACTTGGCTAGCTTGTCAAATACCTGATGACGACTGAACTCAAGTATAATGAGAATGTTATACTAACATAAACAACAGGAATGTAAATTCCTGCAATTATTGTAATTCGACTCAGTTTTTAAGGACTCAACTCTACTTAACTTGTGTATCAATTATCAAGTGTGGACTCGACTCGGCTTGAAGGTATTGCTGAACTCGGCTAGACTTGCCCCAAAGCAAACTTGTCCATCTCAACAAAATATTTTGGGCAACAGTATAAAATTTTCGAGTTGACTTGTGTTGAATTTTTGAATTTACATTTCCTCAAATATTTATTTTATAATATTTTTTTCTGAAATAAATATGAAATCTTTTGAATACTGAAGATATAATGGTATTCAATGATTTGAGAATTTTATTTGCCCATCTCTAATTGGAAGTAAAATAAATTTTTATGTACATATATACTATATCTATAAAAGACAAGTCTGAGTATAGCTCTTTCTATCTCTCTCTCTTCGTTGATCCAAAATGAAAATAGGTTTGAAAAAATGGTAATTTAGAATCACTAAACAGACTGTAGTTAGTTTTGTGTAAACCCCTTTTTTAAAATTAAGTCTGCATTATTTTTTTTCCAAACATTCCATGTAATGGTATTTTTTATTACTGACAGTATTTTTAAAATGTGATGTAGGCAAATAGCAGTATTTGATCACTTTTTGTTATGGTGTAACAATTTGTACGTGAGAGTGAGTGTGTAACTACAACTAGTATGATTCTTAACGTCATAGGAGCGTCCACTTCTTGCCCACCAAGGACCGCACTCAGTGCTTGATCGTCCTGGAGACACTCACCGAGGGCGTCAAGCTGCTCGAGCCGCACACCAACCAGCTCCTCCCGATCGTGCACCACATCTGGTCACCCCTGGTCGGTCGCTTGACGCAGTGGTCGGACATTGTCATCATGAGGAGGAGCTTTGAGCTGTTGCGCACCCTTGCTCTGACCGCGAGGGACTTCATACGATCACGCACTCTCAAGTAATGGCAAACCATTTTTCTCAGTTGTTCATACTTCACTGCAAACTCAGTAGCCTAGTAACAAAATTGTGTTTTTGTTATACTTTGTGTGAATTGTGCATTCAAATAAATTAAAAAAATAAATAGTAACCTGAAATATAATTTTTTTAATTACAAAAAAACTGTTCAAAAAATGTGTAAATATAATTTAAAATACGCTACCTGTTGGTGTTTTCAGAACATAAGTGGCGTGTTTAACATTCGTCCATTTGGTTGTCGCTTGTAAAGAAGTAATATATTCCACTTTATTTTTAGTCGTATTTGGTTTGTAATGTTTCAAACTCTGAGAACTTAACTCTCCACCACTTTTCCTGTACCCATTTATGGTAATGAACTTCAATCAACTTGATTTTAAAAATATAAATCTCTGTTCATATGTTTTTGTCAAATGTGAGGAAGTCATTTACATGCAGCACAATAATATTTCATTCGCATGTAGAGCTGGGCCGATCACCTATTTTGCCGATCATGCCGATGCCGATCATCTGCTGCCGATCTTGCCGATCTTCTGAGCCGATTAGAGCCTTTCAAGATTACACGTTGCTTTTGACGGATCACTATAAACGGTGAAATATTCCCAGACAAAACTACTTTTCATTGACATGATTACTTAAAAATCACGACATCATAAATTTCACGGACTAGCGATTATACAGGTAAGCCCGGAAGGTCTTGTCAAGCTTCTCAGACACCAGCGTGCAGCTGGGTTAAGGCCAAGGTCATGTGACGTAGCATCTCCCGAGGCTTACTGCACCTTGGCAGCACGTGGATAGAAATAGTAAACTCCCCATTATTCGTGTTCATTGGGACCCGCCGATGCCCGGATAATTGAAATTCTGTAAAATAAATAAATAAACCCGGATAATCGGTTAACGGTAAGGGCCGCCTTCGAATTGTTGTCTCGGCTTAAAAAAATACGGCACTGCCTAGCCAATAGTTCACGGTCATTTACAACAGCCGAAGAGAGAAAGATAAGATCGTGCTGACCTTGTACACATAAATTTGGGTAGCTCCCCACCCACCTTCGACCAGCCGAATGCCAGCCAGACATGTCACTCGCCAGGCGCCTGCCGTGCGTTGGCGGGCGGAAAGTAACACAGCAGCACGTGAAACAACATTTAAATAAACGGGAGACATGAAGCAGAAGTCAGGACATCCCCCTCAAGTTTAAAGAGTGACAAATGTGACAGCTGAAAGGGGGGGGGGGGGGCGACACAAAGGGTCGGTATAAACAGCGTTGCAGACGCAGAGTTGGGCGGCTCACGCGATGGCTTGTAGTGTTTGCCGGCCGCCGGCCCGCGTGACGTTAATTTTAAGCGCTGACAACTTTAGCTTCTCTTTTTTTCTGCACTTTTAAATCGTCCCGGATTATCTGATTCCCGTATTAGCGCGTCACGGATTAACGAGGATCTACTGTGGGAAACAAAACTCTTCATCAACCAGGTTTTTATACAAAAGAAAGTTAAGCTCTATTTCCCGCTAAACAGGATAAGAATATTAATTTCGCTAAACAAAACTTTCAATAGGCCATATTTAGCGATAAAAAACTAAATAGATGAATTCCCGAAGAGTAGTTGTTTACTAACCACGAGACTACTAGCGCCATTAATCCGTACGAATTCCGTCGCGCAACGCGCGTCAATTTAATCTCTGGCGTCACATAACCAACCTAAACAACAGTCGCCAGTCGCCATTCCGGTAATATTAACCGTAAATGGTAAACAAATACATAGTTTTAGGTTCGTAAATGATAAATAACTTTGCAAATAGTATAATGGAAAATTATTTTACCGAAAGTACCGTAAATATACGTGAAAATTGATACTTAGGTATGTAACTGTTCAATGTTTATAAAACTTACGGTATTTGTTTACTTCATTGGTATATTTTTTTCGTGTGTGGTTAGTTTTAAATTATTAAATCATACTATTTTTAATGAATAATGAAATTTTCTTCCCGAAAAGTACCGTAAACAAACATGGAAAGTTGTTAGGTATAGGTAATTATTCAATGTTATAAGTTTGCAGTAGGAGACCAATGATCGGCTAAAATAATCGGCTACGTTTTGCCGATCATTATGATCGGCAAAATTAACAAAATCGGCCGATTATTACGATCGCGGATCGGCATCGGCCCAGCTCTATTCGCATGTATACATTAGTTAATTAAACAAACTAGGAGATTAAAATATTAATGAAATGGTTTATTTAGTGGATTGCTATAAAAAAGTTTATATATAGTAGTTATTTAGGAGAAAATTATGTGCTTGTTGAGGCAATGTGATATTTATTCCTGATGTATTTTAAATAATAAGTGAATGACAAGCAGTTACAGAAGTCAAATGTGTTGTGATAGTTTTCCTCAGAAAATAAAAGCTAATGTGTTTTTAGCCTTTAGGACATTGAAAAAAAAACATAAGATGGCACCATCACTGCTTCGTTTCTCAATACTAATTCAAATACAACCCTGCGGTATTTTTAAGTGGTACCTGTATCTGACTATGGAAACTCAATTTTGAAGTATTCTCCTTCACCATATACTAAATAACATTACAACACAGGTCCTGAAATTCACACTGATTTTGTTACAGAAAGTGCTCCTAGAGAGAAAATAACTGAAACTCATTAAATTGTGTTAGGAACCACAGAAAACATTGAACTTGAAGCACATTGCGATGATACAGAAGTGACAGCCAATTAAACTTTACCTCATTGCTGCTAACTGCAGCAATTAAAATGCCAGCTAAGGACAATTACAGCCGGATCGTTACTAAAATAGCAAGTGGTTAAGCAAAAAAAAAAGTAGTGCGAAAACTGGAAATTAATTTCATTGTAACCTCAAACATCGATGACAGACAAAACTCATTGATTAACTGTGATAATTAAAACAAATACAGGATAGATTATAATCAAATTATATGTTTTGAATATTAATTTCAACACTTTACAAATGGTAGCAAACATTCATAAAAAATACAGTAGTTGTTGACATTCCTCCTGATGTTCTGTTTCATTTTGAAAATGGCGTACTGTTTATTTACTATCATCAAGCTACCTCAGTGTGTTGATTTAATTAAAGCAGTTAATTTTTATTTCTCAGAATAAACTTTTTAAACGTGCATTGCAGTACACGTTAATATGAACATATTAATAGATAATAAACGACAAAATTAAAATGTGGTGAAAATGAATCACTTTAAACCACTAGAAAGAAAACAGGTGTGCTTGCACATTTTTTTTTTTTTTTTCCATCTCTGAATGCAAATATTATATTAAATGCTGTTTGTAACTACATATTTGTTTTTATGAAATTCTACACACCTTTACTGTTGTTGTTTAAGAGTTAAGTAAGTTTGTATGTTTGGCGGTGAATACAACTACACCCGGTGTCACAGAAAATGCACCTATTGAAAAATCTTTTTGAAATTAGCTTTAACCTGAGTTAATTAAAGGTACGAATACTTTTTGTTTCGGTGTTTTAAGAAAAAAAGTTAATTGTGAAAGAATAAACCAATTGTTATTGAGGCAAGATGTTTTAAACAGAACCAGACAAAGACTACTCATAAAAATAAAAATCATTGCTAAATGTTATTTAATATCTAGTGCTACCCTAACTTGCCATAATTACTGCTGCCATACGATCTTTAATGGATCTAATCAGTTGCTATTCCATTCCACAACAGCATCACGAAGGTCTTGGAGGGTTGTTGGGGCATGATCGCAATGACCGCACTCGCAATTTTAAGTCATTCCAAAGGTGCTAAATTGGGTTGAAATCTGGACTTCTTGCCAGCCACTGCATAACAGCATCCCAACCGCTTCCAGATAATGCGTTACAATTAATACGGTGTGGAAACGAGCATTGTCATGCATTAATGGTGTATTGTAGTGTTAAAGCTACGGTTAGTTGACTGTTTTGAAAGACGAGAGATGGAGTTAGCATTCGGCAGTGACGGTGTTCCAGAGACGTCCTGCCGAAGATGTGGTGGTTCCTGTCGAAGCGGTGTGCCGGCAACAGGCGTGGGCACGGCGCCCCGCACGCCTTCGCCCAGGAGTTCAAGCTGCAGCAGGAGCTGCTGGAGGGACTCGGGAGCCTGGTCGAGTGCCTTGAGCTGTCGGAGAGAGACGTCGATGGACTGCTGTCGGTCGTGTTGCCCTACCTCAGCAGGGAGCAGCCCCAGCCTCTGCAGGTAGTGCACTGCAATATCCCATAGTAGGAATTGTGAATCAAAATTAAAACAACCTATTGATAGAGACCTGCAAAATTCGCGGATTCATTTCGTGACATGCTACAATTCAAATAATTATACCTTAGCGCTGCTTCTGCAATCGGTTCACTGCTAATCTGGAGTAATGAGGGCCAATTAGAGACCCTCGCTCAAAGAAGTGTCGAATCACAGAAATTCGGTCGAGACGACTCACAAGTCAGCAGCCAATGAACAGGTGGCATTTGCTCGAGTGTGTAGAGTGTAGTAGAGTCTATCCTGGAGGTCATTGAATCCGCTAATTTTGCAGGTCTCTACCTACTGATAATGACAATGTTTTTGGTTTAGGCTTATAAATTACAGATTATCATTATTTTGTGTGTTTTCACCCTCAGCTTCTCCTGCAATCTTTCAAAACATTTTGTCACATTTAAAAAAATTTTTAATTGGTGATCATATTGTTATATTATTTCATTTTTCTAAGCCCATGGACTTTTTTTTTAAAATGAGAGTCAATGTCTTCTTTGGAAATATATCAGTTTACATAATTACATAAATTTTGTTAAAATTATAATTGGTTCAGTAAAAGTGAGCATTTTAGATCAGTCTTGGAATACCCAAGATGGGTACTATAGTAGTGTTTTAACACCCACATTTGTTGCCAGCAAAACTTACAGCTTACAAAATCATAAAGTATATTAGCAGACTACATTTTACCTGAGTGTTATGTACAGTTTTTGATCCCAAGCAGGTTTAGAATGAAACTTTGAACTGAAGGATGATAGAACTGTGACTTGACAGTGTACTGTCGTTGAATAACCAGATCAAATAAACACATGGAAATAAGAAGTAGTTAAGGTTAACATTACTTCGTCATCAATTCACTTTTTTTTCGAACATAGACCAAAAAATTTTAAATATTAAAGTTTCACAAACATTAAGATTAGTGCTGAGCCGATACAGATTCTGAGCCTTTTCCGATACTACCAATATTAACTTACCTATACTGCCGATTCCATTACCGATATTGCCTAAATGTTATTACTAGTGTGTTGGATGAAGCCAACATTTTTACTTTAGAAATATGTATAATGCATAACACAAATCAATGACCATAACTTTAAATATAACTTATAAAATGTTTAATAAATGCAGATTACTTACTACAACACTTTCTCAAAACAGTTTTACGAAAATGCTATGGTAATCTACCTATGTAAACAAGCAATAAAACAACACATGTGCCAACCGACATTGCGTGCCAACAACCATGGTGTGTCCAGTATGTGTTCCATTACTTGCTCAGAAAGCCGACAAGCTCGCAATTGCGTTCCGTTTCCCGCATCAATGCAAGAACGTAATAATGAAACGTGTATGTAGAAAAAATACCACATACAGTAATATAGTGCCGAATTTAATCACATGACGTTTATATAATCTATAATGTATTATCTATAGTGACACTTTATTGTACGTAGCGGAACATCATTCACCATTACATGAACAAAGAGGTAAAAACAGAACCTAGCCGCCACATTGGCTACACTATGAATGCTTGTACCTTGCTAGAGCTATGGCAATGGTGGAAATGCCGTTGCATCTGGCAATGCTGTGATGACTTGCTCTTCCTTGGCCCTCGATTGTTGTGGACGCCATCTTGGTACAGCACAAACTTGTTCCGTGAAGTACACATCATCGCTTCCGAACAGCTTGTTTTTATTGTGATAAACTGCACTGCAGAATCAGTTTCAAATTCGCTACTATAATTTTTAATAGTGTATGCTATATATATAATGCAAGAAGTTACGTTACGGTTTCTAATGAAAGTTACGTTACGGTTTCTAATGAAAATGAAGTTAGTTGAAACAGACGTGTTGCATCGCTGCAGGCCTATTAAACAAAAAGGCTGTTACTATATTTACGTAATTTTTCAACGTCGTTGCTTAAACACGGGCCTATGTTTGGAAAGTCACTGCAACGCAAGCAAAGCTTCATTTGCATCACTTTTTGAACGCCTTGTGTTGAAATTTTACAATACCCGGCATAACCCGAGTGATTTCATTAACTACTTGTGCCTTTTTATACTTTAGTATTTTGATTTTTTAACGCATAAACATACACTGTAGATTGTAACCATATTTTTTCTTTCTGTTTGGCGAAAATTTTGTAGAAATGGATAAATAAACTTGGTTGGGATCATGTACAGTAGAACCCCTGTCATACACTTTTCAACGGAGGGCACAAAAATGGTGTATGATGCGGGAAAGTGTATGAAAAGGGAATGGCAATAATATTTTTTTTTTTCAATTTAGCATACCAGCACAGTGTCAGATTAAACTTAAATACATAATGTGTAAATAATTGCATTATATTAATGAAAGATATGAATTCATCATTATATATACATATAATAAAACCACCAGAAATGTAAAATACAGTCCATAATCAAGTAAAGCAGTCCTTTCTTGGAGGGGGGGGGGGGGGGGGGGTAAAGGTCACCAAGCCTAAATTAGAAATTTAAAAAATTAGTCTATTGTAAAAAGAAAATCAGAAATTTTTGCTTGTTTGTTTAATTTTACAAACAACTTTATGCAACAGAACAAATTTCAATAAAATTTTAACTTGAGAAATGTAAAATACAAAACAATCCGATCGTAAGAAAACAATAACAAATGGCTATATTCAGTTCAAAGATTAATGAATGCACAAAATATGAGATCCGTGCCTTGGTAAAGCGCGTGCACCATTTTCATAATCATTGCTAGTTTGCGCCACTAGTCTCGCTTGGTGCTGGCCATAGATGCTAGTAGCGAGGCGCACAGTCTTCCTGATACTATCCTTATCTATGGTGCGATAAAGTTATTTTCTTATGTTTGCAAAGGTAAACAATGTACGTTTTTCAAAATAAAAGCATTAAAACGTATTTTGTCAGGAGGAATATAACAAAAAAATTTGTGAATTTTAGGACTTTCCGCTTCGTAAAAACGCATGAAACGGGAAATTATTGATTTTATAAGTGTATGTTCCAGGAAAGTAAACCATTGGAAATATAGTACTTTCGGCGGGACCAAAATTAATTGGCGTATGACACGGGAAAATGTATGAAACGGGAACGTATCATCGAGGTTCTACTGTAATAAAAAACAATGTTTAAGTATTAAAATGTACAAATTTATCGGTTTTAATATCGGCATTTTTTATGTGAATCGTGCACGATTTCGATATTGATTATATCGGCCGGTTTCAATAATCGGAACCGGGTTCGGCTCAGCACTAATTAAGATGCTATCTTAATACATGCATGCTTCAACTGAAAAGAAATTGCAGTTTGCGATGAAACACCATTTCAAATACATCAATCCCTCACTTAGCATGTCTTCAAATTGCGCAAATTCAATTAGTGCAATGTCAATTTTACTGCCCCAGTCTTGAATATCACATATGTAATTTTCAGTTAGCAAGAAATCGCCATAGGCAAAAAAAAAGTTGGGCATGACGCCACAAAGTTTGCTTCAACTCGGTAAATAACAGATATGCTGTGGCATACAGTTTTACAGTTAGCCATACAAGGGGCGGAAGAGATGCACGTGCAGGTCTGTCTACGCTATCGGCTGTTGTACGAACATCAGCTAAGATAAGTTCAGTCTAGCCATTGGAAGGGAACTCGCAAACACAAAGCAACGTCTACCCATTCGTCTGCCTGTAACTGTATGTGTGCAAGCACCTGCAGTTGGAATCATGTTGGAATCATGGCTTCCAAGTGTGAGCGTAATGCATCATGTTCAAGTATTTGAGACAAAACTAAAAGTATTACGGCAAGCAGAATGTCAGGAAGGCCACACTTATTTTGGTCGCACTTTAGTTTCAAGCAAGTCAAATTAAAATGTAAATATCTGGACAGTAATATCGGTTTCACTGCCAGTAAAGGATGGTTTGTAAAGTTCGTGGAAAGGTACGCTAATTGAGTTGAAAATCACGCCCGGGCAAGCAAGACAACCAGCTGACTGATAAGTACATAACCACCTATCTCCCTTTAAATGATTAATTCCAAGGAAATCTTTTTCCATGACAAACAGTGCAAAACTGTAATGGCATATGTTTAAAAAAATGCATTATTTCCCGTTACGCGGTGTCATATTTGTCATACAAAGTGTTCATTGGTAGGCGTATGGAGATAAATGGTGTGACATATTTATTGTTTTGTGTTATTCTATGTACGTTTTTATGTTAAGTAAAGATATTTCCCTACACATTTTGGAACACAGTAAGTAAAATTAGCCTTGCTATTTATGTAGACTAATATTTCAGAATATGCTAATTCGAATAACACAAACATATTTGGAACGGATTAGTCGTGCTATGTAAGGGATTGGTGTACAGTATTCATGGCCTTGGCTTAAGTTGAAGACCCAGATACTTATTGATCTGCACAACACAGTTGAATATTTAACTTAATATTTAGTTAGAGAAAATATCGCCTACACAGTGTTACATTCGCTTTAAAACGTGACATAATTAAATTTAATATATTTCACAAAATAAAATAATGATTTCGTGTTATTTCGCAAATTTCTTGCAACACCATTTTTTGAGGTTCCTACTAATGAGATGTATTAAGATAGGGTAAAGTGGCCATTCACATCCACCATCCACGGCCCGCATTACCATTTAATGTATTATTGCACCAACCAGCAAAAAATGTGAGCATTCTGCGATACAACCTTAGTAATTTCATCAGTGACAATGGATCAGTCTGGGCTCACATGTATACAGATTATATGCTATTGATCCAATAAATGCTTAATTTTCCAATCAGTGCAGATTATTTTTATTTATCATTCTTTTATTAAAACCATTTTAAATGAATATGCATATGATTTGGTACACCCTGTTCCTATATAATATGCACAGCCAGCAAAGCATTTTCATGGAAAATGTTGTCTGTATACTTTTGATGAAGTAGCAAATGTTAGACATTGTAAAAGGCTTGCCCTCTATGGTCTAGTGGTTAACAACCTGACAGCTAACCCTGAGGTCATGTGTTTGAGTTCCACCTGAAGCATGAGTGTTTTTAGAATTAGTCTGAAAGCTTATCTTTCTACAAGGATAGGGGGGCCATAACATGGCTGGGACTGCGGAAAGGTGTTTGGGAGCAGGTTTAATTACTGGAAATACATTAATCAGTTACGATTTATGTTTGCATTTAATTAGGCGAAATGTAAAGAAAAACCGAAGAACAGTAAGACAGCAAGACAGACTATTTTTACAATTAAGTTTCACTTAATATGACATTAATAGTTAGACATTATTAATTAGACATTAATAATTGACAAGGAAAATACACGACGTATATTTAGGTGGACGAGCCATCTCTCAAGGCCAAGAAAAACGTAAGTGACACCTGCTTAACAGTGCGTGGTCCCTAATCGGACCATCAAAAGGGGCGTTGTGTCCACACAAGACAAACACTTCAAATACAGAAAAGTTACATCAAATGAGAATTCAAAGACAAAAATACGCGAACAACAAAATATTGCGCGCATGGAAGTTACATGGTGTTACAAAATTACTTAAATTACTTTACGTACGTTGACGCCTCAGGGGAGAACAGTTACTACAAGTTGAAAGTTAAGTTCATTAAGTTAATTCAGTTAATCCAAACATAATTTTCTAGGTGGCGGCCGAAAGGGAATTTAAACAAGACAGCCTATTATTTTACGTTACATTAGGGCAAGGGCCACCGCCTCACTCGCAAACAAAGAATAACACTTACATTCTTTTCCCCCGAGGTCACTCTCGCACGTCGTTACAATTAGAGACTAACAGACTACATGCCGACTGAAACTGGCAATGTAGCTACTCAAGCTACTCAAATAGACGAGACGAGACGAGACAAGCAAATCAAGCTAACAAGACCGAATTACACCCTGACAGCAGCTTATATTAAATCGGCGTGGCACAGCGCGCATGCGCCAACCCCAGGAGGGGAGGCGAGGAGAAATCAAACACACACTAGGAGGGGGAAGGTGCGCTGACGCCCACGCTGACGCGCAAAGTTTGATGGTAGCGGACCTGACCGCTACAAGTCATTAGTAGTGACGAGATTTGATGGTTTTATTTTCAGTATAATTTCATTATTAGGTAAAATAGAGAATTTTGGTGTTGTTTCTATTTTATCAAAGGGGTTTTGTGGTGTTGCAATGGTTACTCCACCAAAACAGTGTTAAAATTTATATGCTGCATTTTTACAATAAAATAATTTGTAATAAATTGCTCTGAAACAGATCAATTTCAAACAATAAAAATAACTTAGCGAGCATTTGTGTTTTTTAGTTTATTTACTAAGAGAGGTACAATAAAATAAAATAAAATTAATATTTCTCTTCCATGCACTGTAGTACAATCCGGAAAAAATGTTATTCCTTGTCAACATTCCTTCAAACATTAAAAGATTACTTTTCTATGGTTTGAATTCAGTTTTGGTTAAATACTACTTAATTCCATGATATAATTTTCATTTCGGTGCTATATGGTGGATTAACTTGCTTTTTGGTGTTATATGGTGTATTAATGATTTTCGATGTTATTTTGGTTTTATAGCATTTCACCATATAATCTTGTACCTAGTCATTAGCGCTCTTGTCAAAAGCTTATAATATAAATATTTTTTTCCAGACGGCATGTGTGCAGCTACTGAAACAGTTAACAAGATATGATCCGGATGCAGTTTGGCTGAGACTTACTGGTTTGCTTGTTTCATGCAAGGTATTTTAGATTTCTTAAGAATTTTGGAGATTATCAGAGTTATTTTCTGATTTATTTTGCGTACACACAATTAAAGTTTGCAGATTTATGTACTTTCAAACTGGTTCCCCCCCTGACACACACACAGACATGCTTAGTGAATTCCTGGAAATAATTATGTATTTGATATGTGAGTGTGTGTCAATATTATTAATAAATGTCATTCTTTAGAATTATATTGAAACCATTATGTAACATAACTTAAGGGATTGAATTTTCGTTCATTTATGCTATTCATTTATTAAAAGGTGGAATGATACAAGGCTAATAAGTCTGCAATATTGGATTTTACATTTTGATCTATTCTTGACAGCAAAATGTTAAGTTTTTTAGTATGGCCATAACAGAAACTGCAGTGCATTTTGCTACAGCTATTCTCTCAGAAAGAAAATAATTTTTACAACTAATCTATTCATGTAAGGAATGTACCAAAGTGCCAGTAAATCAGCATGTATGCTTTAAAAGAATCCTTAGAAGTGAGCCAAAGTTAATAAAAATACGTATATTGTGTCACATTCACAAGGAATGAGGTAATTATTTATTTTTCTGGTACAGATAGACATTACTGTATCAACACTTATCAGTATTTGTGAAATAGTTTTGTAGTGTTCTATTTCCTGCTAAAAATTTTGTTGTGAATACTTAGGTATCAATATTTGTAGTACATAGCTGCTGTTTTATTAATTATGGTTAGTTTAAAGAAAAATAAAATGTAAAAATACTTCTGTTCCTTTGTTATTATTTTTCTTCCGAAAAAGAAGAAAAATGTTGGTTACATTGAAGTAAAAATATCTTTTGACTGGACTAAGCAAAAGGATAGTTATAAAGAGGTTCGATATATATCGTATATACAAAGTTTTTTTTTGTACTTTAAATTACAATTTTTTTAATGTATAAATAAAGAACTTAGGAAGGGGTTAGAAACTTAAAACATCTGATTTGTATTTCCATTTTCCCATTGGTTGTTTTGTATGTTGCAATATACAGTAGAACCCCTGTCATACACTTTTCAACGGAGGGCACAAAAATGGTGTATGATGCGGGAAAGTGTATGAAAAGGGAATGGCAATAATAATTTTTTTTTCAATCTAGCATACCAGCACAGTATCAGATTAAACTTAAATACATAATGTGTAAATAATTGCATTATATTAATGAAAGATATGAATTCATCATTATATATACATATATAAAACCACCAGAAATGTAAAATACAGTCCATAATCAAGTAAAGCTGACATGAGAAACAGTGGCCTTACAAAATGTTATGAAGTCCTTTCTTGGAGGGGGGGAAAAGTCACCAAGCCTAAATTAGAAATAAAAAAATTAGGCAATTGTAAAAAGAAAATCAGGAATTTTTGCTTGTTTATTTCATTTTACAAACAACTTTATGCAACAGAACAATTTACAATAAAATTTTAACTTGAGAAACGTAAAATACAAAACAATCCGATCGTAAGAAATCAATAACAAACGAGTATATTCAGTTCAAAGATTAATGAATGCACAAAATATGAGATCCGTGCCTTGGTAAAGCGCGTGCACCATTTTCATAATCATTGCTAGTTTGCGCCACTAGTCTCGCTTGGTGCTTGCCAAAGATGCTACTAGCGAAGTGCACAGTCTTCCTGGTACTATTCATATCTATGGTGCAATAAAGTTATTTTCTTACGTTTGCAAAGGTAAACAATGAACGTTTTTCAAAATAAAAACATTAAAACGTTTATCAGGATGAATATAACAAAAAAAAATTGTGAATTTTAGGACTTTTCCGCTTCATAAAAATGTATGAAACGGGAAATTAATTATTTTATAAGTGTATGTTCCGGGAAAGTAAACCATTGTAAATATAGTACTTTCGGCGGGACCAAAATTAATCGGCGTATGACACGGGAAAATGTATGAAACGGGAACGTATCATCGAGGTTCTACTGTATTTATTTGGCTTTAATTGAATTATTTGCTTAAGTTTCTAGTTCATTTAGAACTAAAACCGTGCATGTTTTGTTGGGTGTTGCGTACCTGACATATGTTTGGGAGATAATGGGTTTGATCCTGGCCAACTCCACTGAGGGTGATTTTTCATCTCCCGTGGGGAAAACTAATGCAGTTCCTAGTTGTGTGGGTTCCTGATTTACTACCTTTTAAAATGCTGGTCATTAAGAGGCATCAAGCTGTTGGTTACCACTTAAAACTAGCAAAATTAATTTCCAAACAGAAACATTAAATTTTGTTTACGGGAGTGTGTTGTCTTGCCTGAAAGTGTTCTCGTACTCTAATATTTATCTACTGGCATTTTGCATTAAGTTATTATTCCTAAAATTAATTTGCCTGAAAGTCATTTTGTCTTGAATCATTCATTCATTTCTTATTAGAGAGCTAGACAATTTTGGCTGTTGAAATTGGATGTGAATGTGCTATGATGTGTAAATATGTTTCAGGTATCAGCAAATCAAAATCATCTATATGAGAAAAATGTACATTTGGTGCTGCAGTGTTTGGAAAGCTGTGAAGAAATTGTTACCTGCTAGAGTTAGCATGTAGCCATTTAGATAAATTCAATTAATCCAATAACAGTGTGTGTAAATAATTGTACAGATTGTTTATATGTACATACTTGTACCAGCATTTTACTGTTTGTTTTTCTTTTTTTATATATTAAATTTTTAACCATACATAAGTTCATGTGTGTGTTTTTCTTACTCATGTTCAAAAAGTTGTAGGTTTTGTTATGACCAGTCAAACAAATGTGTGACAACCCCCTTCCCCTCCAATTTAATTTTCCATCCTTGTTTAGCAACTGCTGGTGTAGTTGCTGAATATGTATTCTTCCAGTTCTCTATGTATTGAACTGCTGGCCAATAATATGCATGAAGCTGTTAGTAATCCCTGAATATAAAATAACTCTGTATATCTTTTGTAATATGATGTGCATTGTAATGCAACATGATAGGGATTGTCCCACGTTTAAGGTGGACTTTGCGCCATATAGCCGGGCGCAGTTAGTGTTGTAGAAATTTGCATTAGTAGACTGTGTTGACAATTTCTCCTTGAGGCACAGAATGCGTAAGAATGACATCCTCGTAGTCGTATGCCACAATCAGCATTACCTTCACCCGACTGAGTTCCTGACGAAACTTCTGTGAACATGGCGAACCTGGGTGATGCCATTCATTGGATTGGCGCTTTCATTCAGGTTCGTAGGCTCTAGCCTATGTCTCATCAATGGCTACAATACGCTGTAGAAATGCGTATCCGTCATTGCTGTATCTGTTGAGGTGGCTGCCAGCCATTGCAAACAAGGTGCCATTTCTAAACATCAGTGAGTCTATGTGGAATTCAGTGGAATGCAAATTTCCTCATGTTAAGTCTTTCCTTCAGTATGTGCCACACCATTTGATGACTGAGCCCAACTTCAGCAGATATTTCTTGGACAGCCCATCGATAGTCTATAAAAAGGATACCACTCTCGATGTCAACGTGATGTTGAGGAATGGATGACCGACCTGTGCAGTGCAAATTCGCAGTCTCAGTTTGAACAGCACGAAATGCTTTGACCCATTATTCAACCGTCCAGGTGGTATTTGCCCCACAGGCTTCAGATAATGCTTGATAATATTGCTATGCATTTTTGCCATGGCCAACCCGAATTTTAATCCATGACCGCTGGTCACTTTTTGTAAACATGCTTTTAAAGCGGTAGAAACGACACAGTCCACTTCAACGCCACGCAGCAAATAGCCCTTCTACTTGATCGACGTTTGTATGTATTCTGTACATGAACAACAGTGCCACCTCACTGCTCCAATATCCTGTTTGCAAATGCCCAATGTTCTGCGACTTTCTGGGCTACGTTGCCACTTACTTTATCTACAAGCCTTGTAATTACATGTTGAAAGTATACTATCTTGAGGAAATGGTAACAGGATAGGTATGAAGAAAAAAAAGACCTGTAAAATTCCGTAATTATTAGTGTTGTATTTTAATTTACTTTATTTACTTTTATATTTTTCTTCAAATTTTCTTCCTTGAATATAGAATTCCTTCGCATACTAAGGATTTGATGGTATTTGATTGGCCCATCCCTAGCTTAAATCTATCTTGTTAATGCAAGTAAAATAAAATAATACTCAGCTCCTTGAAAATAATTGTGTTGGTTTAGATAGTTGATTAGTTAATATTTTGAACTGACCTAGTTAAAATGTGTATGAAACATATGCATACTGGTAGAAAACAACTTGATAGTATTAGGGTAGATAAGATACTTTGCGAGTTCTTGAGAGTAACTATAAAATGTTTTCTGTAAAGTGTCTAAGTTAATCACTGACCTTTAATTCAAATTCTAGCACATTTCTGTCTTAAATTGGTAGGCATAATGACAGTAACATATTTATACAGTCTCAGTTTTCTTGTATGCAGTCATTGTTTTTAGTAAGGATGATTATTATACTTCCTGAAAGTTGTTGAGGAAAAATAATTTTTGTATTGATTCTTAAGCTCAGATTATCTTTTTTTTGCAACAGACGAAGGAGCAAACCAAGGATAGGAATCGATCAGTACAATCAGTGTATTAATATGTAATTTGTTTATGATTTTTAGAATTTTTTCCAAATTGTTTCATAGTTACAGATTTTTCAAGATGGCTGTCAATATGACATTGGTGGTTTAATGGTGGCTGGTAAGGTGACTTAAAGCTGCTTAGTGGACATTTCATCATATTTAATTAAATAAATTATTTTTTTGAGTGTGAATTACATTCTTTGCATCAAATGTCTAACCAAGGACAGGAATCTGTGATCAATGTGGGACCTGGAGGAATGGTGAGGTAGAGTGACAGGTAGATCGAAAGGACCACTCGCTGTTAATCGGTTCACGAGCTCTTTTATTGCGTTCAGAGAGCTTGCCGCGGCCTGGCGGATCCGTCGCGGGTTGCGCGCCTCTCCCACGATGACCCGGACTCCCGGAGACCGTCTCGTACGGCCCACTCGTCCCGACGCGTACCGGCTTTTATCCACGTAACAAAGTTCCTGATAGTCAACTATGTTGTAACGGCACGTGATGCGTGCGCGGCCCCTACGTACTGACTCGTAACGTCTGTGAAAGTTCTGCGACGCGTAACGAAGCTTACGCGTCCCGTAATACGTGATGCGTGACGTAACTTACGTACTCGCAACGCAGGCACCCACTCGCGTGGGCGGCTCGTCGTGGGCAGCACGGCTGCTGCGAAAGATGCTCGTCCTACGGCTGAGTCGCCGGACCGTGAGCTCGACACCCGTCTCGCGATCAGCGCGGAGCGGAGCGCACGTCCGCCGCTGCTCGAGTCCTGAGTTCAACTACTGCTCTCCCCCGCTCGTCCGCGGACCGTCGCGCGCGGTATGCGGGGGAGTGGAGGGGAAATCGGCCGGCGTGGGAGAGCGCCACCCCTCGCGACGCGGATGAGCGCCAGGCCGCGCTTACATACAGACACTGCGATACGTTTACAAGAATTACACGATAGTTGCCGATAGTTAATACATACATAACAGTTACACTATTTACACCCTTAAACAAAATCACTGTCATTTAGAAAGAAACATATATACACGGAAATATTTACATAAAAACACTGGCGTGCTAGGGCGCACGCGGGTGCGTCCCTAGCCGATGCACACACTGGGGTTCACTGGGGTTCACTGGGGTTCACTGGGGGGGGGGAAAACAGCCCCCCTCAGGCCCACGTCGGTGGCCAGGTACGGCCTCTGTATCTGGGAGGGTACGACGACTGTCGTCATATGCCCCCCCTCTCCCGAGGCCGTCCTGGCCCCCGACGCCGACCTAGACCGGCAGCCGCGTCCGCGTCCGGCCACGTGTCTGGTCGTCGGAGTCCGTCACGTCAGTTCGTCTGGGTCGGGCAAACTGGGGCAGGAGCCGCATCACGCTGCAGCGTAACCCCCCGTCGGCCGTCTGTCTCACGTCTCGGGGCTTGTGCTGACTCCCCCACTCGTAATCCCGGAGGTAGTGGGGGGCCGTCTTCTCACGCGTGGACCGGCGCAACGCCGGTCCCCTCCCCGCGTGAGCGGTCATCATCGGCTCCCCGGAAGGCAAGTCCAGGACCACCTGCTGGGCCCTGTCGACATCGCCCTCCCCACTGAGGAGCCGGACCGTTACCCCGTCTGTCACGTCCTTGTTCACGTTCGTCCCCGTCACCCGCCGTTCCCAGGGGTGGACGTACCTCCGTCCACGTCTCTGGATAGGCTCCGGCAACGTCACCACTGGTTCACTCAGGTCGACCAGGTCGCCCTGTGCAGTGTTGTCATGCGTCACGTCCTCGATGAGTGGTCCGTCAGTGTCATTGGCGTAGGCGCTGACGTCATCAGGCGGGAGCACGCGGTCCACGAAGCGCTCCAGCTCTGCCATGCTTGCGCCACGCGGACCCGTTCCGCCCCTTCTGACGGGCGTCCTTTCCCCGCCCCCTCTTGACAGTTGCCAACCGCCGTCTCCCCTCTGCTGTCCCCCCGTAGGAAGCTGAGTCGGTGTCGTCGTGTGGGCCCGTTCATGTGTCGTGCCCCAGGTGTCGTCGCCCCCGTCAACGTTCCTGCCAACCCCCCGCTGTGACCTGGGGTGGGCGTGTCCCCGTCGACGTCCCTGATCCGGCTCCGGTGGCGTCACCACGGGGTCACCGAGGTCGACCAGTACACCTACTGCGACGTTGTCATCGGTCCTGTCCCGTGTGTCGTCGTTCCCGTCAACATCCCTGCCAACCCCCCGCTGTGACCTGGGGTGGGCGTGTCCCCGTCGACGTCCCTGATCCGGCTCCGGTGGCGTCACCACGGGGTCACCGAGGTCGACCAGTACGCCTACTGCGACGTTGTCATCGGTTCCGTCCCGTGTGTCGTCGTTCCCGTCAACGTTCCTGCCAACCCCCCGCTGTGACCTGGGGTGGGCGTGTCCCCGTCGACGTCCCTGATCCGGCTCCGGCGGTGCCACCACAGGGGCGCCAAGGTCGGCCAGCACACCCTCGGTGACGTCATCCTCGGCCCCGTCACCGTCCACTGGTCCGCCGTCGTCGTGGTCGTACTCGTCATGCGGGTCGCCTATCAGTCGAATGTCGTCCCTGTGTACCTTAGTCGTCCATCCGTCGGCGCGACGCACGAGGTACGAGGTGGTCCCCAGTCTGTCTACGATCTCCTGAGGTCCTGCCCACTTAGGGGCCAGACTGGCGCAAAAACCCCTCTCGCCAGCCGACAGGTGATGACACTTAACAAACACCTGCTGACCAGGCTTCAAACGTTCAGGGGGTCGGTGCGTCTGCGGCGTGCGTCTAGTCAGGTAGTCAGCTTGGCGACGTCGGGCGTCTTCGCGCAGATCGTGCGCGGTTACGTCGTGTGAGTCGGGGGGTTAACGCGCCTCCCCGGGCAGGGCGAGGTTTCTGCCCTGCACCAGTTCAGCGGGGGAATGGCCCGTGACCGCGTTCGTCCGACGGCGCAGGCAAAACAGCAGCGTCGGCAGGTGCAGGTCCCACTTGGTGTGGTCCTCGTCCAACCGGATGCGCAGCTGAGTTTTAATGTCCTGATTCCGCCTTTCGGTCGGATTCGCACGCGGATGGTAGGTGGGCGTCGTGTGATGCTCCACCCCCCATCCCGCGCAGGACATTCGCCAACTTCTCCCCGTGAACTGCACCCCGTTATCCGTCAGCAGGACCGCGGGGTACCCGTATCGCGGGAAGAACTCGCGCTCGAGCAGGGCAATCACGGTGCCGGCCTTCACGTTTGGTACTGCGAACGCCTCCGCCCAGCGGGAGAAGACGTCCGTGACCACAACAATGAATCGCCGACCACGGGACGTGCGAGGGTACGGCCCCATAATATCCACCGCCACAGTGTGGAAGGGATCTCGGGGCCGCCGTGGAACCTGCTGCTCCCTGCCGTCGGGTCGCCTGGACTTCCGCTCCTGGCAACGCAGGCAGGCCCGCACATAGCGTCTCACTTCTGCCGCGTCGCCAGGCCAGTGGAACGTCCGTCTGACCTCCCGCAGCGTCTGTTCCGCACCCGGGTGTCCCGCCAGGGGGTGGTCATGCAGGTAGCTCATGACCCAGCGCCTCGCCTCGGGCGGCACGTGGGTCCGCCACCCGCTCGCCCGGTGAGCCCCCCTGGTCTGGAGCACCCCGTTCAGACTTCGGCAGCCCGGTACCACTCCCTCTTCGCACTCGGTCAGTCGGGTCTGGGTGTCGGGGTCCCGGAGCTGCGCTGCGTGGACCCACGCGAGCAGGTCAGTCATTGTCTCAGGTCGTGCGTCGGGTGCAGGAGCAGTGGAGCTTGTCAGCGCGTACAACGCGCACGGTCGCGGCACCGAGTCCTCTACCCCGCGCCCACGCTCAGGGAGGAGCACTTCCTCCCAGCCCTGATCGTCGTGGAACTCGTTCTCAGGATCCGGATTCCGGGACAACTCGTCGGCCAGCTGATTTTCACGTCCAGGAATGTGTTTGACCGTGAACGAGAATTCCTGGATCAGCATGGCCCACCGAGTGAACTTAGACTTCCGGCCCTGAGCGGAGTCTAACCAGCGGAGGCACTGGCTGTCGGTTCTCAGCGTGAATGAGCGCCCCTCGACGTGGTGACGGTACCTCTGCAGTGCCCAGACCACCGCCAGGCACTCCTGCTCATTCACGTGATACCTCCGCTCAGCCTGCCCAAACTTGGCGCTGGCGTACTCGATCACGCGTCTCACGCCCTGGTCATCCATCTGATACAGTACCGCCCCCATCCCCTCCTGACTCGCATCTGTCTGGATGAAGATGGGGCGGCTGGGCACCAGGCGTGAGAGCGTGTGACAGTTCCTGAATCGGTGCTTTACCTGTCGCAAGGCCTCGTCCGCGGTGGGAGTCCACCGGAACTTAGTCTTCGGCGACAGTAGGTCCGTCATCGGGGCCGTCACCGTGGCGAAGTTGGGGACGAAGGACCGCAGCCAGTTGAGCAGCCCCAGCAGCTTCTGGAGCCCGTTAGCTCGGACAGGAACTCGCAGCAGCTCCGGCTCCTCGGGGCCGACCTGCCCCAGCTGTGCAGTCGTCTGTCCCCCACCGCCCCCGGCCACCTGGCCGTCCGGGCGTGGGGAACTCGCGGCGAGGTCCGCGGCTCGCTCTGGCGTCGATGTGTTGACGTTCCGGTGGTCCACCTCGTCGACGACAGGTCGACGAGGCAGCTGGTCCGGCCCCGGAAAAACCTCCGTCGGGGCCGCGGTGATCTTGGCGGCATCCAGTTGCCCCCGCACGGGGACTGCTGGCGGGATGCCTGCGCTGATGCTCTGGTGGCCCACCTCGCCGACGGCATGTCGACGAAGCGGCCGGTCCGGCCCCGGGGTCCTGGCGGCATCCAGTTGCCCCCGCACGGGGACTGCTGGTGGAATGCCCGCGCTGCCGCTCCGGTTGCCCACCTCGTCGACGGCGTGTTGACGAGGCGGCTGGTCCGGCCCTGGTATAACCGGCCTCAGGGCCGCGGTGGTTGTGCCGGCCTTCGGCTGTCCATGGGGTTGCCCCGGCACGGGGACAGCTGGCGAGGAGCGGGTCTGTTGCCCCTCGCTCTCTTGCGGCGTACTCGGCGTTGGTGTGGTAGGCTCCGGTGGTGGTCGACGAACCCTGTCGGTTACTGGGTCTGCCGGTGACTGGCGAACCGGGGAGCGGCACCCAGTTGTCCCTCCGCCCCCGGTCCTGCGTTTCCCGCTTGCGACGTGCTGCCTTCGCGCGCCTCCTCCCACGCGGCTCTGGTGGGGCAGAGGCGATGCCAATGGTACGCCTCCGGGCAAAATCGGCATCGCGGCGGACGTTCATCCCTCTCTCTCTCGTAGCTGTCCGCTCGTGACGTCCTCCTCCTGCCGCAGCTGATTCCGGACGATCCCTGGTGCCACCCCGGTCTGTTGTCTTGCGCGGTCCCGCGCCGCCGGCGTAGCTCACCACGGCCAAGTCACTGTCCGTGACCTCTGTGACGGTCACCCCCCGCGGCCCTGAGCGGACACGGGGGGTTCTCGCGCCCTGAGCGCCGTCCTCCACTGCGACATGTCACGTTCGATCACGCGGGCGAGGGCCACGAACTCCTCTGTGTCACGACCAGCCGCCGTTCTCATGAAGAGACGGAACTCTGGTAGCAATTGTTCGACAATAGTTGGCAACGCCGCACTCACGTCCTCACTCATTCCCAATCGGCGGAACATGCGTAACTTCTCGTAAATGAACTGCTCCGCACTCTCGTCCTCCTCCTGGTCTCGGCAGTAAAATGTCCGCAAACACATTGCCCGCGCCTGATCGTTATCAAACCTGGTCCTGACTTGGCGTACAAAATGTCCCCACTCGGTATCGAAACTCCCAGCCATTGACCAACAGTTCCTTGCCTCGCCGCGGAGCTGTCCCGCCACTCGCGACGCCCACTCCACCCATCGCACTTCGTACAGTTTTAAGAGGTGTTCACACTCCCGCAAAAACTCCCGCGGGTCCTCGTTGTCCCTCCCTGCAAACACTGGCAACTCGAACTGCGTGTTCACGTACCGCACTACTGGCCCCTCCATGTCCGCGGGCCTGCCCCCTTGTTCCCGTTTACAGTCCTTGTCCGTGCTGTCCGTGCTCTTCGCGCCTTCGGCCGCGCCGCCGGACTCGCACACTTCGTCTTTTACGTCCATTTTCGCGGAGCCTCCTTCCTCATGCAAGTCTGTTTCGAAACTTATTAGATCGTCTCTCCCTTGTCCCGCCTGTTTCCACGCCATTCTGTCCTCTCGGAGCTACTGACGCGCGAATCGTGAACACAATCTCTCCCAGTAATACAATACGATCCTACCCGGCGCGTTATCTTCAGTCCGGGATACCGCTGCGCCGCCGTCTTGTATTTCTGTCGCCCTCACGACGCGTTATCCTTCGCCGAAACGTCTCGAATTCGCGCCGCTCCCACGCCGCGCGGCCGCACCTGCTTCCGTCCTGTCCTGCACCTGCGCGCTTGCGTGCGCTTGCGTGTGCTTGCGTATGCTTACGGCCACACTAGTTGGGCGCCAAATGACGTCCCTCGGCTTCTGGTCCCTATTTCCCTGTTTGCTAGAAATGTCCGTTATGCCCGTACTGCTCTCGTCGGAGAGGTGTGGGTCCAGGCCGACGTGGCCGGGACCTGGAAATGTGGGACCTGGAGGGATGGTGAGGTAGAGTGACAGGTAGATCGAAAGGACCACTCGCTGTTAATCGGTTCACGAGCTCTTTTATTGCGTTCAGAGAGCTTGCAGCGGCCTGGCGGATCCGTCGCAGGTTGCGCGCCTCTCCCACGATGACCCGGACTTCCGGAGACCGTCTCGTACGGCCCACTCGTCCCGACGCGTACCGGCTTTTATCCACGTAACAAAGTTCCTGATAGTCAACTATGTTGTAACGGCACGTGACGCGTGCGCGGCCCCTACGTACTGACTCGTAACGTCTGTGAAAGTTCTGCGACGCGTAACGAAGCTTACGCATCCCGTAATACGTGATGCGTGACGTAACTTACGTACTCGCAACTCAGGCACCCACTCACGTGGGCGGCTCGTCGTGGGCAGCACGGCTGCTGCGAAAGATGCTCGTCCTACGGCTGAGTCGCCGGACCGTGAGCTCGACACCCGTCTCGCGATCAGCGCGGAGCGGAGCGCACGTCCGCCGCTGCTCGAGTCCTGAGTTCAACTACTGCTCTCCCCCGCTCGTCCGCGGACCGTCGCGCGCGGTATGCGGGGGAGTGGAGGGGAAATCGGCCGGCGTGGGAGAGCGCCACCCCTCGCGACGCGGATGAGCGCCAGGCCGCGCTTACATACAGACACTGCGATACGTTTACAAGAATTACACGATAGTTGCCGATAGTTAATACATACATAACAGTTACACTATTTACACCCTTAAACAAAATCACTGTCATTTAGAAAGAAACATATATACACGGAAATATTTACATAAAAACACTGGCGTGCTAGGGCGCACGCGGGTGCGTCCCTAGCCGATGCACACACTGGGGTTCGTAGGGGGTCCACTGGGGTTCACTGGGGGGGGGGGGGGGAAACAGCCCCCCTCAGGCCCACGTCGGTGGCCAGGTACGACCTCTGTATCTGGGAGGGTACGACGACTGTCGTCACCATTATGAGACGGAATATTGAATCTATATTTTTACATGTATAATCACAAATTGAGTAGTATATAATAGGGCATCCGGAAACAGGGTTCAGGGTGTGGAGCTTGGTGCCGGGTCAAAGACCAACCTCTCTGACGTCATGGCGGCCATTTTGGATGGTTGTGACCTTGAATTTGACCTTTGACCTTCAAAACTTGTCAAAATTGGGCAAAATTTGCCCAAAATTCCTCAAATTCGCCAAAAAATTTCATTTTTTGGAAAACATTCCGCCAAAAAATCTCAAAAAATTCCACAATTCAAAAATTAGGATTTCGAAAATCCTCAATAGTCGTTTTGGCCTAGAAAGAACCCAAATTCCTAAAAACGGCTTAAGCATCCATGTCTAAAGCCTCCGGTAAGCCATTTATAGGAATAAGGATACCATGACCGCCATCTTGGATTATGACGTCACCGTTGCAATTTCCGTTACGGCCGCCATCTCGAAAATCTTTATTTATTAACAGATTGAAATGAAAAAAAAAATTAAAAATTATAAAAAAAAATAATTTTATTAAAATTTTAATAAAAAAATATTTAAAAAACATACATATGACATGGACCTGGGAGTCCTCGGTTCGAACCAGGTGAAGGCAAAAAAATTAAAAATGGCGACAGATCATTTTCTCACGGTGGCTGCAGGCAGACTGACCCCCACCACTTTGTTAATAGCATATATATCATCAAGTAGTATGACATCATGTCCGCCATTTTGAAAATCCGTAATTTTTATGTTAGAAAATCGTGAAAAATTTAAAAATCGTTAAAAAAAATTAATCAACTAAATTAAATAATAAAAATCATTAAAACCACCATTGCATGTTTCGTTACGGTCGCCATCTTGAAAATCTTTATTTATTATCCGATTTTAATGAAAAAAGTACAAAATTCATCAAAAAATTAACTTATTAGAATTCTGATTGATTATACTTATTGATTCCCGTCCTTGGTTCGAAACCGGTGAGGACAAAAAAAAAACAGATCCTTCCTCCACAGAAGCCACCTACAGACTGACTTACCACCAATACCAAGGTATACAGGTATATACCGTCAGCTGGTAGGACAACATGTCCACCATCTTGTCTTCATCTGCTGGAGACCACCATCTTGTTTTTGTCTGCTAGAGTGTGGTGATACCATTTTAGTATAACTTTCTGGTCACCATACCTTAGTCCTCAACTGTTGGCATTGAACTTTGACCTTGACCTTGAAATTTGACCTTGACCCTGAACTTTGAACTTTACCTTGAAATTTGACCTTGAACTTGAAATTTGACCTTGACCTTGATCTTTGACCTTGTCGACCATCATGGATCCGACATTTTATGTTCAGTACATACTACCAGGAGCTAACCACCTGCTAGTGGTCATTGCCACCATCTTGTTATCAACTGCTAGAGTGCGCTGACGCCCTGTTAGTTTAATTCTTACCCGCTAGAGTGCAGTATTCATTTATTATTATTGCTGTGACACCCGTATTTTCATTTGGCCATCATCTTGGAATTGTGTAATTATTTAGCTAGAAATTCGGGAAAAATTCCAAAATTCACCAAAAAATTTTCAAACAATATACTGATTAATTAGGTAAACAAAGGTCCTTGGCACGATCCTGGACGAAGCTAAAATAAATTTAATTTAAATACCAGAAAAGTGTAAGGTTCGAAAATAAAACACTGTAAGTTCTTTCTCAAACATAATATTTATTACATAATTTCTATCCTACTACAGGATCACTTGCGAAAGCCAGCAATCTTATAAACATTTAGCCCTGCATAGACGAGCAACGACTACTTCTTAGCTCCAACTGCTCCAAATACACCAAATGATCCAACAGCTCCAACAGCTCCAAATGCCAAAAATGCCAACAGCTCCAAATGCTCCAACCGCTCCAAATGCTCCAACAACTCCAAATGCACCAAATGCTCCAAAGGCTCCAAATGCTCCAACAGCTACAAATGCTCCAAAGGCTCCAAAGGCTCCAACAGCTCCAAATGCCAAATGATCCAACAGCTCCAAATGCTCCAAATGCTCCAAATGCTCCAACAGCTCCAAATGCCAAATGCTCCAACAGCTCAAAATGCTCCAACAGCTCCAAATGCACCAAATGCTCCAAATGCTCCAAAGGCTCCAAATACTCCAACACCTCCAAATGCCAAATGCTCCAACAGCTCCAAATGTTCCAAAGGCTCCAAATGCTCCAACAGCTCCAAATGTTCCAAAGGCTCCAAATGCTCCAACTGATTTTAATTACTTTTTTTTTATCGAACTTGAGATGTTTACATGCATGACTTTATTAGTATACATTTTGGATGTCAGTGGTGACTTTTTTTTACACCTTTAAGTGATAAGATTTATTTAGAAATGAGTTTTCGAGAAATGATAATATCCATTTTGAAAAATATATTAATTTTTCTTCAAGTTTATAGACATGCATTTAATTGAAACCATTATTTTATATAGCCAGCTTCCCTCAGTTATTTGAGTATGAAGGATGTTTCTTTGATGTTCGAATAGTTTCCTGCACAAAGCGAACCATGTAGAAGTCTTAGCCAGTCAACCTAAATGTTAGGATCTTCCCATGAGGTACAATCAATCTCTTCTGCTATGTTCATCTTCCTTGTATGGTTATAATAAATATTATTATTCCTGGTGTCTTCTGTTTCAACACCAACTACAAGGTCACTTTCGTCATCGAGTCAGTGATTATCACAAGCTTGATTAGGATGATTTATTTTGTTATGTCGTTTCCATCGTTTTGGTCATAGGCCGCTATCACAGTCTTCGATCTTGACCGCTTTAGGTGCTTCAGCACAGTACTCAATCATGTCAGCCTTAGATGTGTCAGCACAGTCATCGATCATGTTAGCCTCAGATGTGTCACCACAATCTTCAATCGTGTCAGCTTCAGATGTTTCATCACAGTCTTCAGTCTTGTTAGCTTCAGGTGGTTCTCCATCTTTCACATTTTCATGGAGTCGACTAGATATTGATGTAAATATCTTTTCATTTCTAATGAGGTTGCTACTTTCTTCGTTTGTTTTTAATTTTAAATTATTGTCTTTATCTATATCAGCATTTTTAGCATTAGCTTGTTTACATTCTTTATAATCATTATTGTTTTCTAATATTCTGTCTTCGTTCCTCTTCCACGATGTTGGAGCACAGTCTTCGTTATCTTTATTCATCTTAGTTGTACAGTTCTTGCAATGTATATCCAAGTAATATCTTCTACCAAAGGATTTATGACACTGACTGCAATTAAATTGTTTTTGACAAGGACCCAAACTACACTCGCTTCTCTCGTGTCGTTTAGCATTCTTTCTCAAGGTAAAAACCTTGCTGCTAGAGGTGGGTCGAAAAGTATCATCCTTATATTTTGTCACTGATACGCGTCTGTATCAGGAACGGCACACGAGTACACTTGAAAAGTATCAAGTACTTTACTATCAGTTCAGAATTCGCCTGGAACAACACCACGGCCAATGTGCGCAGAACCCGATCGCAGATGACGGTCACTTGGGCGGAGCTTGTGAAAGGGGAGGGAGCAGGAACGACGAATAAGGGATAAAGAAGGGAAATAATGTAGGGGACGAAGCGCAGGGGAAGGCGTCGAAGGAGAGGCGCAAAGCGAAATTGTTACGAGTCGTTTGGTTATTGTCCCACATCAAAGTACGCTCAGTGCGCAGTGCGTGCACAGTCTCGTTCAATAATAAAACTAATGAAATTTTAATATTAAAAAGTACATTAATACAAGATATAATATTTATATTTGTGCACCTAACAGCTATGAAAATGCAAATAAATTCTCAGTTGACACTAATAACAGATGTAATCAACATATGGACTTTTTTTTCGAAAACAATTAGTAACTAGTGTTTTCATACATTAAAAGATTACGATTTTATCAAAACTTAAAAATATAAAAAAAACAGATACGTACATTAGTGAGCATACTATATCAATGTTTACAGTAGATGTATTTGGTTCGTATGGGGGCACCGGTGGGTGGTGGGGGATTCGGGGATTATGTCACTTCCTTCGACCATGCACACACGAAAAAGTGCCCCGTTACAATCATCAGCCATGTTGGATTACGTCACTTCCGCCGGCCATACACGCACGAAAAAATGTCCCGTTACGTTCATCAGCCATGTACGCACGAAAAAATGTCCCGTTACGTAACGAACGAATGGAGGAGGACGGACAGACCAGCTCACCAGGACGTCTCGCTCTGAAAAGTATTAGGCGGTAATAAACAGCCAGGAGGTAACGAATATAAGCCTACTTCTACACGTGTTATGAACGCCGGATACATACGGCCAGGCAACCATGTGTTTTGGCGCGCTGTACTTCCACGACGCGCAACGGCACCGGCAAGTTTTTATTACTACCTCCTCTCAAGTTCTGATCTCCTAATACTTCACAGCAGAGAAGCGCTGTTGGTCGGAACCCGTAGGTACTTCCTTCGCACGCCATGTTTTTTTTCTATGTGAGTTAATTAAAACCCGTGTACAACAAAAACAGAATTTTGACAAGTTATTGAGAACTAAATTATAATAATAAAAAATGTTAACCAATAAATAATATTAAAATTCCTCACTACTATTTGATTAATTTAATGTTTTGTTTAAAATCTTTGAACATTGTAATAAATGTAAAAAAACCTTGAAACCAAACACTAGAGAAAAATTTGTATATTTAGCATAGGTATTCTAATATATTTTCAATTAAAATAAATTAAGTTTTATTTTTGCAAAGTTTTTTTTTCCAACCTGCTGAAAACTTTTCAATTTTAACATAAAATTTGACATCTTCAGTGACATAAAACTTCTTGACCTTGACCTTTGACCTTGACCTTTGACCTTGACATTTAACCTTGACCTTACCCTTGAACATTGACCTTGAACATTTACTTTGACCTTGAACATTGAATTTGACCCTGAACTTTGACCTTGACCTAGAAATTTGACCTTGACCTTGAAATTTTACCCTGACATTGAAATTCGACCCTGACCTTTAGCCTTGCAACCCTCGATGTTGCCAACCTGATATCGTCATCTAATCCATATGCTAGCCTAACCTAACCTAACCTAACCTAACATAAATTAAACTAAACTATTCTAACCTAACCTAACCTAAACTAAACTAAACTAACCTCACCTAACCTAATCCATATGCTAATCTATGCTAACCTAACCTAACCTAACCTAACCTAACCTAACCAAACTAAACTAAACTAAACTAACCTAACCTAACATAACCTAAACTAACCTAACCTAACCTAAACTAAACTAAACTAAACTAACCTAACCTAACCTAACCTAACATAACCTAACTTAACCTAATCCATATGCTAATCTAAGCTAAACCTAACCTAACCTAACCTAACCTAACCTAACCTAAACTAAACTAAACTAAACTAAACTAAACTAAACTAAACTAAACTAAACTAAACTAAACTAAACTAAACTAAACTAAACTAAACTAAACTAACATAACCTAACCTAATCCATATGCTAATCTATGCTAACCTAACATAACCTAACCTAACCTAACCTAACCTAGCCTAACATAACTCAACCTAACCTAACCTAACCTAAACTAAACTAAACTAAACTAAACTAAACTAAACCTAACCTAACCTAACCTAACCTAACCTAATCCATATGCTAATCTATGCTAACATAACCTAACCTAACCTAATCCATATGCTAATCTATGCTAACCTAACCTAACCTAACCTAACCTAACCTAAACTAAACTAAACTAAACTAAACTAAACTAAACTAAACTAAACTAAACTAAACTAAACTAAACTAACCTAACCTAACCTAACCTAACCTAACCTAACCTAACCTAACCTAACCTAACCTAAGCTAAACTAAACTAAACTAAACTAAACTAAACTAAACTAAACTAAACTAACCTAACCTAACCTAATCCATATGTTAATCTATGCTAACCTAACCTAACCTAACCTAACCTAGCCTAATCCATATGCTAATCTATGCTAACCTAACCTAACCTAACCTAACTTAACCTAAACTAAACTAAAATAAACTTAACTAAACTAACCTAAACTAACCTAATCCATATGTTAATCTATGCTAACCTAACCTAACCTAACCTAACCTAGCCTAATCCATATGCTAATCTATGCTAACCTAACCTAACCTAACCTAACCTAAACTAAACTAAACTAAACTAAACTAAACTAAACTAAACTAACCTAATCCATATGCTAATCTATGCTAACCTAACCTAACCTAACCTAACCTAACCTAACCTAATCCATATGCTAATCTATGCTAACCTAACCTAAACTAAACTAAACTAAACTAAACTAAACTAACCTAACCTAACCTAAACTAAACTAAACTAAGCTAAACTAAACTAACCTAACCTAACCTAACCTAACTTAACCTAAACTTAACTAAACTAAACAAAACTAAACTAACCTAACCTAACCTAACCTAATCCATATGTTAATCTATGCTAACCTAACCTAACCTAGCCTAATCCATATGCTAATCTATGCTAACCTAACCTAACCTAACCTAACCTAACCTAACCTTAACTAAACTAAACTAAACTAAACTAAACTAACCTAACCTAATCCATATGCTAATCTATGCTAACCTAACCTAACCTAACCTAACCTAACCTAAACTAAACTAAACCTAACCTAACCTAACCTAACCAAACCTAACCTAACCTAACATAACCTAACCTAATCCATATGCTAATCTATGCTAACCTAACCTAACCTAACCTAACCTAACCTAACCTAACCTAATCCATTTGCTAATCTATGCTAACCTAACCTAACCTAACCTAACCTAACCTAACCTAACCTAATCCATATGCTAATCTATGCTAACCTAACCTAACCTAACCTAACCTAAACTAAACTAAACTAAACTAAACTAAACTAACCTAACCTAATCCATATGCTAATCTATGCTAACCTAACCTAACCTAACCTAACCTAACCATTGTAATGCTAGAGATTCGGGAAAAAGTTCAAAATTCATTAAATAAATTTGTAATCTATATACTGATTGATTAGATCGTCTAAGGTCCTTGGTTCGATCCCTGGCCGATATAAATCAACTTTAATTTTAAAAAAGTACCAGAAAAGTGTAAGGTTCGAGAAATAAAACACCTCAAAGTCTTTTACAAACATAATATTTATTACTCAATTTCTATCCTACTACAGAATCACTTGCGAAAGCCAGCAATCTTATAATCATTTAGCCCTGCATAGACGTGCAACGACTACTTCTTAGCTCCAAATGGCTCCAAATGCTCCAAACGACCTTCAAATGGCTCCATCAGCTCCAACAACCTCCAAATGCTTGACAGCTCCAAATGACTCCTAATGCTTCAAAAGACTCCAAATGCTCCAACAGCTCCAAAAAAAGGCTCCAAATGCTCCAATAGCCTCCAAATGCTTAACACAGCTCCAAATGGCTCCAAAAGCTCCAAACGGCCTCCAAATGCTTGACAGCCTCCAAATGCTTGACAGCTCCAAATGGCTCCAAATGCTCCAAACGGCTCCAAATGCTCCTAATGTCTCCAAATGGCTCCAAATGCTCCAAACGGCTCCAAATGGCTCCAAATGCTCCAAATGTTTCAAAAGGCTCCAAATGCTCCAACAGCTCCAAAAAAAAAGGCTCCGAATGCTTGACAGCTCCAAATGGCTCCAAATGCTCCAAACGGCTCCAAATGCTCCAAATGTCTCCAAATGGCTCCAAATGCTCCAACAGCTCCAAAAAAAGGCTCCGAATGCTTGACAGCTCCAAATGGCTCCAAATGCTCCAAATGGCTCCAAATGCTCCAAATGTCTCCAAATGGCTCCAAATGCTTCAAAAGACTCCAAATGCTACAACAGCTCCAAAAAAAGGCTCCAAATGCTTAACACAGCTCCAAATGGCTCCAAATGCTCCAAATGACTCCAACAGCTCCAAAAGGCTCCAAATGCTTGACAGCTCCAAATGCTCCAAATGGCTCCAAATGCTCCAAATGGCTCCAACAGCTCCAAATGCTCCAAATGACTCCAAATGCTCCAACTGCTCCAAAAAAGGCTCCAAATGCTTAACACAGCTCCAAATGGATCCAACAGCTCCAAAAGGCTCCAAATGCTTCAAAAGGCTCCAATTGTTCCAAGAGCTCCATCTTCAATAGCTTCCAACTGATTCCAATTACTTTTCTTATCGAACTTGGCATGATTACTAACATGTCTTTATTAGTATACATTTTGACTGGCAGTGGTAACGTATTTTGCACCTTTAAGTTATAAGTTTTATTTAGAAATCAGATTTCGATAAATCGTAGATACCATTTGGAAAGAAAATATATTAATTTATCTTCAAGTTTATACACATACATTTAATTTAAGCCATTATTGTATGTAACCAGCTTCCCTCAGTTCTTTGAGTATGAAGGATATTTCTTTAATGTTCGAATAGTTTCCTGCACAAAGCGATCCATGTAGTAGTCGTAGCCTGTCAACCAATATGTTAGGATCTTCCCATGAGGTATAATCAAACTCTTCTGCTGCGTTCATCATCCTTGCATGTTTATAATAAATATTATTATCTCTGGTGTCTGTCGTTTTAACACCAACCTCAAGGTCACTTTCGTCATCGTGCCAGTGATTATCACAAGCTTGATCAGGATAATTTATTTTATTACAACGTTTCCATCGTTTTGGTCTCAAACCACCATCACAGTCTTCACTCTTGCATGCTTTTGGTGCTTCAGCACAGTACTCAATCATGTCAGCCTTAGATGTGTCAGCACAGTCTTCGTTCACGCCAGCTTCTGATGTGTCACCACAGTCTTCAATCATGTCAGCACCACAAACTTGATCAGGATAATTTATTTTATTACGTCGTTTTCATCGTTTTGGTCTCAGACCGCCATCACAGTCTTCGATCTTGCCTGCTTTAGGTGCTTCAGTACAGTACTCAATCATGTCAGCCTCAGATGTGTCACCACAATCTTCAATCATGCACGCTTCAGATGATTCATCAAAGTCTTCGACCTTGTAAGCTTCAGATGGTTCTCTATCTTTCTCATTTTCATGGAGACGACTAGATATTGGAGTAAATATATTTTCATTTCTAATGTGGTTACAACTACCTTCGTTTGTTTTAAATTTTAAATTATTATCTTGATCTAGATCAGTAATTTTAGCATTAGCTTTTTCGCCTTCGTTCCTCTTCCGCGATGTTGTAGCCCAGTCTTCGTTATCTTTATTCATCTTAATTGTACAGGTCTTGTAATGTCTATCCAAGTAATATCTTCTACCAAAGGATTTCTGACACTGACTGCAATGAAACGGTTTTTGACAAGGACCCATATTACAATCGCTTCTCTCATGTCGTTTAGCATTCTTTCTCAAGGTAAACACCTTGCTACAGTATCTACAGTGATGACGTTTCGATACAGCGTCAGATACTAAATCGGAATTCATATTAGTTACCGAGACTAATGCCAGATGCAAACTAAGAGTTTTAAATTAGATATATTACTTAAATAGAATTTTTTAATTATTTCATCAGCGAGAATTAATTTATCTCATTCAAAGGTACTTGTTGCAAGTAGTTCTGCTTTTCAACAGATGTCGACACATGTTACTTTCAGGTAAATAATATTTAGTTCTTTTATGCGGGATGCTCACTAACGATCGCAATAGAACGATGGCTTCGCTAGACTCCAAGGAGAAGGAAGTTCATCCATCCTGTTAGTGCTTCTTAGATTTCTCAGAGATTATTTGACTGAGTAATGATATTTTTTTTTTTTTAATTTCCACCTGATAAAAATATTACAAGTGATGATTAAGTAGCAGATGTTCACTAATTATATGCAACCTTGAATAAAAAATGACATGCTTCATTAAGTAAATAATCCTTCATGCAGAGATAAATTCCTCATCAGTAACCAGAAGCACTCGGAGAAAACCATCAGATGTCTAGTCAGGAATAATCAGAAGTACCCAGTGAAAACCATCAAAATATTGTCAAGAATAATCAGGAGCACACGGAGAAATCCACCATAATACTGTCAAGAATAAACGGGAGCACACGGAGTAAACCGCCATAATATTGACAAGAATAATCGGAAGCACACGGAGAAAACCGCCACAAGTTTTCTTTGATATCATAAAATTTCAGGAAAAAATAATAATAAATAAAAATAAATTAATAAAAAATTAAAAAAAATAAAATAAAAAATACATAAACAGATTCCGCTAGCTTGTGAACTTCTCATTGTTGAGCAAAGATATAGTTCTAGTACACAATTCCAAGATGATGGCCAAATGAAAAGATTACAGGTGTCACAGCAATAATAATAAATGATTACTGCACTCTAGCGGGTAAGAATTAAACTAACAAGGCGTCAGCGCACTCTAGCAGTTGATAACAAGATGGTGGCAATGACCACTAGCAGGCGGTAGCTCCTGGTAGCATGTACTGAACATAAAATGTCGGATCCATGATGGTCGACAAGGTCAAAGATCAAGCTCAAGGTCAAATTTCAAGTTCAAGGTCAAATTTCAAGGTAAAGTTCAAAGTTCAGGGTCAAGGTCAAAGTTCAAAGTCAAATTTCAAGGTCAAGCTCAAAGTTCAATGCTAAAAGTTGAGGACTAAGGTATGGTGACCAGAAAGTTATACTAAAATGGTATCACCACACTCTAGCAGACAAAAACAAGATGGTGGTCTCCAGCAGATGAAGACAAGATGGTGGACATGTTGTCCTACCAGCTGACGGTATATACCTGTATACCTTGGTATTGGTGGTAGGTCAGTCTGTAGTTGGCTTATGTGGAGGAAGGATCTGTTTTTTTTGCCCTCACCAGTCTCGAACCAAGGACGAGAATCGATATAATCAATCAGAATTCTAATAAGTTAATTTTTTGATGAATTTTGTACTTTTTTTTCCATTAAAATCGGATAATAAATAAAGATTTTCAATATGGCGACCGTAACGAAACATGCAACGGTGGTTTTAATGATTTTGATTATTTAATTTAGTTGATTAATTTTTTTTAACGATTTTTAAATTTTTCACGATTTTCTAACATAAAAATTATGGTTTTTCAAGATGGCGGACATGATGTCATACTACTTGATGATATATATGCTATTAAAGTGGTGGGGGTCAGTCTGCCTGCAGCTACCGTGAGAAAATGATCTGTCGCCTTTTTTAATTTTTTTGCCTTCACCTGGTTCGAACCGAGGTCTCCCAGGTACATGTCATATGTATGTTTTTTAAATATTTTTTTTTTAAATTTAATTTAATTACTTTATTTGATAAAATTTAAATTTTTTTTCAATCGGATAATAAATAAAGATTTTCGAGATGGCGGCCGTAACGGAAATTGCAACGGTGACGTCATAATCCAAAATGGCGGTCATGGTATCCTTATTCCTAGAAATGGCTTACCGGAGGCTTTAGACATGGATGCTTAAGCCGTTTTTAGGAATTTGGGTTCTTTCTATGCTAAAACGACTTTTGAGTGTTTTCTAAATCCTAATTTTTGAATTGAGGAATTTTTTAAAATTTTTTAAAATTTTTTGGCTGAATTTTTTCCAAAAAAATGAATAGTTTGGCGAATTTGATGGAATTGTGGGCAAAATTTGCCCAATTTTGACAAGTTTTGAAGGTCAAAGGTCAAGTTCAAATTCAAGGTCACAACCATCCAAAATGGCCGTCGTGACGTCAGAGAGGTCGGTCATTGACCCGGCACCAAGCTCCACACCCTGAACCCTGTTTCCGGATGCCCTATTATATACTACTAATTTGTTTTGAAGATTTTAGTGTTTATAATTTATAAAAAAAATTACAAGTTAAACGGTGACTATGGGGCAAGGTCAAAAATACTTCACTAGAGAAAAGTGATTAAAATATACCTTACTTGCATTTATATAACTGAAATTTACTTAAGTTAAACTAAGCAATCACTTAACAAAGTTAACACTCAAAATGGGTACATTTTTGACGTGACGTCTAATAAATCGATGAACGCCGGCTGCACGCACGAAAAAGGATGACTCATTGTCCCTTTACGCTCATTGTACGCTTGCGCCGCATCTATCTATATCTCTTCCACTGGATTGGAACAACCATCGATTTGACTTTTTCGAGGCACGTTAAACTTGAAACACTCCCATTCGTTTCCTACTTTTCCTATCATCGTCCTATCCTTAACAGAATAACACAGATCGGAAGAAGTTAAATAGCAAACATGTATAAAAGTTATAGTTAAAATAATCTCTTCGTTAAAGTAATAAACATATTTGAATTAATGAGTGCAAATAAAAGTAAATTTATCAATTAAATTGTAGATTTCATTTCACTCCTTCTTTGTATACATACAAAATAGTGATAATTCAATAAAAGTTATTCAATTTTATTCATAAAAGTATGCAATCATTTCATCAATGTTTTGTTGTCACGATAAACTATCGTCCGTAAACCGACTTTACAGACAATCAATTTTTTGGCCACGAGGGTCACGTGTGACGATTGTCATTCCCTGCGTGGCGAGGCCGGGCTTAGCGCCGCCGCGGTAGACACACTGCTCTACCGAGCGAACCTAATAAATCTGACTTTTTATACCTACAGTACTGTCTTAAAGCGTAAGACATAAGGGAAAATAAACCTTTACCAAGGTCGATTCTGAACGTTGGGGCCTTCATTTGTATAAAAAATCGTATTATTAAACCTGTTTCTTAGATAAAGTAGTTATTGCAAAACCTTTTTTAACTTATATTTAATATCACGTTCTGGAATATTTTTGACATTGTAGTGTAGAAAAGTTTTCTTGATTATTTTGATAAGTTTTCATAGAGTCTATTGTAAAAACTTTTGTTAATTACCAAAATTTTAATGGATCGCTTTTGAGACCGTCATCTAGAACTTAAACTGCATGTTTTAAAAATTATGCTACTTTGCAATGTTCGACTCTACCACTGTGCAAAAATTCAGCACGAGAATAATTTTTTAACAGGTTTTATTTTTATTTTTTTCGGGACAGAGAGGAGTGCGCCGCCTTGTTTGCTGCTCGAAGGCCCGAGTGTGACTGATCCGGAGGTTAGCCGCAAATCTCTCGGCACCGTTAAAAGACTCGAGGCTTCCTCGCCTTCCCCTCCAAACCGCCCCTTAACCAAGCTCCCGAGTTAATTCTCCCACGCTCCCCCTTCCACCCTTTCCGGATTTATGAAGCAGAAGTGGCACATGGCAAGGATGGCGGGAAAAGGGAAAGGGACCAAAGGGAGGTTGGGTCGTTCCGCCAGCTTTTGGGCGGTCGCCCTTCGGCCCCCCCGGATGATGATGGTATGGGGGCGGGGGGGGGGGGGGGAGTTCATATCGAGCCAGCGGCACGGGTTGCCAGGGACGACGATCGCGTAGCATCGCCAAAGTTTTGATCGGCGGGTCCCTTCCCGCACGCGCGGAAAGACCGGAACTTGTTGCCGCGGGTGTAGCGGCGGCTCCCGTCGCTGTAATTGGAAGATTGTCCAACCGTTCCGCGTTTTAACGTTGCCGCCCCCGTACGGCCGAGGTCCGATCAGTTTTGCGATCAGTTCTTCGTCTGTGGAGGAGTGGATCTTCCTCGGTGATCGAGAGCGTGGGGCGGTCGGGTTCGAGGCCTGGGTAAGGCATGGGTTGAAACTTGTGTAATACAAAGACATTTATGTGCAAGTCGATAAAACAGTAGAATAAAATAAACTAATGTCAGTAATGGTTGACTCGTTGGTGACGAACGATGGCATCGCTCGCCTATCCTCAGGGGCGGCTTTACGGCCCTGCGGCGGGTCTTTTAACGCCTTAGCACCTTGAACTAAAACAACATGTCATTTAATAATTTGTATTTCCTGCATTTTATTGATTATGACTTTATAAACGGTATTTAGTTTTGAAATGTCCGTATCTGCGAAACCGAGAACTCTATGACTATTGTTTTTTTTTCGAATGTCAACGCAATGCACAGATATCTCTCAGGACTATTGGTCATGATATTTGTAAACTGAAATAGTTTTATTTTATGAAATGTAACACTTTAATTATGTTTTTATTTTAAATCTGTGTTATTTTACACTTATCTTTGTTGACAGTTTCTATGTTATATTGATTTGGTAAAAAGTTTAATCTCACGACTTTCCAGCCAATCAGGAAGTAGCATTTTGTTAATTTAAGAACATTTAAATTATTAAAAAAGTATGTTTTAGCGTCCAATATGAAGTACCTAGTGCTACGGTATTATGTGGTGTTGAATCCACTGAGTTTTATGTGCAAACAAGGATTTTTGAGTATTAGCAACAATAGCGAAGTGTTTTAGTAAAGTTGATAATTGTTTTGATATATAAAACAATGTGATTATCTGCTATACGGTAAAGTGAGTGGCAATTACGGTGATTACATTGTTCTGCACATTTCGCGTCACTTATCCACATACGTTGCACTAATTAAATAAACAATATTGCTTGTGTATGAGGTTCTCGTGATCATAAAACACTGTTAAAACGTGACTATCAGCAATAAGACTTATCTAACACGTATATTTTATGATTGAAACAAAAAAATTGAAACTGAACATTATCAGTGGTCCTATTGAAAGTTTCTTGTGACTATCATTGAGCCTCAGCTAGCCGTAGCCAACCACATTACTTAAAAATATCAGTAACTATTAACAGTGTGTTGTTATTTTCGAAGGCTTATAAACTAACCTAAATTGAATGAACGATTGCTATTTTTAATGTCCGACCTATATCCAGCATTTATATACAAAAGTATTCGTTAGGCCATAAAATAATCATTGTTTTAAATATTGTGTATAAAGGTTATATTGTAAATTTATTACATTGAAAGCAACTTACATAACGTGTTTTAAAAGAGATTTTTAGACACACACTTTTACAGATAATGATGTGTATGTTCATTATTACTAATGTATGTTTTCAATAAGGACCTAAGTATAAAGAATTTAATGTTATCGGGTTTGTTTTGTTTTTCTGATTTGAAGATATATGTTGCTTTTACCCTCAAAAGAACTACATCACGATGACCTATTACAACACACATATTATTGCTGATCAGTGTGATACTGTTAATGTTCTTGTTTTATAATTTCTCTCAAGTCTAAGATAGTCAAGTTACACGAGAGTGATATTGGTAGTCACATATAAAATATATCGTGTTGCGGTACAACCTCAAACGTGAAATGTTTGTCATTCAGCCGAATCCTCATACGCCCCCGGAGGCTTTGTGTGTCGTGATGCCAGAAGCAGAGCTTCCACAAATCACTGGGTGTTCGTTATATTTACCCTGACACAGTTTTGAATCGTTGGATTCGACGGCGCAGGGCGCAGTGGCGTAGTCAGGATTTGTGTATGGGGGTGTTAAGTAGCATGCCCCCCCCCCCCCCGTATTAAAGTGGGGGGTCCGGGGGCCCTCCCCCGGAAAAATTTGGATTTTAAGGTGTAAAATAGTGCTATTTTAGCAGTTTTCGGTTCTTAAAATTTAAATATTGTAATGGTAAAATTTTATTAATTTTAATATGAAATTTGTTTGAGTGATGAATAAGAAATTAATTAAAGATTTGGTGCTAAGGGGGGGGGGGGGGTTGAACCCCTAACCCCCCCCCCAGGCTACGCCCCTGGCAGGGCGTGTAGGTGTTGGTGAGTTGGTAGCTCACGGGATGTGTACGAGCTGTCGGGTTTGTTGCTCTTTTCAGAAGTTACGTGTGTCGGTGGGGAAGTGAAGCTCCCAAGAAACCAGACTGGCTAGATTCTAAACCCCTGTATATACTTAGTATAGACTAACTATGAAATACAAAACACACTCACTGACCTAACTTATATATATATATAGACCTGCAAAATTCGCGGATTTATTGACCTCTAGGATAGACTCCACAGTCCTTTAAATACTCGCGGAAATGACACCTGTTCATTGGCTACTGACGCGTGAGACTTTTCAACTAGGCTGTCCGTAATTCGGCACTTTCTTGGTTTAGTGTTTCCCATTGGCTCACAGTTCCCCGGATAAAATGTGGGTCAATCGCAGAAGCGGTACGAAGGTATAGTTGTTTTGATGCTATCCTATCGCGAAATGAATCCGCGAATTTTGCATGTATATATATATATATATATATATATATATATATATATATAAAAATAAAAAATGTAAATGTTCGTTCGTTAAAAATCGTCATCTCCTAAAATTCTTCACCGATCTCTTTGAAATTTTGACACTACGTTTCATTCGAATACGCGCGGGTTTTTATATACCTATGTCACCCGTGACTGTGGCACATATATTTTTTAATATTTTCAGTGCTATAGAGTGTCATATATAGATATATAGAGGAGAAAGATAGAGCGATATATATATATGTGTGTATATATATATATATATATATATATATATATATATATATATATATAGAGAGAGAGAGAGAGAGAGAGAGAATCAGAGAGATGAATAGAGACGCTGTGTATATCTTCAAACAAAAAAAAAAAAAAATTAGGCATTACAATGCATGCCGGGCATTAGCTAGTATATAAATAAGTTTATATATATGCCAAAAATATGTAAAAAAATAAAGGTGTTACCCCCAATTGTTTCAAAGAAACCGTTTTGCTACAGCGACAAAATTCGCGGCGATTGTAGAACTTCGTTCAATTAAACATAATTTACACGCTCAGTGTCACATCTGAAATACTTCCTCAATTATTTACAATAAAATTTTTTGTCCAGTTTCAGCTTCAAAGACGTATACCAGCCTCGGGGAAGCACTTTAGACCATCAAGTCGTATAATCGTCGACTTATTTTGTTGTGATGAACCTGCAGTCGAAGTTCGTCGGTCGGATTCAGGCACACGCAGGAGAGCGGCTAAAGAATAATCTCGTAGCTTCCCGATTGTACTGCACACCCGAGTCCCGCCTGACGAGCGGCAGGCGCCAGGAAAAGCGTCCAGGGTCGCTTTATTCCCCCGGGTCATGATTGGCCAGAAATCGCTGGGATGCGAGGACGAGGCACACAACGACATGCGAAAGCTGGCGTGCTGAGGCAGCAGTTAGTCTGTGTGCACTATTGGAAAAAAAAAAGTTACAGTAACAGTAGCCAAGATTTTGTGAAGGAGGGGGTCCGGTCTAACCATTATATCTTTTTTATTAGTAAGTGATCTTTATAGTTAAATTTTAAAAGAAAATTGATATTCACCTTAAAAACCCGGGGAGTAGTGGACTCTTAATTACAACTCCAACGTTTGTACACAGAAATTCAAGCGATGATTTGGCTTGAGAAAAGAAAACTGAACATTTTATACTGTTACGAGCGCGAGAAACCAGACCGCGATGCGCGCCAGTTTCGGAGCTGGCTGGCGGCCCCGCACGGCCACTGACGTCACGCGCCGTCCATTGACGTAAGGCATGCCATGCATGCCTGGTAGGATTACAAGGGTCCTCGCTACCCCCCCCCCCCCCCCTAAACACACACTTCACCATTCAACAAGTACCGTCCCGCCTCTGGCTATTGTCACATTTAGTGGCCTAGGAATTCCGGGCTTACAGGGGCCGCCGCGTGGAGTATCGTCAATAAGCGTCGCTGTTATAAGTCGGGTCGGCCCGGAATGGCGTGACTCGTCACAGCCGCTCTCGTCCCTTCGAGAAGGACGCCACGGGTATATAAGCGATGACACCGGCCTCCGCGAGAGTTCCGAGGGTGCGGAGAGTTCTTAGAGTAGGATAGAGTCTCTCACTCGAGGAGTGATACTGGCGACACCCGTGCGATCAGCGAGAGGTGAAGAGGACAGGTGGTCCTTGCTGAGCGAACCGGACCTATCGGGAGGTGATACCTGCGAGAAGGCCTGTGTAATTTTTCTGACATCAAAGAAAATGTTTGACGGTTTTCTCCGTGTGCTCCTAATTATTTCTGAGAAACTGATCTCTGCATAAAGGCATGTTTACTTAATGAGTCATGTTATTTTATTCAAGGTTACATTTTATTAGTGAATTTCTGCTACTAAATCAGCACTTGTAATGTTGCAATATTTTTATCAGATGGAATTCAAACGAAAATATCATTACTCAGTCATATATAATAATATGCTCTGAGACATAAGAGAATCACTAATAAGCAAGACGGACTTCCTTCTCCTTGGTGCTTAGCGAAGCCTTCCTTCTTTTGCGATCGTTAGTGAGCATCCCGCATCCCACATAAAATAACTAATTATTATTTACCTGCAAGCATCACGTGGCGTCATCTGTTGACAAGAATCGGGACTACTTACAGCAAGTTATTTTACATGAGATAAATTAACTCTCACCACTGAATGGTGCTATTGTAGTCAGTAAGAGCCAACTAGTCTCGTAGCCACGTAACCTTGTGTCCTAGATGCCTCGTAGTCCTGTAGCCACTCAATCACGTAACCTTGTGTTCTGTAAGCTTCGTAGTCCTGTACCCTCGCAGTCTCGTAACCTTGTATACGTGTAATCGCGTAGGTTCGTTACCTCATGGCTCGTAGTCGCGTAACCTTGTAGACTCGTAGTCTCGTAACCGTATGAGTCGTAGTCGTGTAGTCTTGATGCCTTGGAGCCTCGTAGACTTGTAGCTACGTAACAAAGTAGCCTTGTAACCTTACAACATAATGCTGCTGGAGCAGTTGGAGCCAAAGAGAAAATTCCACCGAAGACAGATGCAGCAATTGGAGCCTTTTAGACTTGTAGCTGCGTAGTCAAGTACTCATGTAGACGTGCAGTCCTGTAGTCTCGTATATTCGTAGACTCCTAGTCTTGTAGACAAATAGCGCTAGGTCTGACTATTTGGAGTCAAATACTTTTGACGTTATGGATTGATGGAGCCAAAGACTGTTGAAGCAAATGAATGTTGTAGCCAAAAGACTGTGGGATTCATAGACTAATGGAGCCAATGACTATTGGAACCAATGACTTTTGGAACAAAAAAATGTTGGATTCATAGACTGTTGGAGACATTATATCCTAAATTAACATTGACGATCGCATCCTACCGAGTTGAATGTACGTGAGAATGCACCTCCTTTTCGTTAAATGTGCTTCCGTTTTGTAGAATTTCCGTCCAAATGTGCTTCCTTTTCATTAAATGCTTGACCTACGTGAACGTTGCGTAGTCATTGCGTGTACAGTGCATAACTTGATGTAGGCTTTTGGACATACGCCATTGCTTAGCACATGTATGTCTGCAGAAGAAAACTACAAAAAAAAACACAAATGACAAAAAACACAAATTAAGCAAAAATTGCTGTTGTCAGGATTTAACGCCACACAATATTCCTCAACAGGAATATGGTCAACAAACAAGGAAAAACAAAGAAAAATGGACTAACAGAACGAAAAACCCCCACAAATGATGACAGCACAAAAATCCCGAACCCAAAAAAATTCAACACAAAAGTTGAAACGAGACAAAAAAACACGGCAAAACGAAAAGACGAAACAAACACAATAGTTTTCCAAAAAAACAAAAAACAAAAAGAGAAACGAAAAAAAAAAAACGAAAAAATCCCCACAAATGATGACAGCACAAAAAATAGTGAACCCAAAAAATTCAGCACAACAGTCAAAACGAGACAAAAACACGACCAAACGAAAAGACGAAACAAACACAACAGTTTTATAAAACAGCGTAAATTGCGTGTGCATTGCGTGTATTGCGCGTTAATTGCGTGAAAATTGCGTGTTCGTTCTGTTTACTGTGTGTACTGAGTGTACTGTGTTTACTGTGTGTACATTGCGTACATTGCGTACATTGCGTACATTGCGTACATTGCGTGTTTAATGCGTGTATTGCGCGTCAATTGCGTGAACATTGCGGCTTCATACCGATTACTGTGTGTACTGTGTGTACATTGCGTACATTGCGTACATTGAGTAAACATTTCGTGTTGGAGCAAATGGAGCTGATGGAGCTCTTGGAGCACTTGACGTTGATTCAGCATTTGGAGCAGATTGAGCATTTGGAGTAGATTCAGCATTTGGAGCCGTTGGAGCGTTGGAGCTTTGCGTCTGTTGGAGCTTTGGAGTTTTGGAGCTGTCGGAGCTTTGGAGTTTTGGAGCTGTTGGAACTTTGGAGCTGTTGGAGCTTTGGAGCTTTATAGCTCTTGCAGCTTTGGAGCTGTTGGAGTTTTGGAGCTGTTGGAGCTTTGGAGCTGTTGGAACATTTAGAGCTGATTCAGCATTTGGTGTCGTTTGAGCATTTGGAGACAAAGACATTTTTATTTTCCTTGGCGGTATCAGGCAGAATATTATAAATCAGCTTACTGATGATGTAGCAACAAACGTTCCTTTAAAATATAACGTGTGGTTGGACTGTATATTTGGAAAGCCATATCCGTTCGATGACAAAGTGAAGAAGTGTGCATTCAAGACGTCGGCTGCAGTAATTTACAGTTCTAACGATGTGAAGCAAACTGTTAAACACGGTGTCCAGAAACTCTGTCACGAAGAGGAGAACTATGTTAGTAAAGCTTCTGGCTGGTCTCTGTCTAGTATAAACCGATTTGAGCTAAGAGTTAGTCATTTCACGCCTATATAGTCCTAAATTTTTGTAAGATTGCTAACCTTCGCAGGTGATCCTGTAGTAGAATAGAAAATAAGTAATAAATATTATGTTTGTAAAAGAAATTGCTGTGTTTTATTCCTCGAACCTGCAACTATTATGCTAAATTGATGATATATTAAATTAATTTTATATCGTCCAGGAATTGAAACAAATTTCGAATCAATCATTACTTTAATGAGTGAATTTTTTGATGAATTTTGGATTTTTTCCCCGAATCTCTAGCTAAATAATTTCACGATTCCAAGATGGCGCCCAAATTTCCAGATGGCGGGCACCTAAGTAATAATAAATTATTACTGCACTCTAGCGGGTTATAATAAATCTAGCATGATGGTAATGTACTCTATAATACGAGTACACACACAAGATGGTGTTCTCCAGCAGACGAAAACAAGATGGTGGCAATGACCTCTAGCAGGTGGTAGCTCCTGGTAGCATGTACTGAACACAAAATGTCTGATCCATGATGGTTGTCAAGGTCACAGTCAAATTACAAGGTCAATGTCAAAGTTCTAGGTCAAGGTCGAATTCAAAGGTCAAGGTCAAAGTTCTAGGTTAAGGTCAAAGTTAAATGCCAACGTCGTGGTCATAAGTATGGTGAACAGAAAATTGTACTAACAAGGCATCAGCACACTCTAGCAGACGAAAACAAGATATCGGCCTCCAGCGGACGAAGACAAGATGACGGGCATGACGTCATACCAGCTGACGACATATACCTTGTTATTGGTGGTGGTAGTTCAGTCTGTAGGTGTATTCTGTGGAGGAAGTATCAGTAGTTTTTTATTTTTTGCTCTTACCGGTTTCGAACCAATGAGTAAATTAATGTCATTTTTTTGGTGAATTAAAATCGGATAATAAATAAAGATTTTCAAGATGGTGCCTTTAACGATAATTAATTGATACAAGTAGTGACATAATTAAAAATGTCGGGTGTGTCGTAAGACATTTTTATTACATTTTATTGATAATTTATTAAATATATTAATAAATTACTGGTTTACTCTCGCCGGGAATCGAACCGAGGAGCAAATCGTTTAAGTAACTAAACATTTGAAGTAGGCAATTTTTAGAATATTTTAGGATTTTTTTTTCGGAATTTCTAGTATTAAAATTGTGGGTTTTCAAGATGGCGGCCGTAACGAAACATGCGACACTAATATAATCCAATATGGCGGTCGTAACGAAAAGTGTAACGATGACATCTTACTCAACCAAAATGGCGGGCGTAACGAAACATGCAACATTTATATAATCCAATATGGCGACCATAACGCATTGTGCAACGGTGGTTTTTAAGTAATATTTTATTAACTTTTAATTAATATAAGTATTTTTTATAGTTTTTTTTAAAAAAAATCCTAGTTTTCTGACATAAGAATGATGGATTTTCAAGATGGCGGACATGACGTCATACTATATGTCGATGTTTATACCTTGACCTAAGTGGTGAGAGGTCAGTCTGCCGGCGGCTTCCGTGGAGTAAGGACCTGGCATAATTTTTTTTATTTTTGACCTCGTCGGGTTTGAACCGAGGACTCCAAGCTCCATGGCGTAAGTGTACATTTAAGTTTTTTTAAAATATTTTTTAAATTTTGTATTATTAAATTCAATTTTTTTTTTTTTTTATAAATTTAAATTTTTTTCCCTATTTTCTAACATAAAAATTACGGATTTTAAGATGGCGACCGTAACGGAAATTTAAACTGTGACGTCATAATACAAGATGGCGGTCATGGTATCTTTATTCCTAGAAATGGCTTATCGGAGGCTTTAGACATGGATTCTTAAGCCGTTTTTAGGACATTGTGTTCTTTCTAAGGCAAAAAGTATTTTGAGGTTTTTAGAAATCCTAATTTTTGAATTGTGGAATTTTTGTAAGAATTTTTGGCGGGTTTTTTTCCCCCAAAAAATGGAAATTTTGGTGTTTTTGGCTAATTTTGGCGATTTTTGGCTAAATTTAGTCTCATTTTCGCTAATTTGAAGGTCAAGGTTCAAGGTCATCTAAGATGGTCGCCGTGACGTCAGAGCTCGGTCGGCACCACACAAAAAACCATGTATACACAGCTCCGCAACCTGAACCCTGTGGCCGGACATGCATTCGTATACTACTGCTATTTCTTGCGGACCCAGTAGTTCTCCCCACATAAATCGCAATAATGTTAACGTTTTTATTTATTGTTTTAATACTTTGTTAAGTCAAATCATTGAATAATTCGTTAAAACAAGTCATAAATACATATTATAAAATACATGGAACACTCATGTCAAGCTTGTATGAAAGAAATGCCTACAAACACACGTGTGCACACTGGAATTAAATATATACTACTTGAAACACAATCCCTGGTGCTCTTGTGTGTGTGAGGCATTTCGGACTATAATAGGGAGGATATACATTATTGTAGTCCACTAAGGATAAAAAAAAAACCTTCCAAATTAAAATATGTGTACCCTTATGTAGCTAGGTTGCTAATTATGTTACTATATCTTAGCTTTTTTTGACGTGATAACGTCTTATAACTCGATGAACGCCGGCTGCACGCACGAAAAATTGTCACGTTCCGCCTGAGCCGAGCGTGCAAGAACCGGCCAACCACCGTGCGAGAAAATCTTCTATAATATCAAACAGGTTAAGGCGGGCTTTTTTAACTAATTGTTCGTGATTACATTTAAACAAATTATTTAAATTAAATTTGCAAAAACTGTAAATAATACTTATTTGAAAATAAAAAAAAATTATGCAGTTTTTCATCAATGTTTTCTTATGACGTTACCACGTAAAACCGACTTTACAGACAACACCCTTTTTTAAAAACAAAATCCTAGAAAGAGAGGAGTCCTGACCCCCGTACCTCTCCTCTGGCCACGTGCCTGCATTAGGCCGCGCGCACAAGATGCGAACATACTGATTCACAATGGCGCATTGGACGGTAGTGTGCATGGGAGACAGGTCGTGCGCATAGAAGGGAAATTAATATGTTATTTCTGTTACTTACGCATGGCGCAACAACCAATGAGAGTAGAGTAGGAATCCATTTTGGCGGGACTAAAGAACTGTTTACATTTATAAATCACGCTGTGGCAAGAAATTGTCGAGATATTACAATGCTCAAGTGTAATTCCTGCTTTTTAAAAAATAGTTAATATTATTACTTATGACTTTATGAGCCACTAGCAAAAATTGTAAATTAAAAAAAATGTGTCGTAGTTAGAATGGTTAGCTAAAAATTGTATGTAACCTGTACTGCAACTATGCACATTTCAGCCCCGATTAAGTATTTATTTTTTAAAATTTATATTTATTCGTTCCATGTATATATTTTTATTATTTGGAAACTATTTGTATTTAATGTGTATATCTATGTGATTGAAACTCTATGAACAAAAACGAACGTTGGAGACTAACAATTGCAAGGACCCCTCTAGGAGCGATTGAAATTTAAACGTTAAACTGTTAAATTGACACCGTGTTTATTAATGTAAAATGTTATTCTTATATGTATTAATTCAAATTTAATGTGAGATTTTGTGTTCCGCGCTATTTTTGCGCGCGGAAATGATGTGTTTGATTTAAAATAATGTAACTATCATTAGTTCTCGGCCAATCAGGAGCCGTATTTTTAAATGTGGCACGCATTGTTAAGATGACTTAAATTAAGAAGGTTTAAGAAAGAATGTAATGACCTGTTAATGGATGAACACATACAAGACGTCATCGGAATTTTATCCTGAAAAATAGCTATCAGAAATAGGCATCCGCACCAAAGGATGGTATAAATGTATTGTCAAAGTGCCAGTAAATATTATTAGGGCTTTATCCAAAATGATAAAATTATTAGGAGTGTGTAAATACGTGAGTAAGAAATGACTGAATCTGTTACTCCATTTCGTTAGTTCGAATCACGTATCACATCCATACTTAGGTATTCTGCGGCCCAATTTCAAAAGAGACATTGATAAACTGAAATATTGTTAAATTAACTACGTGAACCTAATCAGACACTTTATTTTAACACACAACTGTAATTACCCAGTGTTCTGGGAGAGAGAGCATCAGAGCTCTACCAACTTAAGTTATTTTATCTAGCCGAGGTAAAGACTTATGTAAATCATAATTATATATTTTTTGTTCGGGTTCGAGAATCTCATACACAGATTCAATAGAATCTGTGTATGAGATTCTCGAACCCGAACAAAAGATACACTTGATTAGTTAATAAATGTGCGCATCGTCACTCCAGACATTTTTTTCAATATACATACATGTGTTCTGCAGTGCCAACAATGGTTAGGATTTTTGAAAGCAATAAATAATTTTTTTTTTAAAGATTAACTTGAGATATTTTGAATTTCATTAATAAATAATTAAAATTACCATTGTGTTTTGTATGGTATTGTAATCTACATATCACCAACTGTATCCATACCTATGAATTACATGTATATACCTATCTAAGTGTCAACAGCAGTTGAGCTAGTAGTAACTTCACATAATTAAATACCTAAGTGGCCTAGAAGGAATAGTACATATATAAACTGATTACCCAAACTAGGAGCTTTAGAAGGATCCATAAAGATTAAACTGACTACCAAAGTGGGGCCTTCAAAAGCTTGCCCTACGTGTTCTACACTACAAACCCTTATTTATATAATTAAAAATGTGCTCACAAATTGCTGATCACTTGTTATATAGTTGCGTACTAACACTGCCAACAGATATCGAATACCTACATCGAGAAATTTTTTTGGGCTGAAATTAAAAGTACGTTTTCAAATGTGAACCGACTTCGCACAGGTCGTATGCACAGTCGTGCGCATGGCATACTGTGCAATCGCTTGTGAACCCAGCCTTACCGCTAAAGGAGCGACTACACGGGCGGGGCAAGCAAGGCAAGTCGCGCTACTGTCCTCGTGGGGGAGAGTTGGCAAGTACTTGAGACAGTACTGAAGTTAGTAGTTAGAAGAATCGAGCGGGATAGCACACGTCTCATTCCCCCACCACTGCATTCTAAACTACACAGCTTATTCATAAACACGTGGTGCTTAGTTTAATCAAGAAGATGAGACGGCCAGAAGTAAAAAAATAAACAAATTCTAGAATTGTACCACGAACATAAATGTATGCGGAACATTAACAGTGTATATTAAAGAAACAAAGACGAACAGGCATCATTTCTCCATTTATGTTCATCTAAAGATTCCCGACCTCTTACAACAATGCTTTTGCACAGTTTTTCAAACACGTCCTTAGAGCACGATGAACTAGACTGCGCATTGTACGATGGAAGTCACTGCTGTATTGAAATATCACATTTTGTAATTCTGTGCGTGGACAGCTACTCTGCCATGTACACGGTAGTAGAGTAGTCAGAAGGGTTCACTTGCCCTAGCTGCTATCACGTTTACTCTGCCCGTAAAGACTGCCGGCGCCTCGAAATAAACGTAATCCAATCGTCGAGCGAACACATACGGCGTCGCGCCTCACGTGGCGAATAGACCCACGCTGTCTGGAAATTTTTCCTCGTAACAATTGAATGCATTCAGTTATAGATGCCCATAATAGGCCACCGAAATACTGATGAAATATTAAGATATTTAAACATTTTATTTGTTAAACAACAGTGGTTTATTTGAACTGCTACAAAAGTACAAAAAATATGCTTGTCAACTTGTTTTACAAATTTCCTTACCGTCTGGTTAAATATAAGTATAAATACCTGAAAAAATATATGCTTACAAAAATTTCATAGTTTTATTTCACGGACGCGTTGTCATAACTCATTATGCCTTGGCAGTGTAAATTTTCAAATTTTCACAAGCTGCTGAATAAAATGAACTGTGCTGAAATAATAAAAAAATATATTTTTAAAGCTTTAAAAATAACTCAACCATGAACTTATTCTACTAGTATAATCTATTTGCTCTACTATATAATCCTTACGCATTCCGCAGCGTTGGTTGTAGTATTTTTCTTGCAGTCTTCATTTCACGTTTTCATGACTGTCAATACAGTCAATAACGACTTGAAAGATGTCGCCACTGAACCGTATGTAAATTAACATGCGTGTCACTTAGTAGTAAAGTAAAAATTTAAACACGTTTTTACGCAGAGAAGTACCACCACAACGAAACTAAATTTTTTTCAGTCTGTCGTGTTTTAAAATGTAGCCTAACTAATTTATCAAGGTATAACACCAAAAAACTTCGTTTGAGCCCAAGAACGTACTTGTAAAAAAACATGTACTTGTAAAAAATGAATAACGCACACGCTTACCCCAGGACCCATTTGTCAAAATTAAGGCAAAAAGTGGGCTAATTTGGTACGAAATTTAGTGTAGCATCCCATTGACCTTTGTTGATATTAAGTTTTCAGATTTAACAGACGTACAGTGTTAAATAAATCATTTTCACTACGTTCAAGAGCTTCAAGATTAAAATGGCCGTGGAGCAAAGTGATCGTATTTGTAAGACACTGGATTCGCAATCCAGAGGAACCAGATATTCGTTTTCACTTGTCCATGGTTTACCGAAATAACTTCCCTTGTGTGTGTTGTAAGTAAGCTGAAGAAATGTTACAAGTAAATTAAATTTAAAAAAAGTTTGCTAAATGTGAAATGTCACAATTATATTCTGGCCCAGTTTGAGGTTGGTTTGGTTCAAATATTTAGTGAACGCGTGCGGAAGTTTCCATAAGATACGTACTTCAATTACATTGCGGATTCCATTACAATGGCGGGTCACAAAACTCTTGGATACGGTCTCGTTGCTCATGAATTTGAGGCGCACTGGTCACTGTGATATTCACTACCTTAATTTCATTCTGACTGTTTGAGAGGGAGATAGATAGAGAGAGAGAGAGAGAGAGAGAGAGAGCGATTGAGAGAGATAGAGATAGAGAAAGAGATTGATAAGGGGAGGGGAATCAAAGTACGCTATCTTGGTTTTAACAGTTTCTAAGCCATAATAATTTTCTGTCGTTTGGTTCTTTAAATTTTGCTTCGTCAAAGTATACGTAGTAGGGCCTATATCATTTTATGAAATGCCTGAAGTTAATATTTACCGCCTGCTACAAATAGTTTCCCTAGTGAAGTCATTGACGTTTAGTTTTGAAATCATTTTGGTGAATGGCTACTACTGTAATAATTTTGTAAATAGTTACTGTTCTGAAGAATTAACGAAGGGGAAATTTCAACAGTAAACAATAATATTACGGCATAAAAACCGAGGTTATTCTACATCAAAAAAGACATTAAAATATTTGTTTCGAAATTGTATGAAAACGTTATCATAAAGAAAAGAAATAATTTCGGAAAAATATCACCTGTTTCAAATGGTTAATATTAAGATTATGAGCTGTTATTTATTCCGAGTATAGCCTTTATATACCTCTATAATGTGTCCAAATTTCATTTAAATAGGTGGAGCCGTTTTTAAGAAATATTTTTCTAATTTTTTTATATTTTTTTTTGTTTATTCGAAAACAAAAATAGATAGCGCTCTAAAACCTGCAGGATAAACGTATCTTATTAGTACTAACATACCCTGAAAAGATTGCCCAAATATATTTCTGGGGCCGATTTACTACGCTTATCATTAGAGCCACGGAATTTTCGCGCATTCATTTAGTCGCTAGAATGCAAACCTCCACACTGTCGCACTGTGTTCATGATTGGACCGCAGTTATCTGGACACGCCCCTCTACGACCGTGAGCCAACGATGTCCAGCTAGGAGAGAAGTAAGCGAATCAGGTAGTGCCAAATAACAAGGATAACAATGTTCTCGCTAAGAAATCAACCAATGGGAAAGTAAACATGGGTCGAGCACACCTATAACTTTTAATTCTATCCTGAGGCCAGAGGAATACGCGAAATTTCCGGGACTCTACTTATCATTAGAGATACGGAAATTTCGTGCATTCATTTAGTCGCAAATTAGAATGCAAACCTTCACACTCTCGCACTGTGTTCATGATTGGACAGCATTTATTTGGACACGCCCCTCTACGACAGTGAGCCAACGATGCCCAGCTAGGAGAGAAGTAAGCGAATCAACTAGTGCCAATTAACAAGTATAAAACTGTTCTCACTAAGAAATCAACCAATGGATAAGCAAACATCGGTTTAACACACTTATGACTTTGAATTCTACCCTGAGGCCAGACGAATTCGCGAAATTTCCGGGTCTCTACTTATCATATGTAATTATATTCGTCAATTGTATACAAAGGTTTAGATTTAAACCAATGCTCTAGTGTTAGCCTAAACTTGTTGTAAGACACTGATCGAGCACTCAAAGGTAACCTGATAAAAATTGTTACACTTATATGATTAAAATTCATCTGTGTTTTAGATAAGCAATTATAAATAACGTCAATTAAGTATCTATTTCTAGTATTATGTACACTATTAAGTACACTACTTCTTAAGATAAATGCCTATAAATTATTCTTAACAAACAATAACAATGTAAAGTAAAAATACATGTTAATGTAAGTATCTTGAGTTTTGTAAAGTGTTCTCTACATGATTGTCAAATGATCCAGGTGAAAACAAGAACTAGCAGTGTAATCCAATAAAGTGCAACCCAGTCCAAGAGATGGCAAAGCCTTTGACCTCTGTGTCGCGTGACTTGTATCAAATGTTACAGGTCCTTGAAAGTAAGTACCAATGGTCGACGTATGCTGCCACTGTTGCCCTGCTAGCAGTGTTTGTAAAAAACTTCATGTGGTTTTCAGTGTTCGTGACTGGTTCAACAAAGTAGCATTGAGCTAGGTCCTATTCGTATGCCATGTTGTCACTTTCACATGCTAGATACCTACCTACGTCAGACTACACACGTCCATTTGGACAATTAGTTAAGCTGCATGAACTACCTAATTATCGGCAAGCTTCAAGTGTAAGAATTATTTAAAATCAAAGTTTTTTTAAATATTAGAGAAAAAAAATTTAATTTTTTATTCAAAGGATCTACAATTTATTTATTTGTGTGGAAAATAGTTATTTCATTTGAGATCATACCCGCGTCCTTACTATTCTCAATTATTATCTCTTGTTCTATTAAAAGAAATCAGTAATTTATATGTATCTATAACTAATAAGCAAGAAGTTTCACTTCTGTCGCACGTGGTGGACTCCACGCACACATTTGTTTTTTTGTAAAAGGGAGGGGGGAGGATTGTTGGTTTAAGGTAGTTTATTTTGGGGGAGGGGTGGATACGCCTGGTTGAGTCTAACCTGGAGCGAAAATAATATGAAAAATAATCGCGTATGTACTGATTCGGAACCCCGCGGAAGCACTTCAACGCTCTCCGCCCCCCCCCCCCCCTCGATCAACCACCCCACTCCCGCATTTGTTGACGTTCCAACCGCACCAACACACACTTCGGCGTGCGCGCACACGGGCTCTTACCACAAATTAAAATCAATACCTGTAAACAGACCGGGCCAAGGAGGAACCGCGAGCGGGGCGGGCGGTCGGCACATCCGCGTTGAAGTCCGACAAACTGGCTTCAGAAGCTTCACCCCACGGCTGTTGCATTCGTGCCGTTTATTTCAGTTCCACGTCATGGTGCACCCGCAGTTGGAAGTTGATTCCAGCATACTTAAAACCTATATCAAATATTAGACATGCTTACGCATTACCACCTGCGAAATTTTAACTTTACACGTTTGTTTAATGAATGAAATATTGTATTAAAAAGGACATTTTATTTTGTTTATTTATTTAGTAAAACGTTTGGGATTATACAAATTTTCCCTACGGTGGTACAATATCTGCAATATCCTGAAATTGGCAAGAACGAAGCTCCGGGTTATGAGTCAGTGATAGGCCTACATAAATTCGCGATTCGAGGGACTTAAGTGTTAATGCTATTATAACACAATTACAGGTTATGAATAGTTATGGATTTTCAAATTTATATGAACCTGAAAATTCAGTTGCCAGTAGTGTTAAGAGGCTTCAGAATAATTTGTGAAACGGGCAACTGACGTATCCGCAGCTAAAAGGCCTCACTATACTAAATTTATTGGTGTCACCACAGAAGTGCAAGTGCACCTAACATGGCGCCATATAGCGTGCAGTTACACTACTTATTTCCAGCTCGTGACACTTTTCGTAACGCTTTGACTGTTCCACTATTTTTTTTCCGCCACGCTACTTATCGTTGCCTAAACGGTTGTAAAGAAGTGTAACTGCGAAACTATTCCCGGTAATTATGACAGGGATTTTTTTTAAAAATGAATTATCAGTGACCGTTAAGGTGTCAGTCAAGTAAATTTGGCTAAGCAATAAGGTTCAGTGGTTCACTTTCGGCTCAACGCAACCAATTTAGCTGCAGAGTGGACTAAAATATTTATGTTTTTGTTGACTACAATATTTATATTTGCAATTGGTACTGATACTGGTCATAAATACTTAGTGGTCGGACAGAGTATTCAAGAAAAGCCAAATTATACTTGCAGTGCATTCTTTTAGCAAGTTAAAAATCTTATTTCCGTAATATTCAATATTTCCTTCTATTTTATATTGACCATTAAAGTTATTTTAAAGTGAATAAACATTTTCTCCATATCAAACTAAGTTCACATACTGTCCATCTTGACGAAATCCGTTTGAGCCGTAGATGTGCCAAGCTCGTATATCGCCTGAAGGACAGTCGGTAGCCAAGGAAAAAACACTCTTGGTTTATGCCAGCACACTTACTCATTAGTTTTGGCGAGTAATAAGAAGAAATAAAGAAAATTTTAATAGTAAAATTTCGATAGAAATATTTTGAATAATACACCGTTCACTGAACACTGTAGCTCCGTAGAATTCGCTGTTTGAATCGTAAACGCTGCTTGCCACTATCACGCGCAGATAGCAGCACGAAAATACAGGAAATTTTAAACCATCAGAAACGGCTCCGACAAAAGCGAAAAGGGCTTGAAAAAACCTAAACCCCGGCTTTGAGCCTGATTTTAGACAAGGAATTTAATTAAAAACTGTCTATATTGTTAAAACTCACTAAAAATTTATTATTATAATGTTTTCGCTCACGTTAGACGTTAAACATCTATCCTCTATGGCATTACTAAAATATTAACAGGAAACATTTTAAAACACATATTATAACACTAAGTATATGTTTGTATATTTGTTTTTTACTTAAACGACTGATAGGTCAACAAGAGCGCATTAAAAGGGTGGAAATAACAAGGGCAGAAAGACAAAATGTCATTACTAGTACCCTCTTTATCCCGTGCACAACCTAGTACCCTCTTTATGAGGTCTTGGTGTGCACGTCGCAAATGCAATAATAAATAAAAAATAAATAGATATACTATCAAATCCATTATAATTTATTGCAAAGCTCCTGAACTTTACCTAAAACCTTTGGCTGAAACAATTTTTGATGAAACGAACTATTACTATAGCAACAGGTGTTGAAATAAAAAATTAAAATCTTTCTTAGTATCAAATTAGTCGGAATTAATTAATAACCATCTTAATATTACGTTAAACTTTTGTCCAAAAAAATTTATACAACCACGTATTGGTGCAAGGAATGAAAAATAGTTTGAGATCAAAAATAATTGCATTACTACCTTAGTAGACATAACATGAAATTCGTTAAGAATTCAATGCTGGATGCATTAATTAAAAAAACATTCAAAATATTTTCGCTTCATTGAATATGAGAAAATGTTATATCGATCTTTTCTTTTCTTCATATTGGCATACATATAGGATGTTATGTACATTAAGTTCTTAAAATGTTCCAGGTATTTATAGAAGTTTCCAAAACATTTCCAGAAGAAATAGATAACTCAAAATCTATCTACGCCTTTAGGCTGTGTCGAAAGCGATTCTTATTTACCTGAACTTAATGACTATGCATTGAATTGTATTGTGTAATATGTGTTTTTTCTGTACGCATAATATTCAGGGTAAAGGCGCACACATTCAATTTTTTGAGACCTTGTCTTTAGGGAAAGAGATAATGTATTCATCGCAGTAGATTAATCATACATAGAGCGCGTACCAATTTGCAGAAGTTGTATTGCAAAAGTTCTGGCTAACTGGTTGGCAAATTACTTCACAGCAGACTGCGGAGGCAATAAACAAAATTCATTCCCTTTCCCTGTTGATTTGCGTTATGATTGCTATCGATCTCGTCAGCGCCCTGAACAAGTAATCTCACACGTCCATCCTCGTCGCGTCACGTAGGGGGAAAAAAAAGTGTAGGCAATGCGATTTCGAATCGTGTTGTACTGACTGATACGTCGAAAAATACACACACAAGGATGTCCATTTTTATATATTTTGGTTAGATATATAGTCATCTGTAAAATAAATGGTTTTTGAAAGTGGTAACTTGTGGACCCCCCCCCCCAACCCTCCAGCTAATTTTTACATCATATTGGTTAGACGCCCGAAACATTGTTTTCATTGTGTAACAGTTTTAAATGAAATTTTTTAAATGATAGTGACAGCTTTTAACGTTGGAGATTCTAATTCATACTTACTAACTATCATCAGAAGTTATAAAGCATAATTTCCGCAATTTTTTTTTTTGGGGGGGGGGGGGGGGGGATAAAATGGCGATGATGAGGTTAAAAAAGTGACCACAACTTCGTCACATAATGCCGTCTCCTGACAGTTCCTAACTCCATGGCGTACTCATTATAGGTGAACATTTATAAAAAGAGAGGAAATGTTATGAACGGCCTGAACGAATTGTCGCGCTGTAAGCCTCATGTCACACAATGCGTTTCTGCCTCTGCGGCTTAAAACTTCCGCAGTTTTTTTTTTCTGCTGACTATTCTTTCGACCACTTTTCTTAGAACACGCAAATCAGGTTTTTCAAGAATGCAGCAAGTAAACTTATCAGAATCGAACAAGCAAACAGTTGCTCTAGAAGATATCGCCGAGTTGAAACTATCAGCCGCTACGGTTCAACCGCGTTGTGTGACACCTACTTAAAGGCCCTGCCACACTGTCAAATATGTTTGAAAAAATATTTGGAATTGAACGGAAAATGGTTTACAATTTTGCCATCAAATGATATTGACTAGATAACCTTAAATATGTTTTAAATCATGTCACATTATCATAGGCGTGCCTACAGGGGGGGGGGGGGGGCCAGGTGGGCCATGGCCCCCCCTAATGTAATCACTCAGATTGGCATTTTCTCTAATGCGTTCGTTAATATTCGTATATTCCTGGCACTGTGACACTCAAACTGTTTTTCAGTGTTGCAGCGTGCTAATTAACAATATTTTTAAACATTTTATCATTCTGGAAATACAGCCGGCTTAGTTTATTTAAAACACGAGGTCCCTTAAAATGGCAAAGCAAAAAAAAAAATTTAAGAGGTTTGTTAAAGTTCTGTTGTCTGAATGGCTGTGTTTGCATTCACTAAAAAGAAGTTCATTTCAAGGTAGATCTGGACCAAGCTATTGGAAAATTCGAGGGGAGGAAATGTGTAAGTACCCTTTAAACATTGTTAATGAAAAAAAAAAAACATATTTTCAAGATTTTTAAAATTATACGGATATAAATATTAACTAGTAAACATATCTCGTTGATACTGCACAAAAATATAAACACGGCAATGAGTGAATGTATTTAGGCTATTTAACATTCTAAATTCAGCTTCTGATTTAAAAATTTAGCAGGGCCCCCCCTAATGGAAATGTCTGGGCACGCCTATGCACATTATCAAAGTTTAATTTTGGTATGAGCTATCTCAAAGTTTTTAATTTTAATCTCATTTGAAAGTTCAATAACGCAACACAGTTGAAAGGAATTTCCGAACTTGTAATGCTTTTTGTGCATTTTCAAACTAAACATCTATGAATTTAACACACGATAATACTCGTCAGAGATACAGACACGTAATTTCCTTTTTACACATAAGATTATTTTGCGTGCGATATTCATATTAAATAATTTAAGTTATTTCACTTTCATAACCTCTTTAATCGCACATGTATTCTTCCGCCATTTTAAAGATTCGTTGCGACGGAAAAGGACTTCATTTACGTTTTCGCTAGGCCCGATTTTAATTGGATAATTGTATCCAAATATCCAACATATTTTAGAGCACGCCCTATAGGCATATGCAAAATATTTTATATAACTCAAGTCATCCAACTCGTCAAACAAACAGGGCTGCTCGACGTCACAAACTTGCAACTTCGACACAACACGCAGGAAGGTGTTGGAGGAGAAAGTTTGACAGTGAGACGCCTACCTAACCTCTGTAATCCGCGCATTTGAAAACCTCCATCTCCCGGCGGCGATAAGGGGAGGGGTAGCCTCCTCACGTGATCTCCGCGGGGTTGTTATCTATTATTGAAGCGGTCATAACCTTGGGAAGATTATCCCGGTGGGAGGAGGCGCCAAGTCCCGGACCGCACCTCCCTGGCGTGTGGAGGGGGAGACGTAGGGCCTAAGGGAGCGACCAGCGAGGCACGGTGCCGCCCTCGGCCGACGTTTAGTCCCATGCTTACGCCTTAATCTCACCCACTTTTGAAAACCTTAGAAACACTTAGATAAAATTTTTCTTCGTCTATAACGACTACTATTACACCTCTAACTTGACTCAAGCTTGCAACCAATGAGTAAAACTTACTTAGATGAAAAGTGCAATTTCAAATTTATTTTTGAAAAGAAACTTACTTGCATAGCCAGTCGGGCAAGTTGAGGCGATGGCTCATCAAAGAGTTACGAATACGAAAAGTAGTAACGGGAACTGAGGTAACGGAAAAAGTAATTAACGGCAATACAGTGGTCATTGCTAGGGCCATGTACTTCTCGCGAAAAGATTTTCATACCAGATGTGTGTTAAAACTGTGTATCATTGCCAGTGCTTCGTGGTTGGCTGGGTTTGTTTCAGGCGCATGTCTACTGCCACCAACACACCAATCACAGACATCCAGTGCGGAAGCAAACGTGTCCTGAATGACCCGGTCAAACGGGAAAGTGAATTCTCTTGCAGACGGCTGCCAATTACAAGGAAACAATCGTTAGCGCGGGCCTAACTCATTGCAGTCTTATGAGCGATCAGATTTTTTGTCGCGAAAAATACACGCCCCTAGTCTTTGATATTTGGCTCCATGTTTGTTCCACTTGCACTTCTGCGGTGACATCGAGAAATTGGGTGTAGTAAGACCTTTTAGCTGCGGATACGTCAATTGCACATTTCACACATCATTCTGAAGTCTCTGAACACTACTCGAAACTAAATTACCAGGTTAAATAAATTAAAAATCACAAAACGTGCACATAACCTAACTTAACTTAACTTAACTTTGAATATCAATTAAAAATGCCGATTTTTATCTTCCGTTTTAGTGTGTTCGGAGATATATTACGTCTTTTTCATTTTAAGAGGCAGTCTTTTAAAATTTGTGAAACGCACGCCTACTTAATTTTAATTTAGATTATGTCGTATTTTACATTTCCCTTTTCATTTAATTTGGTTGTATACATACAATAATTAAAATTAAATATCCCCCTGTTTCACTTCATTACAGATACCTAAATGAGACATTGTATGATTTTTGAAACAGTCGCATTTTTATTTTAAATGTATAATACAAACATAATTTTTTTTTATCGTACAAATTAAACAAAACTTGCAAATATCCACGCTCCCGCTTGATTAGATTCTTTGGTAGGATTTTTTTTAATAAACCAAAACTGACTTCCTTATTACACCTTTACGGTAAAATATAAAAAAATGTAAAAAAAAAACGAAATATTAAATTATTATATAGTTTATTATTACTCAGTTTCTTAATGCCTGCTTGATTTTCTTCGGATATATAATCTAATAATTTAAATCCCTCTTACCCCCTTTTCCCTGCCCTTATTGCAAAAACTTTTAAAAACACGATACAAACAAATTATGGAGGTTGTTCTTATTATTTTCTAATCGCCTGCTTGATTTGCTTGAAGATACAATTTATTACTAAAAACTAATTTATATCCTTTTTAAAAAAAATTGGTTGTCTGTAAAGTCGGTTTACGGACGATAGTTTAACGTGACAACGTCATAACAAAACATTGATGAAATGATTGCATACTTTTATGAATAAAATTAAATCATTTTTATGTTAATAATAACGGAATAAATACTTGAAACTATACTAGTAATCAGATTTTTCAAATGCAAGAATAATTAACCTTTATTGCCGAAATTGTTGTTGTAATAAGCAAACACATTTACTTTTCACTTCACTTTATAAACAGTTGACGAAACAGTTGACGTGTAGATGACTTTTAATTAATTTTAAAAACTGGCGAGTAGTATAGGAATGACGGACCGGGCACAGGCTTCAGGCTGTGGTGCCTGTGGTGCCGACCGCCATATTGGATTGTGACGTCACGGCCGCCATCTTGGATGGTTGTGACCTTGACCTTTGGCCTTGACCCCGGCGGCCATTTTGGATCCGCCATCTTGGATCCGCCATTTTGAATGACGTCATTGTGTGTTCTCGAAAATTCCGGCATTGTGTTATCCGCCATATTGGATGATGACGTCACCGTTGCAAATTTTGTTACGGTAGCCACCTTTAACTTTTTTTATTTATTATCCGATTTTAATGAAATTTTTTTTAAAATCAATAAAAAAAATCAATTAATAAAATTTTAATAAATTTTTTAAAAACAATAAACATTTACGACACGGAGCTTGAAGTCCTCGGTACGAACCCGGTGAGGGCAAAAAAAAAATGGCGACCGATCCTTCCCCCGTGGAGGGTGCTGGCAGACTGACCCCCACCACTTATTTCAAAGTATATATAACGTCATATAGTATGACGTCATGTCCGCCATCTTGTCTTCGTTGCTGGAAGCCATTATCATTGTATCGTCGGCTAGAGTGCGCCGACGCCATGTTAGTTTAATTCTTATCCGCTAGAGTGCAGTAATAATTTATTATTACTGTGACACCCGCCATCTTGAAAATTGGCCGCCATCTTGAAAATCCGTAATTTTAATGCTAGAGATGCGGGAAAAGTTCCAAAATTCATTAAATAAATTGGCAATAAATATACTGATTGATTCGATGGATTCCTGTCCTCGGTTCGATACCCGATCGATTCAATAATGTTTAATTTTATGTAAAAAATAATAATTTCAATAAACCATGTTCAAATTTCATTAAATAAATTTGTAATCTATATACCTACTGATTGATTAGATAGACTAAGGTCCTTGGTTCGATCCCTGGCCGATACAAAACAACTTTAATATTTTAAAAAAGTACCACTAAAGTGGCAGGTTTGAGAAAATAAAAACACTGCAAGTTCTTTAAAAAAACTTTTATTACATAAATACAACACTACTACAAGTACAAAAAAATAGACAGTCAAATTACTAAAGTTGTGTGGATTTCTCGATGTCTGCAGCTGCCACCCACGAATTAAAGCGAGGTGGAAAGCCCCACCACTTGACGTAGGATAGTCCATTTCTTCGTTTTATAATCTTCTCCACCAAGTACGTATCGGGATACAATGTAGGCTGAATCTCTTCGGCATAGAAGCCGCCATGGATAGGTTTGTGGTCCAAATCTTTGAGGTAGTAGGTCCTAGGCTCTGATTCACGAACATGTGTCACACGGAAAAGTTCGGGACTCCAGTTCGCAGTGAAACCTTTCTCGAAGATACCTTTCTGCTTGGAGATTCGCACAATGTCACCGACGTTAGCTTTACGCTTTCGTGGATCTTTCTTCTTCGTGTTGGAAAACACTGTTTGAAGCAGGCGATTGTCCGTTACGTCCTTTGGCTTCATTTTCGTGGTAGAATGCACCGTGGAATTATACTCGCTTATTAGTTTCGGCAAGATGTCAAGCCACTTGTAATTTCCGTTAGCCGTGAACTGCCGCCACATCTTGGAACGCAAAGTTCTGTTAAACCTTTCGACAACGGAGGCTTTGACGTTACTAAATGTAGAGTAGTGTTTGATGCCATACTTCTTCATCAAAGCCTTGAAGGTTGCATTGTAGAATTCTTTCCCGAGGTCCGTTTGCAGGTGCGATGGTACACGTCCATCACGCAAAATATTGTTCATGGCCTTGGCTACTTCAGTTGCAGTCTTTGATTTGACAGGTCTAGCCCAAGCGAACTTGCTATAAACATCGATGACTGTCAACATGTACTTGAAACCTTTATTCAATCGGGAATATGGTATCATCTCAACAAGGTCCGCCTGGAATAAATCATCAATTCCACGAACTATGACTTTGCGACGAAGGTATTTCCGTCTAGCAGGAGCATGAATTCGCGAGCGATTCCGGTTCGACTCGTATGTAGCCGGTTTCCCTCAGTTCTTCAAGTATGGAGACTATTTCGTTAATGTGCGAATAGTTTCCTACACTAAGCGAAGCATGTAGAATTCTAAGGCGATCAACGAATTCATTGGGGTCATCCCAATATACATAGTCAAATAGCTGACCACTTTCTAGCTTTTTTAAACTTTCGCCATGTATTGTTAGTTCACTAAAGAGATTAGCGAGAATGTCGATTTTTTCATGATCTTCGTCTTTATATACACCACTATCTGGATCGTTATCGCGAAAATGTGCATTGGTTAGCTCTAGCAGTTTTTTGTACTCTTATAAGTCTTTGTGAGAATATCCTTTAGGCTCCCTGCGAAACAGCAATTCGTACAGACCCGGAGTCCCGCGCGTTTTGAACGCTTCTACGCGCACGATATTTCCTGATAGAAAGTCTATTTCTTTAGCACCGAGGAACCACTTATTATGTTTTCTGTACACTCCGTAGGTCGTGTCATTATTCCGGCTCGTAAACGATATCAGGTATGGTCGGACCATTGCATTAACTTGATGTCCCTTTTTCGGTATTTTTTTCTTGTGCATGGACTCTGTACTTGTTAAGTCCTATTCTTCTCTATCTGGTTCATACTTTCTCTTCTTTACAGTTGGCATTTCATCTTCAACTTCTGTCTTCACAATGATGGCTGGTTCTTCCTTGTTTTTAAGTTCGTCGAGACGACTAGTGATTGGTTTAAATATCTCCTCATTTGCCATCTCATGTGCAAGTCTGGTTCGTCTAGCAAGTAGATATTTTTCACGAACAGACTGTATAGCTCGATGAAGGTCACTGGCCAGGTCCGACATTGTACTGGCTGAAAACTTATTGCAAGACCTCCTTTTATACTTTTTTTATTCGTTCGCAGAAACTTCTTTCTTGTGTTTGGCTAAATCTTAATTTGTTGACAAGTGAGATAGTGATGCTTTCAGACTACTTTGAAAAGTCCTCAAATCGTCACGTCTTTGTGCATTCTATACTTCGATAATGTCGCGAATGCGAGAATCCGAGGCTTCCACACGCTGGTCGATGGCAACGAGATAATATAGTAATTCGTTTTTCACACTTTCTACTTTTTGAGCCAGTAGCGAAATGTATTTGCGGATAACGTCGTCATGAGACTTGAGAGCAGTACGTAAGTCTCGACTGCTACGACCGAATTTCGAAATGCTATGACTCATGTTTGACTATAAACTGATCGAAACCTCGTCTGTACCTGCCCTTATATAGCGGCCAGTCCTTTACGATGACTAGAAATCCGTGCTCGTGTTTCCAGCATAAGGAGCAAATGTCTTTGAATTCCTGGAATGTCATGTCGGTGTTTACGTGATCGTCATAAGCGTGACGTAAATTAAGTTCGTCCATGCGAAAAAGTACTATGACATTTGCGTTGTCTCGTAGGAGATGTTTTGGAATACGACTGTACGTCTGACACAGGTAAACGCAGTCTACCTTGGAGTGTCTGCCCATGGAAAAGTACTCTTGTATTATGCCTTGCTTCTCGCACATTACATCGTCGAAAACAAACACGGAATTGCCTTTTGTTTCGTTTGGAGGTACCACATCTGCATTATCATTAAATGGAAAATACTCCAGACCATTCACCGAGCGTAGAACAGTAGCTAGGCGCTGGTACTTTGGCTGTTGCAACGACTTGGAATACAAGTAAACGTTTTCGAACCGAAGACCGTTTTGTTCCTCCAGTAAACTCAGTAAAACACACGTTTTGCCGCAGTTTGACGGACCCGCCATTATGCAACGTACGGCAGAAGGCAACAGTAAGCCATGTCGTGATTCACACGCACTAAATACATCGTCTTGCGTAATTCGCACGGGCAAACACACGTCTTGCTTGACGACCTGCATTGTACTAAAGAAATTGTATAAAATCAAACACATTTATACTTTCTGGTCAGTTGTGCGTAATGACTCGAAGAGGTAAGAACAAAAAACACATCGCTGCAGGACTCGTGAACTCGCTGATAAACAATCTACCATTCGAGCTACACATTCCCGGCTACAGATTCTGCGGCCCCGGGACTAAACTAGCGAAACGGTTAGCTCGCGGTGACGTGGGCATTAATTCTCTCGACGAAAAGTGCAAGCAGCACGATATCGCATATTCATTAAGCAAGGATCTGCAATCCAGACACCGGGCCGACGAGATATTGGCACAGGAAGCCGAAGATGTTAGTAAATCGTCGAACGCGGGACTACGAGAGAAAATCGCAGCGTGGGGCGTTTCCAAAATCATGAAGGCAAAGACGAAATTAGGACTGGGTGCTCGTCGAGCCAGCTCCATCAAATCAAAAACTAACTCACGCAAGACCAAACGCAAGACTGGTGCAGGCGTGCAAAAAGCCAAGCAAAAATTACAGACTCTCGACAAGAAGATTATAGAAGGATTTCTTCCTTTGCTTTTGCCAGCATTGGGTGCTCTCGGCGGCCTCATCGGAGCAACGAGCGGTATAGTGCGGGCAGTCAACACTTCGAAGAATGAACGCAAGCAGTTAAAAGAAGCACAGCGACACAATGCCAGCATGGAAGCCATTGCCATCGGTAAAAAAAACGGCGCAGGACTGTACTTGCAACCTTACAAATCAGGTCGAGGCATGAGAAAGAAACGAATGAAAAAATCCTAAGTTCTTTGCTGAAACGTCCGCTCACCAATATAGATTTAATAAAGTACGCACGCAAACTGAAAATATCAAATTTCCGCGGCGTGTTTATGCGAGACACTTTGCCCAACAAACCAAAATCCAACGAACGCGCCATCATTAATTTAGACACGTCGGCGGGTCGCGGCACGCACTGGGTGGCCTATGTAAAGTCTGGAAAAATGGCCGAGTACTACGATAGTTTTGGAAATTTACGGCCTCCTCCAGAACTGCGACAGTACCTGGGCCGGTCCACTACGTTGTTTTACAATTACGAAACGGAACAGAGGCCTAATCAAACAAACTGCGGACACTTGTGTCTTCGCTTTTTAACAAACAAAAATTAGCTGACAAATAAAAATTGCTACTTAAAGGTTGTGCAGTGATGATAATTTATTAGTCATGTCGATAACACTTACCTTGACAGGTCACGCATCTGAGCTGCGGGCGGTTCATTTCCCACCTCTGGATTTAGACGGAGAATGGTGTATTGGACTCGTAGATTTTCAAACGTATAATGGCATACCTAATATCGACGAAGAAAACTGCAAGATCTGCTTCCTGAAAAGCGAAGGGACCGCTCATGAAATACAGTTACCTGTTGGCTCTTACGAAATAGATTACATTGCAAATTACATCAGGGATATGTTACCACAGGATGTAGACTTTCAACTTCGTGGAAATCCAAACACTCAAAAAAACATTCTAACATGCAGTGAAAATGTGAACTTTACGAAACCTGGCACCATAGGTACGATGCTCGGATTCGAATCAAAGGTGTATGATACATGAAGAACGTACGAATCTACGCGCGCAGTAAACATTTTGCCTGTGAATGTCATAAGAATAAACTGTAATTTGGCAAGTGGAACGTATCTAAACGGAAGACTAAGCAACATGCTGCACGAGTTTTCGCCGATGGTCCCGCCAGGATATAAACTGGTCGAAGTACCGCAAAGTATCATTTACGTTCCAGTCGTCGTGAAGTGCGCACACGAAGTCGTCGTCAGAATCGTTGACCAGCGAGGACGATTGGTGAATTTACAAGACAAAGAAATTACATTACGTCTGCACTTGAAGCGATGGGCATATAGTTCGTAACACCGAACAGTTATAAAAGAAATTGTATTGTCGTGAATAAGAACAGTTCTCTACCAGTCATCGGTGCATTAACACCTGACAGCATAAAGTATCTTCTCAGTATTGGACAAGTGCCGAGTAAATATGGAAGACGAAATCCTCAACGTGGAAGATCCGGTCATTTTTGAGGACAGCATTACGAAAATGGAATTGCACGAGTACCAGCCTTTCCTGCTCGGACCGTACGCACTACCATCGGAAGTACGCATTGCTGTACAGCACCAAGATATTTGTACTTTACCTTCGCAGTCATTTCTACGTATAAGAGGCACGCTGACAAAAGCGGATGGTACGCACCCGACAACGACATCAATATCCTGAGTAGTATACGAATGTATGTCCGAGATCTGGCTTCTGGCTGAGGTGCCGAGGTGCCGGTCCACCATCTTGGATTTGTGACGTCACGGCGGCAAAAATTCCTCAAAATTCCTCAAAAATGACTCAAAATGACTCAAAAAAACACGTTTTAAGAAAAAATTTCCCGTTTTCGAGGGAAAAATTCCCATTTCGAGGGAAAATTTCCCGTTTTATTCCTCAAAAATCCCAACGGCTAGAAATGTCCTGATAGAGGCTTAAGCATCCTTAACTCAAGCCTCAGTTAAGCCTCTATCAGGATGTGACCTTGACCTTTGACCTTGACCTTGACCCCGGCGGCCATCTTGGATCCGCCATTTTGGATGACGTCATTGTGTTCTCGAAAATTCCGGAGACGTGTTTTCCGCCATATTGGATGATGACGTCACCGTTGCAATTTTGGTTACGGCCGCCATCTTTAACTTTTTTATTTATTATCCGATTTTAATGAAATTTTTTTTAAAATATAAAAAAATTCAAATAATAAAATTTTAATAAAATACTTATAAAAATATACTTTTACGAAACGGAGGTCAGAGTCCTCGGTTCGAACCCGACGAGGTCAAAAAAAAATTAAAAATGACGACCGATCCTTCCCCCGCGGTGGCTGCAGGCATACTGACTCCCACCACTTTTTTTCAAAGCATATATATCGTCAGGTAGTATGACGTCATGTCCGCCATCTTGTCCTCGTATGCTGGAAGCCATCATCAGTGTATCGTCGGCGAGAGTGCGTTGACGCCATGTTAGTTTAATTCTTATCCGCTAGAGTGCAGTAATCATTTATTATTGCTGTGACACCCGACATCTTGTCATTTGGCAGCCATCTTGAAAATCCGTAATTATTTAGCTAGAAATTCGGGAAAAATTCCAAAATTCATTAAATAAATTTATAATCTATATACTGATTGATTAGGTCGACTAAGGTCCTTGGTACGATCTAGGACGATGCAAAAAAATATAACATCAATTTAACATAATAGTAACAGGTTCGAGGAATTAAACACCACAAGTTCTTTTACAAACATAATATTTATTACATAATTTCTATTCTACTACAGGATCATTTGCGAAAGCCAGCAATCTTATAATCATTTAGTTCCGCAGCGGTGTGAAATGACTAATTCTTAGCTCCAATCGGTTTATACTAGACAGAGTCCAGCCAGAACCTTTACAGACATAGTCCACCTCTTCTTGACAGAGTTTCTGGATACCATTTTTAACAGTTTGCTTCACATCGTTAGAACTGTAAATTACTGCAGCCGATGTCTTGAATGCACACTTCTTCACTTTGTCATCGAACGGATATGGCTTTCCATATATACAGTCCAACCACAAGTTATATTTCAAAGGTCCGTTTGTTGCTACATCATCAGTAAGCTGATTGATTATGTCCTCTCTGATATCATCAAGAAAATTACAAATGTCTTTCGACTCACCTAACGTATTTAAATAATAGTAGTCCTTCAATGTTCCACGAAATGCAGACCGCGCCAAGTAGAAGCCATTATCGTTCACTTGAAATGCGCCGAACACAGTCTTAGGTTTATTTTCCTGTTCAGACGTCATACCAATCGGTTGCTGCACATCGGTTTTCTTGCTTGTACGCTCACGAGCCTTCAACCTAAACCGAGGAGTCGAAATTTCTGCAGGTAGTTCAGCAGTTGGCACACGGACTTCACCTTTACAGTTTTTCGCATGTCGTCGCAAATTATCAATTCGAGTAAACCATTCATGACACTCATCACATCGAAACTTCATGCGAGAAGGATTCTTCGTGCATTTGCTCCGCTCATGTCTTCGTGCATCATGGGAAAATGCGAACGACGTATCACAGTAGCTGCAAGGACACCGTGGTGATGAAGACGATCCTTTCAGACCCGATCCAGATACAGGCGTTGCAACAGTAGTACCATCTCCAGGCATACTCTTGGCACATTCTCTATTCTCATGTCGTCGAGCATTGCTGTTGTTTGAGAAAATCTTGTCGCAGTAACTGCACCGATGTTCGTTAGTTGTTGTCGATTCGGCATCCATTGAAGTCTCCATTGATGGCGAACCAGCGTTCGCCGAGTTTCCCTGTGCAGTCAGCACTACCGGCATTAAAGTCTCTTCTGCTGGCGGTACCACGTCTGTTGAAGTCTCCTCCAGTGTTGACGCCATCGTTGCCAACGGGATCTGCACCTTCTCCATCGTAGCTGTCGTCAAGGTTCCCGTAGACGATGGTACAACCTCCGAGTTCGACGTTAAAGACAGTAAAGATGCCATCGAGGTCTCAAGAACGGCTAATTGACACGACTTATGCACCAGAAGAAACAAACTAGGTGATCCTTACACCGCCGACGTCAGTAACAAACTGAGTGTCCTGCTGTCTAGGACTCGCTTATATACATGCACCGTATGGAATAATACGCTAGTCAAATCAAGAACCATTTACAATAATACTAAAGTCAAATCTACAAATTAAAAAAGAGGATCATTTGATCGAAAAAAATATCGATCTCTCCAATATACGCCAAGCTCCAAGAGCTACAATTCACGTCATCAGATCCATCTACATTTTGCTCCTATGCTTCAATTGACCATTAGCTGCAAGTGCTCCAACAGCTCCATTAGCTTCAACACGTAATGTACGCAATGTACGCGCAATACATGCAATTTACACGCAATAAATGTAATGATTACACAGTACACACAGGAAACGGAACGTACACACAGTACACACAGGAAACGGAACGTACACACAGGAAAACGAAATGTACACACAGTACACACAGGAAACGGAACGTACACACAGTACACACAGGAAACGGAACGTACACACAGTACAGACAGGAAACGGAACGTACACACAGTACACACACAGGAAACGGAACGTACACACAGTACACACAGGAAACGGAACGTACACACAGTACACACAGGAAACTGAACGTACACACAGGAAACTAAACGTACACACAGTACACACAGTAAACGGAACGTACACACAGTACACACAGGAAACGGAACGTACACACAGTACACACAGTAAACGGAACGTACACACAGTACACACAGAAAACGGAACGTACACACAGTACACACAGGAAACGGAACGTACACACAGTACACACAGGAAACGGAACGTACACACAGTACACACAGGAAACGGAACATACACACAGTACACACAGGAAACGGAACGTACACACAGTACACACAGGAAACGGAACATACACACAGTACACACAGGAAACGTAATGATCACACATACAGTAGCGGAAACACACACAGGCTTAGTTGGAAATCAGAATACAAGAAATAAAAACATTAAATTTTTACTTTCAATATTTTATTACTTCTCAACATTACACAAATACAAGTAAAAGAAGCCATTATTGTATGTAGCCAGCTTTCCTCAGTTCTTTGAGTATGAAGGATATTTCTTTGATGCACGGATAGTTTCCTGCACAAAGCGAGCCATGTAGAAGTCTTAGCCGGTCAACCAATATGTTTGGATCTTTCCATGATGTGTAATCAATCTCTTCTACCACCATCTTACTTGCCTGTTTATTATAAATACTTTTAATATCACAATCATCCCAGTGATCATAATAAGCATTATCAGATTTATTTATTATAACACGACGTTTCCATCGTTTCGGTCTCAGGACATCGCCACATTCTTCGATCTTGTCAGCTCTAGGTGCTTCATCACAGTCTGTGCCTTTGTCAACAGCCTCAGAGTCACTGTAACAATCACTGTAGAAGACATCCTCTTCACCCAGATTACCGTATGAATTCGCTATCGATGATGTCGAAGTGTCTTCATCGTCTTTATGCTTCCTTTTTAGGAGTCCATCATCATTTTTACAAAGAATGGAGGATCTACTGAATATAGGCTTGAATGTATTCTCACTTTTCACGGTGTTGATACTTCCATTAGTTTCAGTCTTCCCGAAGCCATTAGCATCCTTCAATTTATGTTCTTCCTCACGATCGGGTGAGCTATAACCATCACGCTCAGGACAAGGAAAATTATTGTCATAATGCAGATCACTCTTTTTTAGTCTAGTGGATCCATCGGTGTCCTCTATGCCGTAAGTAGTCTTGACTTTACATGTTCTACCATGTCTTTTTAAGCTGTCAATTCGTGTTAACAACCTGCTACAACGATTACAGCTTAACATGTTGCGTAGTGGGTTTCTAGCACAATCATTCTTCTCATGACGTCTAGCATTCCTTCTCATGTCAAAATCCTTGCCACAGTATCTACAGAGGCTTCCTTCCGATTCAGCTATAGATAACAAACCACGATCCATGGTAGCTTCTGTGACTAATGTTAGATACAAACTGTCAGTTTTCTCCAATTGGAACCATTTCTTAAATAGAGTTTTTGAAATATTTCATCAGCGAGAGTTAAGTTATCTAATGCAAAGCAAATTGATGCAAGTAGTTCCGGCTGTTGTCAACAGATGGCACCACGTGTTGCTTGCAGGTAAATAATATATATATTTCATTAATGTGGGATGCGGAACGCTCACTATCGATCGCAAAGGGAGGTTGGCTTCGATAGAATCCAAGGAGAAAAAAGTTCGTCCTTCCTGCTAGTGCTTCTCAGATTTCTCACGGTCCGCAATCTTGGATTGTGACGTCACGGCGGCCATCTTGGATGGTTGTGACCTTGACCTTTGACCTTGACCTTTGACCGAAACCGCAGGAATGATCGCAAGCACACGGATTAACCATCAAAATATTGATAAGAATAATCAGGAGCACACAGAGAAAACCAACAAAATATTGATAAGAATAATCAGGAGCACACGGAGAAAACCGCCACAAGTTTTCTTTGATATCATTAAAATACAAAAAAAATAAAAATTAATAAAAAATAAAAAAAACGAAAAAAATTCAAACATTCTGGCTTGTACCAGAACTCTATCTTTGCTCAACAATGAGAAGTTCACAAGCTAGCAGAATGTTTGAATTTTTTTCGTTTTTTTTATTTTTTATTAATTTTTATTTTTTTTGTATTTTAATGATATCAAAGAAAACTTGTGGCGGTTTTCTCCGTGTGCTCCTGATTATTCTTATCAATATTTTGTTGGTTTTCTCTGTGTGCTCCTGATTATTCTTATCAATATTTTGATGGTTAATCCGTGTGCTTGCGATCATTCCTGCGGTTTCGGTCAAAGGTCAAGGTCAAAGGTCAAGGTCACAACCATCCAAGATGGCCGCCGTGACGTCACAATCCAAGATTGCGGACCGTGAGAAATCTGAGAAGCACTAGCAGGAAGGACGAACTTTTTTCTCCTTGGATTCTATCGAAGCCAACCTCCCTTTGCGATCGATAGTGAGCGTTCCGCATCCCACATTAATGAAATATATATATTATTTACCTGCAAGCAACACGTGGTGCCATCTGTTGACAACAGCCGGAACTACTTGCATCAATTTGCTTTGCATTAGATAACTTAACTCTCGCTGATGAAATATTTCAAAAACTCTATTTAAGAAATGGTTCCAATTGGAGAAAACTGACAGTTTCTATCTAACATTAGTCACAGAAGCTACCATGGATCGTGGTTTGTTATCTATAGCTGAATCGGAAGGAAGCCTCTGTAGATACTGTGGCAAGGATTTTGACATGAGAAGGAATGCTAGACGTCATGAGAAGAATGATTGTGCTAGAAACCCACTACGCAACATGTTAAGCTGTAATCGTTGTAGCAGGTTGTTAACACGAATTGACAGCTTAAAAAGACATGGTAGAACATGTAAAGTCAAGACTACTTACGGCATAGAGGACACCGATGGATCCACTAGACTAAAAAAGAGTGATCTGCATTATGACAATAATTTTCCTTGTCCTGAGCGTGATGGTATTAGCTCACCCGATCGTGAGGAAGAACATAAATTGAAGGATGCTAATGGCTTCGGGAAGACTGAAACTAATGGAAGTATCAACACCGTGAAAAGTGAGAATACATTCAAGCCTATATTCAGTAGATCCTCCATTCTTTGTAAAAATGATGATGGACTCCTAAAAAGGAAGCATAAAGACGATGAAGACACTTCGACATCATCGATAGCGAATTCATACGGTAATCTGGGTGAAGAGGATGTCTTCTACAGTGATTGTTACAGTGACTCTGAGGCTGTTGACAAAGGCACAGACTGTGATGAAGCACCTAGAGCTGACAAGATCGAAGAATGTGGCGATGTCCTGAGACCGAAACGATGGAAACGTCGTGTTATAATAAATAAATCTGATAATGCTTATTATGATCACTGGGATGATTGTGATATTAAAAGTATTTATAATAAACAGGCAAGTAAGATGGTGGTAGAAGAGATTGATTACACATCATGGAAAGATCCAAACATATTGGTTGACCGGCTAAGACTTCTACATGGCTCGCTTTGTGCAGGAAACTATCCGTGCATCAAAGAAATATCCTTCATACTCAAAGAACTGAGGAAAGCTGGCTACATACAATAATGGCTTCTTTTACTTGTATTTGTGTAATGTTGAGAAGTAATAAAATATTGAAAGTAAAAATTTAATGTTTTTATTTCTTGTATTCTGATTTCCAACTAAGCCTGTGTGTGTTTCCGCTACTGTATGTGTGATCATTACGTTTCCTGTGTGTACTGTGTGTATGTTCCGTTTCCTGTGTGTACTGTGTGTACGTTCCGTTTCCTGTGTGTACTGTGTGTATGTTCCGTTTCCTGTGTGTACTGTGTGTACGTTCCGTTTCCTGTGTGTACTGTGTGTACGTTCCGTTTCCTGTGTGTACTGTGTGTACGTTCCGTTTTCTGTGTGTACTGTGTGTACGTTCCGTTTACTGTGTGTACTGTGTGTACGTTCCGTTTCCTGTGTGTACTGTGTGTACGTTCCGTTTACTGTGTGTACTGTGTGTACGTTTAGTTTCCTGTGTGTACGTTCAGTTTCCTGTGTGTACTGTGTGTACGTTCCGTTTCCTGTGTGTACTGTGTGTACGTTCCGTTTCCTGTGTGTGTACTGTGTGTACGTTCCGTTTCCTGTGTGTACTGTGTGTACGTTCCGTTTCCTGTGTGTACTGTGTGTACGTTCCGTTTCCTGTGTGTACTGTGTGTACATTTCGTTTTCCTGTGTGTACGTTCCGTTTCCTGTGTGTACTGTGTGTACGTTCCGTTTCCTGTGTGTACTGTGTAATCATTACATTTATTGCGTGTAAATTGCATGTATTGCGCGTACATTGCGTACATTACGTGTTGAAGCTAATGGAGCTGTTGGAGCACTTGCAGCTAATGGTCAATTGAAGCATAGGAGCAAAATGTAGATGGATCTGATGACGTGAATTGTAGCTCTTGGAGCTTGGCGTATATTGGAGAGATCGATATTTTTTTCGATCAAATGATCCTCTTTTTTAATTTGTAGATTTGACTTTAGTATTATTGTAAATGGTTCTTGATTTGACTAGCGTATTATTCCATACGGTGCATGTATATAAGCGAGTCCTAGACAGCAGGACACTCAGTTTGTTACTGACGTCGGCGGTGTAAGGATCACCTAGTTTGTTTCTTCTGGTGCATAAGTCGTGTCAATTAGCCGTTCTTGAGACCTCGATGGCATCTTTACTGTCTTTAACGTCGAACTCGGAGGTTGTACCATCGTCTACGGGAACCTTGACGACAGCTACGATGGAGAAGGTGCAGATCCCGTTGGCAACGATGGCGTCAACACTGGAGGAGACTTCAACAGACGTGGTACCGCCAGCAGAAGAGACTTTAATTCCGGTAGTGCTGACTGCACAGGGAAACTCGGCGAACGCTGGTTCGCCATCAATGGAGACTTCAATGGATGCCGAATCGACAACAACTAACGAACATCGGTGCTGTTACTGCGACAAGATTTTCTCAAACAACAGCAATGCTCGACGACATGAGAATAGAGAATGTGCCAAGAGTATGCCTGGAGATGGTACTACTGTTGCAACGCCTGTATCTGGATCGGGTCTGAAAGGATCGTCTTCATCACCACGGTATCCTTGCAGCTACTGTGATACGTCGTTCGCATTTTCCCATGATGCACGAAGACATGAGCGGAGCAAATGCACGAAGAATCCTTCTCGCATGAAGTTTCGATGTGATGAGTGTCATGAATGGTTTACTCGAATTGATAATTTGCGACGACATGCGAAAAACTGTAAAGGTGAAGTCCGTGTGCCAACTGCTGAACTACCTGCAGAAATTTCGACTCCTCGGTTTAGGTTGAAGGCTCGTGAGCGTACAAGCAAGAAAACCGATGTGCAGCAACCGATTGGTATGACGTCTGAACAGGAAAATAAACCTAAGACTGTGTTCGGCGCATTTCAAGTGAACGATAATGGCTTCTACTTGGCGCAGTCTGCATTTCGTGGAACATTGAAGGACTACTATTATTTAAATACGTTAGGTGAGTCGAAAGACATTTGTAATTTTCTTGATGATATCAGAGAGGACATAATCAATCAGCTTACTGATGATGTAGCAACAAACGGACCTTTGAAATATAACTTGTGGTTGGACTGTATATATGGAAAGCCATATCCGTTCGATGACAAAGTGAAGAAGTGTGCATTCAAGACATCGGCTGCAGTAATTTACAGTTCTAACGATGTGAAGCAAACTGTTAAAAATGGTATCCAGAAACTCTGTCAAGAAGAGGTGGACTATGTCTGTAAAGGTTCTGGCTGGACTCTGTCTAGTATAAACCGATTGGAGCTAAGAATTAGTCATTTCACACCGCTGCGGAACTAAATGATTATAAGATTGCTGGCTTTCGCAAATGATCCTGTAGTAGAATAGAAATTATGTAATAAATATTATGTTTGTAAAAGAACTTGTGGTGTTTAATTCCTCGAACCTGTTACTATTATGTTAAATTGATGTTGTATTTTTTTGCATCGTCCTAGATCGTACCAAGGACCTTAGTCGACCTAATCAATCAGTATATAGATTATAAATTTATTTAATGAATTTTGGAATTTTTCCCGAATTTCTAGCTAAATAATTACGGATTTTCAAGATGGCTGCCAAATGACAAGATGTCGGGTGTCACAGCAATAATAAATGATTACTGCACTCTAGCGGATAAGAATTAAACTAACATGGCGTCAACGCACTCTCGCCGACGATACACTGATGATGGCTTCCAGCATACGAGGACAAGATGGCGGACATGACGTCATACTACCTGACGATATATATGCTTTGAAAAAAAGTGGTGGGAGTCAGTATGCCTGCAGCCACCGCGGGGGAAGGATCGGTCGTCATTTTTAATTTTTTTTTGACCTCGTCGGGTTCGAACCGAGGACTCTGACCTCCGTTTCGTAAAAGTATATTTTTATAAGTATTTTATTAAAATTTTATTATTTGAATTTTTTTATATTTTTAAAAAGAAATTTCATTAAAATCGGATAATAAATAAAAAAGTTAAAGATGGCGGTCGTAACCAAAATTGCAACGGTGACGTCATCATCCAATATGGCGGAAAACACGTCTCCGGAATTTTCGAGAACACAATGACGTCATCCAAAATGGCGGATCCAAGATGGCCGCCGGGGTCAAGGTCAAGGTCAAAGGTCAAGGTCACATCCTGATAGAGGCTTAACTGAGGCTTGAGTTAAGGATGCTTAAGCCTCTATCAGGACATTTCTAGCCGTTGGGATTTTTGAGGAATAAAACGGGAAATTTTCCCTCGAAATGGGAATTTTTCCCTCGAAAACGGGAAATTTTTTCTTAAAACGTGTTTTTTTGAGTCATTTTGAGTCATTTTTGAGGAATTTTGAGGAATTTTTGCCGCCGTGACGTCACAAATCCAAGATGGTGGACCGGCACCTCGGCACCTCAGCCAGAAGCCAGATCTCGGACATACATTCGTATACTACTATCTTGCAATGGTATTCTTCACCTAATTGAGCGCATTACTTATGTACTCAATGGCGTCGAGGTAGACCAGACGAGAGATGTAGGCATAGCATCTGCTATGAAAAATTACCTTTCGCTCACGCCAAATGAACTGTCTGCTGCAAAGATGGCCGGTTGGGCTCTCGAGGATGAATATAAGCTTCTGGTTTATGCCGAAGGGAAGTTCGAAGTTTGTGTTCCTCTGTCCATACTTCTTGGATTCGCTGAGGACTACAAGCATATAATCATTAATTCGAAACAAGAGCTCGTACTGCTTCTAGCCAACACGCACATTAATGCAATTGTCGCCGCTGCAGAAAACCCTCAAGATGTCTCGCTAACACTACAGTCTATCGAGTGGATGCTGCCCCACATCCAAGTGAGCACCGTTGAACGAGTCAAGATGTTGAAGAACATAGAAAATGGCAAGAACTTCGATTTGCCATTCCGATCCTGGAGCCTGGAAACTTATCCTGGCTTGCCTCATAGTCAGCGTATCAATTGGATAGTAAAGTCCAGCTTCGCTACGGAAAAACCAAGATACATCATCGTCGGGCTTCAGACCGGAAGACAGCTCAATGCATGAGTAAGTCGCTCCGTATTCGATAACTGTCAAATACGCAATGTAAAAATATTTTTAAACAGCGAAAGTTATCCGTACGTTGACGTGAACATGGATTTTGAAAGTGGAAGATTTCTTCTCGCATATCAAATGTATGCCAAGTTTCAGCAAGCTTACTACGGACGGAGACAGTCACCGATACTGAGTCCCGACAGTTTCAAGAACAAGGCTCCGTTAATGGTATTTGACGTTTCTAAACAGGATGATCGAATAAATTCAAACATCATCGACTGTAGGATCGAGATAACGACTAGCGGAAATATTCCGCCAAACACCTATGCTTTTTGTCTGATACTTCACGATCGGCTTGCATCGTACAATAGTCGAGACAAACTTGTGAAAATTCTGACATAAATACTGTTTCGTTTTCGATAGTAATTTAGTTACGACCGAGCATTGCTAGCGACAAGATGTACTGCAACCTGCAAGGTTTCCAGAGTCAAAATGGATTCGTGCTCAAGGAAATTAGCGTCACCTCCGGAGACAAGACTCGAACTCGCACTTTCCGACCTCCGTATCCGTGGAAACTACTAGACGAAAAAAGTAAACGGTCGAATGAATGGCTATGTAAATATTATCACGGACTAGAATGGGACGAAGGAAAAATTCCGTACCACCAAGTGAAAAACACTATTGAAGATTTACTAGTTCAAAACGAAATAATCTACGTTGCCGGACCTGAACAGAAGAAATGGCTGAGAAAGTTGTGTGATGCGTCAGTTGTAATTGTAGACTTACAGACCGACTACGGCTGTCCTTCCCTGCGCAATCTTAGTGCAATATACGACGTGCAGCCACGTGACAAGTTTGAACGTGTCTGTGCCTGTACAAACTCGCAGTTAATGCAGAAATGGCACGCACAGTGTTAGTAGGAGCTTGCATATATAAATGACGTACCTACGTACGTGCCTTCAGTTGTCGTTCGACCTGCAAGAAGATGTTTACGTTTCATCCTGCTAACGTGTACGTGAGCGCAAGACCTAGCTTCAGCAGTGTCGAGTACAGCTACTGGGATTCCGGGTATCTACGTACATATACTGAAACCTGTGATGGAGGCACTCAGCATTGGCGGTTTGCGCACTTTCCTGTGTCCTACGAATCGACTCAGCAGCTGGTAGATTGTTGCGAACCTGGAAACTGTGCCGTCTATCACATGAGACCACACACAATCCTTCCTGCTAGCATCGCTGAGGTAGTCGCCTCGTCTGCATGTGCAACACCAAACATGGACGTGTTGCAACCTGTTGCGACCTGTGATGCATCTACGCAGACGTCCAAACGGCGTGCGTCTCGTCGTCGCAGTTCAGGCAGTGAATCTGTCCCAACTAGCACTGAGCCTAAGCCCAGGCGTAGACGTGGTCACAGACGTGACCGACCATGTCTTGTCGGAGTTGTCGACGTCGCAGAAGATGACCAGCTGGAATCCTGTGTTCCTGATCGCGTGACCGGCGAACCAGTTGGAACCGGAGTCAACGAACCAGTTGGAACCGGAGTCAACGAGTCAGTTCGTGCGGCATTAAAGACTTTGCTTGTGAAAATGCTTGATTCCTTAACCTAATATGTATTTGTGTACTCTTTATAAATAAATGTGTAAAACTTGAACTCGTGTTTTTTTTATTTCTACAATTTTTAGGTACCTAATAAAAATTTTTTAAATACGGACAATATTATGACTCATGTAGTATACCAGTAGACCACGGGTATATAAGCGAGGTTCAGACGACTGGACCCGCAGTTCACCTCTGGCCGCGGTGCAGTACGGACGTGCTCTCTCCATTAAGTTTCGTGAGATTTAGTTATGTCGACCGGAATAGAATGTTTACCGACAGCAGCGGGGACCTCGATGGCAGCAACGATGATGGAGTCGGAGATCCCGATACCATTTGCAGAGGAGACCACGGCAGCGGAGAGCTCAATGGCTGAGGTGTCGACAGCTGTGGAGATCCCGATACCTGCTGCAGAGGAGACAACGATACGTGCTGTTCCACCATCAGCTGACGTTTCATCATCTGCATTCCAGACATCAATTAATGAAGAGCGTACATCGCATCAATGCAAATATTGTGGTGCATCAATAACCTGCAGTAGGTCTCTGACAATCTCTCGAGAGACATATAAGTGCGACAAATGCGATAAGGATTTTTCGCATTGTAACAGTCTGGACAGTCACAAGATTATGTGCATTGGAAACGAATCAACTTCCATACCTGAGGCGATAGCCAACAAAAGAGCAGTAGTGAATTGCCAAAACTTGAAGGACCAGTTTTGTTTTAAATGGAGTATTTTGGCAAGATTTGTCGGGGGAAGTCATCAAAACCGTGTTGATAAGAGGTATTATGCTTTGGAGAATAAGTACAACTTCGATGGACTGTGCTATCCGCCACCATTAAATTAGATAAAAGTTTTTGAGAAAAATAACCCTGAAGTCTCAGTTAATGTGTATGCGCTAAATGAGGATAATAAGGTGTGTCCGATTCGGGTAACCAAACAAGAAAGAAAAAATCATTTCGATTTGTTGCTTGTGACAAATGAAAGCGGTTCTGCACACTACTGCTACATCAAAAACTTCTCCCGACTTGTGAGACCCCAGGTTACAAAACATCAACATAAGATTTATATGTGTAAGATGTGCTTTAAGTATTTCGCTAATCGACCTCGAAAATCAGGACTCACAGCTATACAGTGTCTTGAACAGCACAAGATTAAATGCGGAAATAAATCTTAACCAAGACTTTAGTAATTTGACTGTGTATTTTTTTTTGTACTTGTAGTAGTGTTGTATTTATGTAATAAAAGTTTTTTTAAAAGAACTTGTGGTGTTTTTATTTTATCAAACCTGCCACTTTAGTGGTACTTTTTTAAAATTTTAAATTTGTTTTGTATCGGCCAGGGATCGAACCAAGGACCTTAGTCGATCTAATCAATCAGTATATAGATTACAAATTTATTTAATGAATTTTGAACATGTTTTATTGAAATTATTATTTTTTACATAAAATCAAACATTATTGAATCGATCGGGTATCGAACCGAGGACGGGAATCCATCGAATCAATCAGTATATTTATTGTCAATTTATTTAATGAATTTTGGAACTTTTCCCGCATCTCTAGCATTAAAATTACGGATTTTCAAGATGGCGGCCAATTTTCAAGATGGCGGGTGTCACAGTAATAATAAATTATTACTGCACTCTAGCGGATAAGAATTAAACTAACATGGCGTCGGCGCACTCTAGCCGACGATACAATGATGATGGCTTCCAGCAACGAAGACAAGATGGCGGACATGACATACTAGATGACGTTATATATACTTTGAAATAAGTGGTGGGGGTCAGTCTGCCAGCACCCTCCACGGAGGAAGGATCGGTTGCCATTTTTTTTGCCCTCACCGGGTTCGAACCGAGGACTCCAAGCTCCGTGTCGTAAATGTTTATTGTTTTTAAAAAATTTATTAAAATTTTATTAATTGATTTTTTTATGGATTTTAAATTTTTTTTCATTAAAATCGGATAATAAATAAAAAAGTTAAAGGTGGCGACCGTAACAAAATTTGCAACGGTGACGTCATCATCCAATATGGCGGATAACACAATGCCGGAATTTTCGAGAACACACAATGACGTCATTCAAAATGGCGGATCCAAGATGGCGGATCCAACATGGCCGCCGGGGTCAAGGTCAAGGTCAAAGGTCAAGGTCACAACCATCCAAGATGGCGGCCGTGACGTCATAATGCAATATGGCGGTCGGCACCACAGGCACCACAGCCTGAAGCCTGTGCCCGGTCCGTCATTCCTATACTACTCTGGCGTTTAGCTATAAAGTTTAAATATAATTATGAACAAGTTTCCATATAAATAAACTGTAATCAAATATCTATCATCAATTATATGAATCACCATGATTTTTTAGTCAATTGTAACATTACTGCACTCGCCGACAGCGTAACGGAACACAGCGTAACGGAACAATTACCGTAACGGGACACAGTGTAACGGAACAATGCGCGTAACGGGACACAGTAACGGAACAATGTGCGTAACGGGACACTTTTTCGTGCGTGCAACGGCGTTCATCGATTTATTAGACGTTGTTACGTCAAAAACGCCCTAAGTAACTCATACTGTGAAGTATTCATGTTTATTTTCTTACCTCCCACTTGATTTGTTTCGGAGATAATGATTTATTACTATAAAAAATGACAAAGTTTTAAACCCTTTTCGCCACGTTTCTTTCCTACTTAGTTATTCATGCTCCATGTCTTACCTGTCCCTTAGTTTTCTTTGGAGATATGCTTTTATAGTGTAAAATCTTAGTACGCCTTTTGACCCCATTGGAATTTCATTATCAAGATAATATAAAATTAACTCTTAATCAGTTCACCACATCAATAGAATTTCGAAAAATAAAAAATATATATGTACGTTACGTAACCTTATATGAATGGCGATTGGTATTAGTTTCTTACCTCTAGTTCTGGTAGATTCGGAAGTATGTTTTGTCTTTATAAACCCGAACCTACCTCTTTCACAACCTTTAGTGGTGGAATAAAGAATGGTAAAAATAAATTAGTTACGACTGTGCAAACCAACCTAATTCTGTTAATAAAACTATTTACAAATAATTACAAATTTAAATGATCCTTTTACTTTGTACATTTTAACGAGTTACTTACTAAGGGTTATTGTTTAATGCTATCATTAACTATAAGCATGAAAAAATTGTTAAGGCCCCCGCCTACCTGTGGACACAAACAGTGTGCAGAGATTAGAAAAGCCAAGCGATTTGAAAACTGCTCGATTTATCAGAGTGATATCTATTCTCGAAAAACTTTTAAGAATACGCTGAGGGTAGATGAGCAGTTATGTTTCCGCATTTAGTTTATAAAATGTATTTTTAGAAGAGAGGAAATAACTAAAACGCGGGTTTTCAGAATGATTATTGGCATGAAACGTCTGATACATATTCTTGAAAACACTCAAGGGACTTGAATTACACCTTTAATTTTCATTTATACGCCATATAAAGTTACGGTACCGCTCAAATCTCATAGTTGCCCTATGCACGGCGAAAAAACTGCGCGTCAGCCCACAGCTCTGCGTTAAGAGGCGATACCGCCGTAGAAGCACCAGCGAACATCGCACTTATCATTTCGCCTTACTTACATAAATACGTCCCTGACGAGACGGGTCTCTTTGAGACGAAAAGTCTTTACATAGCAGAAATGATAGAAGACGACTAATGTGAATTTCTAGAGGTCAAATCAATAGACTATAAACTTTTTGCCCCATGAAAAGCATTTAAAAAATTAGAAAATTACTATCCACATAATCACATCATCCACGCCAAATTCACTTTGTTCTCTGTAGTCAAGTGGTCAACGTACTTGTCTGCTAACTCTTTGCGTCCCACGGTGATGTACTACTTTATAGGTACGGGGTATTTTCGGGCTAATTTATTGGTAAGCTTTCCCTCACTAAGCCCTGATACAGTCCATTAATTAATTATGTGCAGCTTTCATTTTCATACCCGCGTTGTCACACGCTTCTGAATCACTTCACTAACCCATTAGCATCACCGCGTAATTGACCCGTTTACACCACCTACAACTAATGTTGCATAGTTTGCAGGTAAACAAATGTGCCTCTTAACAAACTAGCTGTAATTATCCAATTAAAATTCATTTGAGAGGCCACTTACTACAAAACCGTTTTTACTTTACACTTGGGAATTCATTTTCATCTACAAAACCCGTCATATCACCCGTAATTTTGGACAACTACTAAATAGCATCTTGCAAATTCTTAACAATGTCCACCAAAGTGTCACCCATTGGGAATGTCATTTTATTAAACTCAAGTCGTTTCACTGTATTTTGAAATTTACATTTGTAAACTATATTTTCTTGGTTCTTGCCGTCTTAAGTATTCGTGTTTGACTATTAGTGAGGTTATTTGTTTTGTTTTCCTGTTTTATTGATCACGAGGAATCATCAGCTTGCGATTTTACCTGTAATCCAGAATCGTTCTGCGTATGCCTTCACTCTTTTCGTAAAATGTAATATGAAAGTGGGAATCAGAATAGTAGCATAGAACCATCACTGCATTACACTGATAATGTATTCAGAGTCTATTTATAGATACCATTTGTGTCTTTAGGCGTGTCACTTAATTCGATATAAAAAGGAGACAGCCCCGAAAAGTTTTTCTCTCTCACTTTTATTCAACGTAAGTTATTTCTGATATAATTTCATTTCCCCATCTTTCCGGCTCCTATTTTAAATCATTTTTTATTCGTGGTTTTATTCTAATTGAATGTGTTCTACCCTTCATTCATTTTTTTAAAAATTGAAAAAAAATTTTTTTTTGTCCTTACTCCATTACCCCTGTTCCACTCAATTTCACTGCTTTTATTTTTATTCGCCTCATGAACAGTTTGCAGTCAAGTTTCGCTGAGTTTGAGTGTTCATTGAATTGGAGGACCCTAAATAACTTTCGAAAGTTTGGAACCAATTGCACGCTCTGTTTTTCCGGTGCGGTTATCCTGTCGCAGTTTCAAAAAAAAAAAAAAAAAGAGCGGGATCTTCCCCAAAGTTATTTTGCCTCTACTACACTTCTAAGGTTGCAGTAAATTGCCCGACTTTTCAATGATGACTGCTACTCAAATAAGCTAAGAGTTCTTCGCAGATTCCGATAAGCAGGTCCTAGACCTTGCGAGGCCCCGGGCCATTTATTTTTGCGGAGCACAAACATTTTGTTGAAGGACCATACTGGGGCCTGAGAAGGTAAAGAATAGCCTCCAGAGAAAACAAGTATTTAAGGGCATTCAGTAAAACGTTTTGAAGCGCATCTAGTACAGTATGTCCATAAAATAATGACCCAGCTTTAAATTTTAATAGTTTCAACTGTGAGCGTTGTAGAGTGTTGGTTCAAGGTCACATTTAAAGAATAACTGAAACGGTTTTAGTTAAGCGCATGCGCGAGTACTGCTTTGTTGTTTTTTTCTCGCTTTCAACGCCGCCTCCGCAAAATGGCGACTCCTGAGCGTAGAGCGTTTTGTGTTAAGCAATTTTGTGAATAGGTGGTTTCAGTTCAACGCGCGTTTCGTTTTAAGTCCATACCGGTTACATTTGCTACTTATATGCTTTAAAGCCAGATGACTGTTGGATTGGTCGTAATGGTCGAAACGACAGAGCTCTTTTTCGCTGGCCTCCACGTTCACCTGACATAACGCCATGAGATTTATTTTTTTTTTTACTTTGGAGCTTTATAAAATATCGTGTCTACATTCCTCCGCCAGAGTTGAGACACAGAATTGAAGAGGCGATTGTTTCCAATACTCCGGACGTGTTAACCAAAGCGTGGGAAGGTTGGATGCGTTCCGTATAACTGAAGGTGGATAAACTAAACATTTGTAAAAAAAAAAAAAAAAACTAGGTTAGTTTACTTTAAATTTGATGCACGTTTTGTTGTAAATAATCAAAATGAAACTTGTTATAATTATACCTACCAGTTTATCTTTAGAAATTTTATCCTTATTAAAAATTAGAATAAGTAACGTTAATGTGAGATGATGTTTATGGATTTTAAATTAGATGACAAACATTTCAAACGAATATAGGTTCGGTGGTGAAATGGCCGTCGCGTGGGCCTCGACTCGTGCCTCGTGGGGACCCCGCTGGAGCGCGACGCCCCAGTTCCGTGCCTTGTTGTGGACAGGGCGGCCGTGCAAGCGGAAGGACAGCATTCATTTGGCTTCACATTCAACATGTTTTGTTTAGAGTTTGGTTTTGATGCTCCTCGATTATCGTCCGTAATAAAGGTTTAAATCAAGTAAATTCAGTGGCCCCAAATCTACGAAGATGATATCAAATTTAAGTAAATTAACTGGTTATTTTGTAACCAGCATTGCTCGTACATTTAAGGGGATAGTTATTATTTTTTTTTTAAGTGTGCGAACAAAGAAGCGTACGGAAATGTCAATTTTGACCACGTTAAAGTGGTTTCGTGTTGATGTTGATGTTTACATGTCGTAAAATGCCTTCGTACTAGGCCTCCAACTATTTCTGTAGCTTTTATTTTTAATCCTCCAACTTCCCCTTATTTGCTCATCACAAAATGTATATTATAAACAAAAATGCTTGAGAGCCTTATTAATTAAACACTATTAAAAAGATTCTTATGTACGATTTAACAAACTTTCCGGGTTAGTTTTTGCTAGGATTGTAGAGTAAAATGTGTGTTTTGACGACATTTAATGTACTTTCTTTCACTGTTCGCAGTAAACTGTTGCGCTAGTGGTTGCACAGAAATACAAGTTATATAAAACTTTTTTTTTTATTGGTGGTTTATTTACAGCAGGTGATTTTGTGTCAAGTCATTCACACAACTGTTCCTCTGTGATGGCAGTGAACATGTTTGGGTTGCACTGAGCCTTTAACATCGCGCTTCATAACTTTCACTTCTGCTTTCGTTTTCTTCTCTCTCTCTCTCTCTCTCTCTCTCTCTCTCTCTCTCTCGCCCCCTCTGTCGCTCGAAAGCAAGTGGTCGCCAAGTCCGCACTCTGGCGGAGTGGGAGTGAATTAGCCCTCTTAGACCGCCTGCCGCTCTTGCCCGTTCCTTATTGCCGTCCGCTCTTCTTCCCCTTATCCGTCTGTCCGCGCCAACTCTTGGAGGACAGAGAGAGAGAGAGAGAGAGAGAGAGAGAGAGAGAGAGAGAGAGAGAGAGAGAGAGAGAGAGAGAGAGAGAGTTACAGAGGTTTCACCTCTCGTAAACGTGGGGGCCGAGTCTCGCAGGAAGTGGAAGGAAAATCGATGTGCGGGCAAGGTTACCTCGCGTTAAGCCTTCAGCGCCCTGCCCTCCCTCGCCCTGCAGCGATGCGCGCGTGTCTGAGGGGAGGGGTTGCTGAAGTTTGGCGCCGACCCCCGCGCGCTCTCGGAAGAGAGTGATGTATTATTTACACGGGTCTCCTGGAATGAGACCTCCTCCCCTCGTCATCCCCGGCGAGATAAATTATTTACCGTGCGGTTCGGCGAGTCTCGGGCGGCGCCAGTCCTCCGCGGAGGAAGGAGGAGAGGCGAAGGATTGCGCGAGGAAAGGAAGGCGCAGTCGTCGACGTCGTCGCCGTCGTCCGACGCCGGTGGGTTTTCTCCGGGTTATCCCCTTCCCGCACTCCCCTCCCTCATTCAAGGGCCTTCACAAGGGCGGTACCGGCTCTACGCCCCAGCCAGTCTTCGCGTCGGTAACTTTTGTGCTGGAGTATACAACTTACAATAACTGTGTTCATAATTTTCCATACCTGAAATCTTCCGTGATAACATCCATTTTTAGCCCCTTTTTTTTTTTCACTGCCCAAAAATAAAGCTACACATTAAAGACGAAACCGAGGAACGCCAGGCGGCCACATGAACCATGCACCACGCCAGTGCTGCACTCCCTCCTCATCTTCTCCAGATGACCTCGGCGTCAGCGAGACGCTAGGCCTCGTTCGCGGGTTCGAGCGGCCCGTGCTGCCAAGTGGTTCGGAGCCCACGTTTCAATTGACATCGTTTTATTTTATTGGTTTCTTTCGATTCCGTCTCATGTAGTTTCACTGCATTTCATTAAATTGGTTTCTTTTGATTCAGTTTTATTTAGTTTTACTTATTTTCATTTATTTAATTACATTTGGTTACATTCAATTTATTTGATTTCAATTCAATTTTTTTGATTCATTAGGTTTCAATTCAAATCATTTCATTTGGTTACATTTTATTTCCATTTGTTTTGTTTCAAATTATGTCGATTGTTTCATTTTGATATGTATAGTTATGTTTCAATTCAGTACTTTTCTTTCTTTACAATCGAGCCGTTTTCTTCCGATACCGATACTTTCGTACTCGATTTAACCGAGATACCTACTTTTACCCTTACGAGTCCTTTGGGCAGGTATTGTGTAGATTAATAATAAATAAATTATTGATTCATTTATATAATATTTTTAGTAAAATTAATTTGGAACTTATTCAAAATATTCCTGTATTAGTCAGTTTCACAAAAAAAAGAAGAAAAAGGACATTACGAAACGAGTAAGTAATATATTTTAATTTTTAATTTTTATATTATTAGTCATTGTACAGAGGAAAGTGCAAAGCTTGTAGATAGGATTTTCCTTCGTTTACATTTATTTTTAGGACTTTCAATAATTTCGCAGTTTAATTGATAATCTGTTTCATAATTTTGTGTTGTGTTTCATGTTTTTTAACGGATTTTTTTTATAAATGATTAATTATTTATAGCTTGTTATGTTATTTATTATTTATTGTGAAAAATCAACGCTCAATTAAAGGAAAATTATCGCTACCTCAAGTTTTCGATACTTTTTATTCGATACTTTTCTTTAAAAACTACTCAGAGGTTCTCATGTAATTTATGTTTTAGCTGGTAAATGTAACAAATAAGTTAGGTTATGATTCCATTTAGTGTTTGGATCACATTGATTATTTTTGCTTATATTAATACTTTTATTTCATTATTTAAAGTAGGTTAAAATGTGTGCTATGCCCTAACTTTCGAGGTCTTTTTTTGCAGTTGTATTATTTTGTTTAATTCGAGCACTATTCCAATATTTTAACTCTCATGGCTGCTTAAGCTACTGACCTAATTGCCTAATCAATTGTTGTACAAAAATATTTGCACTAGCATTAAAAATCATTTTTTTCTACTTGGTGTATCTCAATACGACAGAGTCACGTGGTTATGTTTCTCTTGCGCTTATGAAAAGTATTAAAATGTAATAGTAATATTACCTGTCCTTTTTTATTTTTGTGTTAAATTAAATTATCAAATGATATTCGTTTACTTGATTTAATCGTGAATACATATTTTTATACCTAAATTCAATGTGTATGGTATATATTTGATCTATTTCTTGAATATATCTAATGCTTGGCATAATACCTCAAGTCCAATAAATATATTCTTTGGTTAGTTTTTTTCCGTTGCACAAACTTATGATGAAAAAAAAAAATCGAGGAAAAATTTTTCTATGACACCCTAACAGCCTAAGTCTCCAACATAGTAACCAGTATGAGTAAATAGAGGATTGCACGTTGTAGGATTCTTTCCCCAAGCTGGTTTGAGTCTGAAAATATCTCTCTCTATACGTGAACTGCAGAAATTCAAACCCACGTTCCAAAAGCAAGAAAGCGTTGATCCATTATTTTCCTCAAGTAAATTTTCTCGGAGCGACAATTTTTTTTAAATTTTCCAATCTGTGGGAATGTATTGCAACACAAAGGAAGATCCTTAGATTTTTATATAATAGTTCTTTTTGTTCGTGCCTTATTTCCATTTTGTATTTAGTCATGTATCTTACTTTTTTTTTTGCAAAGACGTAGTCCTCTCCGAAGTTCCTGTTGCTTCTTTGTTACTTCCAATTTATCAAAAGAGAAAAGGAGGAGGAAAAAAATACTTCTCCCTTGGCTTTAAATTTCTTCCGTTTATCCACTTTGAGTAAAGAAAGAATTTTATTTTTTCGAAACGAACAGGGAGACAAAAATTGTCTCCGCAGTTTTATGATAAAAGTGAAATGTTACTAATTAAGTTTCTGGCGTTCCGTCCTGCGATAAATTGTCGCCTTAATTGCGTGAACCACATTAGTACTTAAAAGCCTTAAGCTACTGCTTTTATGGACAATGTGGAGTTTGAAATTCTCCAGCACACTTTGTTATTAATGAAGTATTATCGATTATATTCCCACGTGGATTTCCTCACCAGTTTCTTATTATGCTTGACAATCCCAAAAGTTGGCAGTGGAACATTTTATAGCCCTGTGGACGTGTAGCACTCTAAAATTGGATAAATTTCGATTGAAGTTGTAGTCAGTCGGTTTATCAGTTTTTGTATTTTGGCAGAAGAGAATGTAGATTAAATATTACATTTACAGTAAGACTTGAGGAAATCTCCATGAAATCAACTACTTTACTGAATTGTGTTATTCGTAAATGAGACGTGAACCAAAATATTTAATTGAACCATTAGCATCACAATTGCAACAAAACATTTCTGAAAGAATGGAAGTGTTACTTTAGCTGATAAACTTCCGTTGTTTGTTTTTATTGAACCACCCCCCCCCCCCTTGTAGCATGATTTAAATTTCGTTAGTAGTGGAGGATTACATAAAAGAAAGGGTTATATTGAGCGAAACAGTGTCAGTTTTAGACTTCGTTTTTGTTTCCGAAGAGCATCGAATGGCCCAATCACTGCATTAATAAAGGCGCGTGTCTTATTCCCAAAGTGTGACTCGTTACTTCAATTTGCCCTTAGCTTCTAAAAGGGAAATTAGTCTCGCACCGTGGTAATATAAGCATCCTGTACATGGAAATAATGGGAAATAATGGGAACCCAAACACTTAAAGATATGAGATAAAAATAAAGTAAAAAAAATTATTAGCCTGAGTGAGGTCTCTTAATTTGATTCTCAGTGAGAAAAATTAATACAGCTGTAACAATGTTTTGTTAAGTATATATAAAAATTAAATGCTAACACTTTCGAATAAAAAAAAGGGAATGAAAAAAGGTTTAGCTAATTTTATAATATTTCTAGAGAAAAAAATAACGATTTGGTTTTATTAGTATTGTTCATCGCATTTATAGTCTATAAATTCTTTTGAAAGTCAATCTTTCCCACTATCTTTGGACAAAATTTCAGTATGGTGTAAGAGGGTTATTTCTAAATTTTACGTCCACCTTTTGCAATATATTATATCTTATTATTTTTTTACATAAATGATTTATTCTTCCCATTTTTTTAAATTTATTCCAGACTGGTCGCCATGAGGATATTTATTTAATAGCTTCTTCAAAATCTCAATTGCTTTGTTTTGCCCGCAAGTTATGTTCCAAACTCCAGTTATGTATTGAAAATATATCAGTTCGTAAGAACTGCTGGAATATTTTGTCATTTGTCATTTACCATTTGCATTGGATAGTGACATCGTACCTCTGGGCTTGTTATTATTTAATTGCATTCAAGCTTTCATAATAATGACCCTAAACGTCAGAAGTAACTTACATTTATTACACATAGTACATTATTATTAATGATATGCATTTCATTATTGTTATTCACCTCATATTGTTTTTTTTTACAATATCTTACAATTTTTACTTTAATATAAAGATTAAATACAAGCAGCATTAACAAAAGCGTCAGTTTTGAAAATCATGCGGTGCAAGTTAAGACACAATAATAAGTATATAAGCTTCTTTTTAAACTTGCCCCGAAAGACGTCATTACATTTCAGTCAGAGACACAAGAAGATAGAATCCACAAAAGAATGCAAATAATGTTATTATCTTAATTCAACCGAATGAAAAAAAAAAACACTGCCAATCACCCTGCGTGACTTCAAATGACAACTAAAGCATTTAGATCACTCCCTTTATATTTTTTCAATTTTCAAAACATGTTTTCTGTCACTGCAAGATATACAGGTACATCTATACTGACGAAATAATTCGTGGCAGACAAAAAACGTTTAGAGTGTGCAAGATCGTATCATAAATGGTTAAAAAAAATTAATTTGAACCTGGAGCTAAAAGTTGAGTTGCCCATGAAATGATTGGTGCTACCGTATATCTATGATTGCCCTACGGAAACGAGCTCTTTTCAACCTCGCATATCACTGCGCTGACAGTCACTCTATTCGTGCGGAGACAACTTCCACACTAAAAGATTAAATCCAGCAAACACGAAGTACCATTGTGATTGTCGCAGGAAAACCGGAGATGAGTTTATATGACTAAAACTTGTTTAATTAATTCAAGCGTAATGTTTTACGGCTGCATTTAATTTTAATATGTATTTAATTTAAGTAGCAGAAAGAGCCCTAACATAATTTATTACTCCCCATTACAAATGCGAGGAAAAAGTTTGAAAACTCTCTTTTAAACAGCAAGCTTTATTTGCTTAAAATGGAAAATTAGTTATCTACACAAATAACTAAGAATTTCACAATACACAGATAAAGCGTGATTAAAAATCTTAAGTGGAACGGGTTTTGGTAAAATGAGCGGGAAAACCGATAGGCTACTAATAAACGAAATTTCGTTTGCATAAATTAGGGAAATGCGCCATTGCAGAGCGTTTTAAAATATCTTTTTTATTCAGTGTTTTTGAATAAATTAAGTAAACACGTACAGAACAGATAAAAAAAGCCAAGAGAAGTTATTGTAACAAAAAAAACCTTGATTACGTGCAATGTATATAAAATTTCATTTACGTGGATTGTAAATAACTACTGCTTTAGGGTTGAGGCCACGACCGTTGAAATGATATCGCGGCCGAAGTCTCGGCATTCCTTGTTGCAGCCATCTTCAAGGGTCACTAACAGGCCTCAACACAGAGACCAAGGAGTAGTTAGATGGATTGTGAAACACTCGTGGTATTATAGGTCGGCCAAGAAGTAGCAGGATGATTGTAAAACACTTGTGGTGTTGTAGGCCATTCAAGAAGTGTACTTATACTTAAATGCTATTGCTTCCCCCCAAATCCATTTTTGTACTGGTGATTGGTAGAGACCGAAAAAATTCGCGAGTTCATTTCGCGATAGGCTAAAATACAAATAGTTATACCTCAGTGCTGCCTCTGCTATTGGCTCAAAACTCACCTGGATGACTCTGAGCCATTGAGAAACACCCAACCAAAGCTGTATCGAATCACAGGCTGCTACGTTGGGACGTCTCACACGACAGCAACCAATGAGTGGGTGAGATTTGACCGAGTGTACGTAGAACTATGGAGTTCATCCTGCAGGTCATTGAACCCGCGAATTATTCCGGTCCCTAGTGATTGGTAGAGACCTGCAAAATTCGCGGATTCATTCGGTGATAGGCTAGAATTCAAACACATATACCTCTTAGATAATTTTGCTATTGGCTTACTGTTCATCTGGACGAATCTCAACCAGTTATAAACCCTCAACCAAAGAAGGGTTGAATCACAGACAAACCAGCTGAGACGACTTACAAGTCGGCAGTCAATGAACTAGCGTTATTTGCCCGAGTGTACAGGGGTATGTTCAGTCTATCCTGAAGGCCACCGAAACCGCGAATTTTGCAGGTCCCTGGTGATTGGGAATGTGACGGAGTGGGGCGTTCACAGTGGATCGAGACAGTTCTTGCGCGTTTCGAGTGGCCCAGTGTAAAGTTTGAAGGTATAGTTCCCGGGCGGGGCTCAGGCGCCCTTCTTGGCGCGCCAGCCGAGGCCTGCCAGGAAGTGACCCCGGATGCTGGACGAGGTGAAGAGCAGCATGACGGGCGGCAGGCACGAGTGCAGGTACGTTAGGAAGGCGGAGAACACGAAGTAGAGCAGCAGGAAGCAGAACAGGCCGTGGTCGACAGCCGAGTAGCGCGAGTGGCGCGCCCACAGGTCGGCGACCAGGAAGCCCAGCCGGAACACGTGGCAGGCGAAGAACTGCAGGATCAGCGTGATGGGGACGTTGGCGGAGCGGCGCCTGCACACAGCACGGCGCAACGTGTCGATATCGATCATCCATTTTCAAAATATCGACGATGATGTATCGATACTTTTAAGTAGACATTTTTGTTGTATCGGAATTTTCTTCCGATAATATTGTCACGTGGTTAAAAATTGTTATAATTAATTTATAAATTATTTTATTTGCCAGGACTTGGTTTCCCTCAAGCTGGGGTGTTGTAACACCTTTGATGTAATTTGGGTCACCGCGGGGCTGAGAGAGTGCGAGTCTTGCACGTATTTGTCTGGGGGCGCAGGCGTGACCGAGTTTCAGCCAGGCCAGGCCAGCTGACGCGTCGTTGTTTGCTGCGGTTCTGGAGAAACACGGCGCAGGCTTGTTTACCGCAGATGGTGCGCAGTCGCCGTGATCATGAGGACGGAGGTCGGGGTACCTGGCGGCGATGGCCGCGCCCTGGTGCTCGCCCGGGATGCTGGCGGCGCTGCGGCGCAGCAGCACGGACGTGGCGGCGCACAGGTAGGCGATGGCGGCGAAGGGCAGCGCGAACACCAGCAGGATCTCTGCGCTCCGCCGCAGCGCGTAGCCGCCGCGGCTCAGCCGGAAGAAGCAGTGGCTGGCGACGAGGCCGGCGTCCAGGGCCGAGTGCACGCTGAGCGCGGCCGCCAGGGCCCACACGAGCGCCACCGTCGCCACGGCGCCGCGCCTCGTGAGGCGGGGGTGCTCGCCCCCGCGGGCCACCAGGCTCCTGGACAGCCGTGCACAGAACAAGGAGGACTCGCACAGTGGGAACTGAAACCATGTGTCGCTATCTGTTGGGCGGGCCCATAACTACCACCAAATAAAAAATCGGAATAGAGGTTCTCATATAAAGTTTTTTTAGTTAATTTTTTTTGAATGGGGGACCCCCGCCAGGGGGTCCACCCCACCAAAAATTAGATCTTTATTATAAAAAAAAGAGAATACAAATAGAAAAACATGGAAGAAAACATCTGATACACTTACATTAAGGTATTTACAATTAAAGATACACACATTTTTGTCCCTTCCAACATTCAAGTCCTTGGGGGCAGGTGATTTGTGTGAGGAGTTAATACATTATTTTGGTTATATTAAGCTATCTCCTTGACGGCGCAAAACTAATTTAATCGATGCGAAAATACTGAATGCTGTTTTGTAATAAACCGTCATGTAATAAATAAAGGAGTTGGAGGTGAAAAAACTCATTGTACTTATTACACACCACAAAATTAGCGGCGATCCTAAATATTGTGAATTTTTTACTGGTTTGTTTGCCTGATAATAGCTTATACATTACTTCTCCTAATAAATTAATGTAGTTACGTCAGCAATATATTATGAAAACTACTGTCTAGCGGACGTACCCATAACTACTTCAAAAAACCTAGGTCTTAGTCTCGGTAATTAGAGTTTCTCCCCCACGACAGTCATTAAGCCATTCAGCCGTGCTACCATTGTGTTATGCGTGATGTGCATCGGTGTGCGCGCGCAGGTGATGACGCTACACCACGGATCAGGCCTGTGACCGGTCGAAAGTCCACCACGACTTTACGGACAACTTTACGGAAAAACGCTGGGGTCAAATCATCAAGAGATCTTCGCAAATTTACTAGCACTAAGTTAACACAATATGAAATGAACCCAGAAGAATATTTGTGGTGTATAAGAATGACATTCAAAAACTGGCTAGGACTCGTGCAGAAGCACGCTTAATTCTACCTCGTACGCGATTACCCTGTTCATAAAAAAAAGTATCTAATTTGTAATTAGAAATACGGAGTAGTTTCCACCAAGATCCAACTGTCTGAAATAACGCAGAACTCTCGCTTAGTTTATTTGAAGCGCATTCGTAGTTGGAAAGTCCATACATTTACTGCAATTTCTGACAGTTTGGACACATTCCCAGCGGGGTTCTCACGGTAGAGAAATGTCTGTTTCCGTCAACCTTCGACTGCCGTTATTTCGGGCACGCCATCATTTCAACGCACTTGGCCTCGACCCAAAAAACCAAGCTGTAGTTAGGCATATTTACAATCCATGACACTCAAAGTTTCATTACATCGCTCACAGAAAAAAAAAAAAAATGTTTGCACTTTTACAAAGAATTCTTTTGGAAACTAGTTGCCGATAAATAGTTTGTAACGCTGCAAGAAAAATATTGTAATTTTTTAGAAAACATCGCTGTGGTTATTTTTGTATGCATGAAATACGTTTCTGGAAACAATTTTGGCGAATAATTTTAAATTTTAATTGAAATTGATCCAATCATACACTTGTAAAACCATGTAAAAGATAATCATAGAATATTTAACATTTTACTTTATTTTGTTTATTTATGATTATTAATGTGCCTAGTTAATACTGAAAAGCTATTCAAGAAACGTTTATCAATAACTTGAACTAATTAAGGCACTGTGACCACACAAACTGTGAATTCCTGGACAAGAATCCGGACGCAGTATTACTGCGAACTTTTTTTTAGCAATACAGTTTTTGTCATGTAAATGTTCAGAAGTACAAATATTTGTATTTTACATGATAATTTTACATCCATTTACAATAAAATTACAGTTAATGTAATTCAATAAGGTGTTTACTTGTTTTACTTTGAATATAATTACTCTTGATTGCTTTATCTGTTCTGTACGTTTTTACATACTTTATTTATTTGACAGCCTTGATTCTCTGAACAAAAAATATCTGAAATGGCATATTTCTATAATTTTCACCCAAAAAATTGAATATTCATGGCACCTAAACTTATTTAATTAGTAGCCTATCATTTTGTGCGTCCGTTTTACCGAAAACTATGCAACTTAGAAGTTTAAAGCACATATTTGCATAGTATTTGATGGTACACAACTAAACAAACATGAAAAAAATCTTGAATGACCAAGGAAATTTCCTATTCCTGTCCCGCAATATCCCTAATCCGTATAGTGGTGTGTTACCACCTATAATGACCTCGCTTTCACGAAAAGTAAACACCAATATATATTTTTTTAATTATTTACTTTTGCAAAAAATATAGGTATATCTCGTTAAAATAACATACTGGATGTCCGAAAAGTCTTTCCCTGATTACACAAAATTATAACTTCAGCTAGACGTACGATAAAAATATGAAAGTTGTGTCAAAATGTAAGGTTATAACTCAATTTTTTTATATAGGTTCGCAGTAGTTGTGAAGTGTCTGAGGTGTAGTGCCCAGGAAGCCGGACATGATTACCAATCAGGAGAAAACGCAGTGTGTCCTGTGGTACCACGAGACACGATCTCCAATAACATTGCAGAGAAACTTCTAGACCACATATGGAAAGATTTCCCCTGATGTCAAGAGCATTAAGATGTGGTATGAGAAGGTCAAGACCACAGGATCGGTTGCTGAACTTCCGAAGTCTGGTCGACGATCAACCTGAGCTGAAAGGGTGGAAGCTGTGAGACAGTCATTTCTGCGAAGTCCGAAGAAATCGGTGCGAAGGGCCTCACGTGAATTACAGATGCCAAAAAGCTCTCTCCACGATATCTTACACAAACGTTTAATGTTTCGTGCATACAAAGTGCAAATCGTTCAGTCTCTGTTGCCCAATGACAGTATACGTCGAAATGAATTTGCGGTGGAAATGTTATCACGTATGGAGGACGATAATGGCTATCTCCAACGAATTGCCTTTTCTGACGAGGCGACCTATTTTGTCAGTGGAGTAGTGAATTGCCATAACGTGCGCATGTGGGGTTCACTGCCCCCTGGCGAGGTGATGGAGTGTACCAGAGGAAGTCCAAAAGTGAATGTTTGGTGCGCGCTATTGCATGACAGAATTATCGGGCCATTCTTCTTCGCTGGAGGCAACCATCACATCTCCAGTATATTTGTACATGTTACAAATTTATGCTGTTCCTCAGCTGCTTGAGTATCACTCCGATGTCATGTTTCAACAAGACATTGAGGTTTGGAGGTCTGTGCCTATCTTGTTATGACCTTACCTGGTCGATGGATCGGTCGTGATGGACCAACGTTATGGCCTCCACTCTCTCCTGACATAACCCCATTAGACTTCTTTTTATGAGGTTATGTCAAGGACGAGATCTACCGAACGCATGTACCAGATATTTCAACCCTTCGAAAACGGATAACCAGAGTCATTGCATCGATCCATCCAATGATTTTGGCCAATGTGTAGACGGAAATTGAATATCGAATAGATGTGCTACGTACTACCAAAGGTGCTCATGTGGAAGTTTACTGATGTTTGAAAAAAAAATTGGATAGTTTCTCAACATTTTGTCACCAGTTTCATATTTTTATCTTATTTCTAGCCGATGTTATTAATTTGTTTGATCAGGGAAAGACTTTTCGGACATCCTGTATATATTAAACATCCCTGCTTTGCTGGGTCATAATTTTTTTACAAACCAAGCATACATTTCTTACATCAGCTCAATTTTATACATTCGGCCGTATACAAAGAAAATATTTTAAGGGGGTAAATATCCCACGACGTTTCTGTCGACATTGAAGTCGCCACCTTTAGTGTACCGCAGTGTCCTATTCCATCTACATGGCGCCTATGTACAGTAATGATAAAATAGGTTCTTAAAATTCAGGCACTTTATTGATAATGTCAAGTAATTAGTATGTGATTATAAACTTTCAAGATATTTTTCATATAATTTTGTTGATTTTTCTACTATACTTGTTGGCATTGGAAAAGGAGAACAAAAATTATCTAAGTACCTATTTTATCTTATTTATACCATATGCAGCATACAAACACTTGAATAAACATTTGTTAATGCCTATAATTTATGTTACATTACCTCTACCTGAAGTAAAATTTATGTAAAAATAATGTTTATGTAAAACTAAGACACCACACAATAGGAAAGTCCTGACTTAGAATTGTTTTAAAATAGTTTTAAGATAGGGGAGTTAGTCACGGTGCCAATCACTGCCATGGCTGGCCAATCCCCGAACAAAGCACGTGATGCATGTGACTCTAGTCTTGCACAGCTAATCCCAGCGTGACTAGGCGTATAGGCTTCGGCCTGAGACGCACCTAGGTGCCTCCCTTACCCAGACCGCTCCTATAAATACACTTAGTTTTAGTTAGGTCAGGAAATAAATAAAAGAAAATGGGTGCTTGTACTACTGTACGCGCGTTAGAAGTTATATTTTTTTTGGCGTGCATGCAAATAATTAATAGAAATAAAACAATAAAAGGACTGCAAAGATAGTACAATACGGTTGGTAAAATATAAATTCAATCAAATGGACTCGGGAAGTTGCGCCGACACGGCGGTAAATGTTAAATGCGATCTAGACAATTTTGTTGTAATTTGTTGTGCTCGTCGTCAGCTAAACCCAGCGTGTAACTTAATGTTAACTATCTGGACCTAGTAGGTGTGTTTAACTAGCGATGTATCGTTCCCCCGATGGTTATTTACAGTTTTCTTTATGTGTGTGTACCGAGCAAATGTAAACTACTTTGGTACATATTATAGTGGCAGTATGATTTTAAATTCTATAAACTACAATGGTGCATGGTCGCTACGTACGTCAGAAGAGCGACTTCACACATAAGGATAGGAAATTGTTAGAGTACCTACTCTAACAATTCGTAATCATGCGTTTAAAGTAGACTTTTACTAGTTCATGTCTTAAATTGGATCTAAGAATTAATCAATGGGTTTATGATAGCTAAAAATATGATTAATAACCCTAATTTAATGAGTTCACGTTTTTTAATGTTAACACCGGGTCAACCTCAGATTTGACAGTTTAGATTTGCGAATTACGAGTTTCGAAAGTATGGGAAAGTATGTAAACGTTTACAAAAGTGATTGGCAGTGTATGAAATGATACGCTGTTGCTGACATCAGCGATCCCGCGGCATCAATCAATCACTCACCAACTCTCTCTCTCTTTCTCTCTCTCTTTTCCCTTCCACGGCATCGTTATAAAGTAATACAAACGTTAAACGCGAGAACTTCGTATAAGAAGTGTAACTTCAAAAACCATTTACTAGATAGGTACCTTAAAATGATGACATACCTGATTCCCATGTACCGGTAAGCACTCATACAGATGAAGGTGTAGACAGACACAATCATGAAGAGGTCACATGCTGACATAATGCACTTGCATATGATGTCGCCGTAGCTCTCACTGATTCGAGAAAAAAAGGAAGAAAAAAACATTATTTTAAATCACAATCGATAGGGGCATGCACTTTTGGTGAAAAGATATTCATCCCAGAACTTGTGTGGAAAGAGTGTAGCGTTGCCTGTGTTTCGTGGTTGGCTTGGTTTCTTATAGTTGCATGTCTAGTGTCAGCACACCGATCTTAGCCATCCAGTGCGGAAGCACAATTGTCCTCACGTTTTGCAGACGGCCGCCAATTACGAGGGAACAATCGCTAGCGCGGGCAAACCTTACTGCAGTTTAGTGAGCGATCAGATTATTTCACGAAAAGTATATGCCCCTGACAGTCAAAGATAACACAGGCAAACAATAGTTTTGGTGCCGGGGTATTTGGAGCTGATTTAATATGAATTTGGTGCACTGAATTAAAATATGGCATTCTTTTTTATCTTGGAGGTCAAATTTCTAATTTAGTGAAATGTACGTTTTACGTTATTCTAGGTTAAATCGATGAATCAGATCTAAAAATTTTACATTAAAAAACTTATTATTAAAATACACAAATATTATATTATACAAATATCATTATATTATACAAATATTATTAATATATACTATTATTATTGAAATGAAAAATGGGATTCCCATCCTGGGTTATTCCTGTGATGAAGTGGCTTGGGTCAAGCAGGCGGTTTTACTTACAAAAAAGTAGAGCTAAAATCAGTTCCAAAATACTAGGCAAAATTTCTTTCTTTCTTGTCACCTGTGTAATTATTTTAACACAAAATTTTACTAGAAAAGATAAATTGGAATGATTACTTTTTTTTTAGTAAATTTTAGATTAACTTACTACATTTTAGAAGAATATTTTTTCCTCCAGGATATGTCTTTTTTTTTAAAGTTCTAGGTACAACTCTGTGGAGACCAGAGTCAAACTAGGACAAATGAAAAGTGATTGCTTCTTAATCAACACAGATACGGAGCCGGTGGCGTATTGCTAACCCACAGCTGCTGAGCCAAGTACTTGCGAGGGTCGTGGACCCTCACACGCGCGGGGTTACGCGAGCGCGACTCACTCGTAGCGCACGTAGTTGAGCACGGACAGCGGCGCGTACACCAGGATGTTCATGAGGTCGGCGGCCGCCAGGTTGGCGATGAAGATGTTGGGCGTGGTGTGCATGTCCTTGTGGCGCCACAGCACCGCCAGGAGCGCCGCGTTCGCGGGCACGCCCAGCGCCAGCAACACGGTGAGCAGCGCCACCTCGAAGCCCATCACCCACGGGTAGCTCTTCACTGCGGCAGCAACAACAACTACAACAACTAGGAGCTGTTCGCGGGCACGCCCAGCGCCAGCAACACGGTGAGCAGCGCCACCTCGAAGCCCATCACCCACGGGTAGCTCTTCACTGCGGCAGCAACAACTACAACAACTAGGAGTTGTTCGCGGGCACGCCCAGCGCCAGCAGCACGGTGAGCAGCGCCACCTCGAAGCCCATCACCCACGGGTAGCTCTTCACTGCGGCAGCAACAACTACAACAACTAGGAGTTGTTCGCGGGCACGCCCAGCGCCAGCAGCACGGTGAGCAGCGCCACCTCGAAGCCCATCACCCACGGGTAGCTCTTCACTGCGGCAGCAACAACAACTACAACAACTAGGAGCTGTTCGCGGGCACGCCCAGCGCCAGCAGCACGGTGAGCAGCGCCACCTCGAAGCCCATCACCCACGGGTAGCTCTTCACTGCGGCAGCAACAACAACTACAACAACTAGGAGTTGTTCGCGGGCACGCCCAGCGCCAGCAGCACGGTGAGCAGCGCCACCTCGAAGCCCATCACCCACGGGTAGCTCTTCACTGCGGCAGCAACAACAACTACAACAACTAGGAGCTGTTCGCGGGCACGCCCAGCGCCAGCAGCACGGTGAGCAGCGCCACCTCGAAGCCCATCACCCACGGGTAGCTCTTCACTGCGGCAGCAACAACAACTACAACAACTAGGAGCTGTTCGCGGGCACGCCCAGCGCCAGCAGCACGGTGAGCAGCGCCACCTCGAAGCCCATCACCCACGGGTAGCTCTTCACTGCGGCAGCAACAACAACTACAACAACTAGGAGCTGTTCGCGGGCACGCCCAGCGCCAGCAGCACGGTGAGCAGCGCCACCTCGAAGCCCATCACCCACGGGTAGCTCTTCACTGCGGCAGCAACAACAACTACAACAACTAGGAGCTGTTCGCGGGCACGCCCAGCGCCAGCAGCACGGTGAGCAGCGCCACCTCGAAGCCCATCACCCACGGGTAGCTCTTCACTGCGGCAGCAACAACTACAACAACTAGGAGTTGTTCGCGGGCACGCCCAGCGCCAGCAGCACGGTGAGCAGCGCCACCTCGAAGCCCATCACCCACGGGTAGCTCTTCACTGCGGCAGCAACAACTACAACAACTAGGAGTTGTTCGCGGGCACGCCCAGCGCCAGCAGCACGGTGAGCAGCGCCACCTCGAAGCCCATCACCCACGGGTAGCTCTTCACTGCGGCAGCAACAACAACTACAACAACTAGGAGCTGTTCGCGGGCACGCCCAGCGCCAGCAGCACGGTGAGCAGCGCCACCTCGAAGCCCATCACCCACGGGTAGCTCTTCACTGCGGCAGCAACAACAACTACAACAACTAGGAGCTGTTCGCGGGCACGCCCAGCGCCAGCAGCACGGTGAGCAGCGCCACCTCGAAGCCCATCACCCACGGGTAGCTCTTCATTGCGGCAGCAACAACAACTACAAAACTAGGAGCTGTTCGCGGGCACGCCCAGCGCCAGCAGCACGGTGAGCAGCGCCACCTCGAAGCCCATCACCCACGGGTAGCTCTTCACTGCGGCAGCAACAACAACTACAACAACTAGGAGCTGTTCGCGGGCACGCCCAGATCCAGCAGCACGGTGAGCAGCGCCACCTCGAAGCCCATCACCCACGGGTAGCTCTTCACTGCGGCAGCAACAACAACTACAACAACTAGGAGCTGTTCGCGGGCACGCCCAGCGCCAGCAGCACGGTGAGCAGCGCCACCTCGAAGCCCATCACCCACGGGTAGCTCTTCACTGCGGCAGCAACAACAACTACAACAACTAGGAGCTGTTCGCGGGCACGCCCAGCGCCAGCAGCACGGTGAGCAGCGCCACCTCGAAGCCCATCACCCACGGGTAGCTCTTCACTGCTGCAGCAACAACAACTACAACAACTAGGAGCTGTTCGCGGGCACGCCCAGCGCCAGCAGCACGGTGAGCAGCGCCACCTCGAAGCCCATCACCCACGGGTAGCTCTTCACTGCGGCAGCAACAACTACAACAACTAGGAGTTGTTCGCGGGCACGCCCAGCGCCAGCAGCACGGTGAGCAGCGCCACCTCGAAGCCCATCACCCACGGGTAGCTCTTCACTGCGGCAGCAACAACAACTACAACAACTAGGAGCTGTTCGCGGGCACGCCCAGCGCCAGCAGCACGGTGAGCAGCGCCACCTCGAAGCCCATCACCCACGGGTAGCTCTTCACTGCGGCAGCAACAACAACTACAACAACTAGGAGCTGTTCGCGGGCACGCCCAGCGCCAGCAGCACGGTGAGCAGCGCCACCTCGAAGCCCATCACCCACGGGTAGCTCTTCACTGCGGCAGCAACAACAACTACAACAACTAGGAGCTGTTCGCGGGCACGCCCAGCGCCAGCAGCACGGTGAGCAGCGCCACCTCGAAGCCCATCACCCACGGGTAGCTCTTCACTGCTGCAGCAACAACAACTACAACAACTAGGAGCTGTTCGCGGGCACGCCCAGCGCCAGCAGCACGGTGAGCAGCGCCACCTCGAAGCCCATCACCCACGGGTAGCTCTTCACTGCGGCAGCAACAACTACAACAACTAGGAGTTGTTCGCGGGCACGCCCAGCGCCAGCAGCACGGTGAGCAGCGCCACCTCGAAGCCCATCACCCACGGGTAGCTCTTCACTGCGGCAGCAACAACAACTACAACAACTAGGAGCTGTTCGCGGGCACGCCCAGCGCCAGCAGCACGGTGAGCAGCGCCACCTCGAAGCCCATCACCCACGGGTAGCTCTTCACTGCGGCAGCAACAACAACTACAACAACTAGGAGTTGTTCGCGGGCACGCCCAGCGCCAGCAGAACGGTGAGCAGCGCCACCTCGAAGCCCATCACCCACGGGTAGCTCTTCACTGCGGCAGCAACAACTACAACAACTAGGAGTTGTTCGCGGGCACGCCCAGCGCCAGCAGCACGGTGAGCAGCGCCACCTCGAAGCCCATCACCCACGGGTAGCTCTTCACTGCGGCAGCATCAACTACAACAACTAGGAGTTGTTCGCGGGCACGCCCAGCGCCAGCAGCACGGTGAGCAGCGCCACCTCGAAGCCCATCACCCACGGGTAGCTCTTCACTGCGGCAGCAACAACAACTACAACAACTAGGAGCTGTTCGCGGGCACGCCCAGCGCCAGCAGCACGGTGAGCAGCGCCACCTCGAAGCCCATCACCCACGGGTAGCTCTTCACTGCGGCAGCAACAACAACTACAACAACTAGGAGCTGTTCGCGGGCACGCCCAGCGCCAGCAGCACGGTGAGCAGCGCCACCTCGAAGCCCATCACCCACGGGTAGCTCTTCACTGCGGCAGCAACAACAACTACAACAACTAGGAGCTGTTCGCGGGCACGCCCAGCGCCAGCAGCACGGTGAGCAGCGCCACCTCGAAGCCCATCACCCACGGGTAGCTCTTCACTGCGGCAGCAACAACTACAACAACTAGGAGTTGTTCGCGGGCACGCCCAGCGCCAGCAGCACGGTGAGCAGCGCCACCTCGAAGCCCATCACCCACGGGTAGCTCTTCACTGCGGCAGCAACAACAACTACAACAACTAGGAGCTGTTCGCGGGCACGCCCAGCGCCAGCAGCACGGTGAGCAGCGCCACCTCGAAGCCCATCACCCACGGGTAGCTCTTCACTGCGGCAGCAACAACAACTACAACAACTAGGAGCTGTTCGCGGGAACGCCCAGCGCCAGCAGCACGGTGAGCAGCGCCACCTCGAAGCCCATCACCCACGGGTAGCTCTTCACTGCGGCAGCAACAACAACTACAACAACTAGGAGCTGTTCGCGGGCACGCCCAGCGCCAGCAGCACGGTGAGCAGCGCCACCTCGAAGCCCATCACCCACCAGTAGCTCTCCACTGCGGCAGCAACAACAACTACAACAACTAGGAGCTGTTCGCGGGCACGCCCAGCGCCAGCAGCACGGTGAGCAGCGCCACCTCGAAGCCCATCACCCACGGGTAGCTCTTCACTGCGGCAGCAACAACAACTACAACAACTAGGAACTGTTCGCGGGCACGCCCAGCGCCAGCAGCACGGTGAGCAGCGCCACCTCGAAGCCCATCACCCACGGGTAGCTCTTCACTGCGGCAGCAACAACAACTACAACAACTAGGAGCTGTTCGCGGGCACGCCCAGCGCCAGCAGCACGGTGAGCAGCGCCACCTCGAAGCCCATCACCCACGGGTAGCTCTTCACTGCGGCAGCAACAACAACTACAACAACTAGGAGCTGTTCGCGGGCACGCCCAGCGCCAGCAGCACGGTGAGCAGCGCCACCTCGAAGCCCATCACCCACGGGTAGCTCTTCACTGCGGCAGCAACAACTACAACAACTAGGAGTTGTTCGCGGGCACGCCCAGCGCCAGCAGCACGGTGAGCAGCGCCACCTCGAAGCCCATCACCCACGGGTAGCTCTTCACTGCGGCAGCAACAACAACTACAACAACTAGGAGCTGTTCGTGGGCACGCCCAGCGCCAGCAGCACGGTGAGCAGCGCCACCTCGAAGCCCATCACCCACGGGTAGCTCTTCACTGCGGCAGCAACAACTACAACAACTAGGAGTTGTTCGCGGGCACGCCCAGCGCCAGCAGCACGGTGAGCAGCGCCACCTCGAAGCCCATCACCCACGGGTAGCTCTTCACTGCGGCAGCAACAACTACAACAACTAGGAGCTGTTCGCGGGCACGCCCAGCGCCAGCAGTACGGTGAGCAGCGCCACCTCGAAGCCCATCACCCACGGGTAGCTCTTCACTGCGGCAGCAACAACAACTACAACAACTAGGAGCTGTTCGCGGGCACGCCCAGCGCCAGCAGCACGGTGAGCAGCGCCACCTCGAAGCCCATCACCCACGGGTAGCTCTTCACTGCGGCAGCTACAACAACTACAACAACTAGGAGCTGTTCGCGGGCACGCCCAGCGCCAGCAGCACGGTGAGCAGCGCCACCTCGAAGCCCATCACCCACAGGTAGCTCTTCACTGCGGCAGCAACAACAACTACAACAACTAGGAGCTGTTCGCGGGCACGCCCAGCGCCAGCAACACGGTGAGCAGCGCCACCTCGAAGCCCATCACCCACGGGTAGCTCTTCACTGCGGCAGCAACAACTACAACAACTAGGAGTTGTTCGCGGGCACGCCCAGCGCCAGCAGCACGGTGAGCAGCGCCACCTCGAAGCCCATCACCCACGGGTAGCTCTTCACTGCGGCAGCAACAACTACAACAACTAGGAGTTGTTCGCGGGCACGCCCAGCGCCAGCAGCACGGTGAGCAGCGCCACCTCGAAGCCCATCACCCACGGGTAGCTCTTCACTGCGGCAGCAACAACAACTACAACAACTAGTAGCTGTTCGCGGGCACGCCCTGCGCCAGCAGCACGGTGAGCAGCGCCACCTCGAAGCCCATCACCCACGGGTAGCTCTTCACTGCGGCAGCAACAACTACAACAACTAGGAGTTGTTCGCGGGCACGCCCAGCGCCATCAGCACGGTGAGCAGCGCCACCTCGTAGCCCATCACCCACGGGTAGCTCTTCACTGCGGCAGCAACAACTACAACAACTAGGAGTTGTTCGCGGGCACGCCCAGCGCCAGCAGCACGGTGAGCAGCGCCACCTCGAAGCCCATCACCCACGGGTAGCTCTTCACTGCGGCAGCAACAACAACTACAACAACTAGGAGTTGTTCGCGGGCACGCCCAGCGCCAGCAGCACGGTGAGCAGCGCCACCTCGAAGCCCATCACCCACGGGTAGCTCTTCACTGCGGCAGCAACAACAACTACAACAACTAGGAGCTGTTCGCGGGCACGCCCAGCGCCAGCAGCACGGTGAGCAGCGCCACCTCGAAGCCCATCACCCACGGGTAGCTCTTCACTGCGGCAGCAACAACAACTACAACAACTAGGAGCTGTTCGCGGGCACGCCCAGCGCCAGCAGCACGGTGAGCAGCGCCACCTCGAAGCCCATCACCCACGGGTAGCTCTTCACTGCGGCAGCAACAACAACTACAACTAGGAGCTGTTCGCAGGCACGCCCAGCGCCAGCAGCACGGTGAGCAGCGCCACCTCGAAGCCCATCACCCACGGGTAGCTCTTCACTGCGGCAGCAACAACTACAACAACTAGGAGTTGTTCGCGGGCACGCCCAGCGCCAGCAGCACGGTGAGCAGCGCCACCTCGAAGCCCATCACCCACGGGTAGCTCTTCACTGCGGCAGCAACAACTACAACAACTAGGAGCTGTTCGCGGGCACGCCCAGCGCCAGCAGCACGGTGAGCAGCGCCACCTCGAAGCCCATCACCCACGGGTAGCTCTTCACTGCGGCAGCAACAACAACTACAACTAGGAGCTGTTCGCAGGCACGCCCAGCGCCAGCAGCACGGTGAGCAGCGCCACCTCGAAGCCCATCACCCACGGGTAGCTCTTCACTGCGGCAGCAACAACAACTACAACAACTAGGAGCTGTTCGCGGGCACGCCCAGCGCCAGCAACACGGTGAGCAGCGCCACCTCGAAGCCCATCACCCACGGGTAGCTCTTCACTGCGGCAGCAACAACAACTACAACAACTAGGAGCTGTTCGCGGGCACGCCCAGCGCCAGCAACACGGTGAGCAGCGCCACCTCGAAGCCCATCACCCACGGGTAGCTCTTCACTGCGGCAGCAACAACAACTACAACAACTAGGAGCTGTTCGCGGGCACGCCCAGCGCCAGCAGCACGGTGAGCAGCGCCACCTCGAAGCCCATCACCCACGGGTAGCTCTTCACTGCGGCAGCAACAACAACTACAACAACTAGGAGTTGTTCGCGGGCACGCCCAGCGCCAGCAGCACGGTGAGCAGCGCCACCTCGAAGCCCATAACCCACGGGTAGCTCTTCACTGCGGCAGCAACAACAACTACAACTAGGAGCTGTTCGCAGGCACGCCCAGCGCCAGCAGCACGGTGAGCAGCGCCACCTCGAAGCCCATCACCCACGGGTAGCTCTTCACTGCGGCAGCAACAACAACTACAACAACTAGGAGCTGTTCGCGGGCACGCCCAGCGCCAGCAGCACGGTGAGCAGCGCCACCTCGAAGCCCATCACCCACGGGTAGCTCTTCACTGCGGCAGCAACAACAACTACAACAACTAGGAGCTGTTCGCGGGCACGCCCAGCGCCAGCAGCACGGTGAGCAGCGCCACCTCGAAGCCCATCACCCACGGGTAGCTCTTCACTGCGGCAGCAACAACAACTACAACCGGGGTCCGGACCTGAATGGCCCGGGCTACCGGCTAATAAGGCAATGACTTCTCTTGTAGTCGGCCGCTAATTACAAGGAAACAATCGCTAGCACATGCATACCTTGTTGCAGTCTAATGAGCGAACGAATTATTTCGTGAAAATTACATGCCACTACTAATACAGGTAGATCTGTAAATTTCGCAGAGGCTGGAATTCATAGTTCTATGTATACTCTACCCCCCCCCCCCCCCCTTCCACAAAGGCTTTCCTATTGGCAGATTCCTTACTGTAGAAACTCCCCTTCTTCTAATGTGTCGATGCGATTCTGTCACTCTGCCGCTAGCTGGTAGTTGACTGGTACACAATCATAGATAGCAAACTCCAAACAATTGTGATCTAATCATAAAAAAACATTTAGGTAAACATTTTATTTCATTTCACCTTACATCCAAAAGAATCCGCGAAAGGTCCATGTCTCTGCTAATAAGTTGAGTCGCGATTGTTTCTGGTATTAACTGCGTAGCAAAGAATAAATGAAGTATTTACACATCTGCTTCACGCTGATGATTGGACTGCAGTGCTCTTGCCACGCCATTGGCAACCCTGAGGCAGTCAGGCCAGGTGCAAGTTGAGTCTGCAGGGTGACGCAGGGTGACGTAGGGCAACGCAGGAGTACGCAGGCTAATTCAGGGTAACACAGATGACGGAGGGTGAAACAGAATGGTGCAGGCTGACGAAGGGTGACCCAGGTTGAAACAGGGTAACGCAGGGTGACGCAGAGCGACGCAGGGGGATGCAGGATGACGCAGGGGAATGCAGGTCCAGTAAAAAAAGGTTCCACTGTCGAGATTTGAGATACGTTACTTTAACTAATTAACTGCGAACTATAACTACTGCACTACGTAGCCTGACAGAAGATTGTAAGGAGAATATGAATGATGATTTTTGCAATACCAGTATCCTAAAGTTTTTTAAATAAAAATACTCATTACTATGACTATTTTAGTTTACCAAATGTATCGCAGGGTAGTTTCACTATCATAAAGTTTAACTTGGCCCACCAATACGTTTGGAATGTCCCCTAATTTTTATGAAAGTAATTATATATGGGTTTATGTTCATACAGGCCCGTCCGCCATCTTTCTGTAAAAATTAATCTTTTTTTTTGTGCGCGCGCATCGTAAAAATTCACCATCATCATTTTCCCATAACGCGCCTACAGAAGTATAACTAAAAAAAACAAACATTTACAGTGCAATTATCATTAACATATTTCCCGCCCCGTTTCCGTGCGGTACCCCGCTCAATTACACTTCAATCAAAATTACTTGTATTTCTACCGCAGTTATATCACTTACTGATGTAATTGGGCGACAGTCCGTCGGTCTGGGTTCGACGCCGGGTGCTGGCAGTCGGACCACGAGGCTGTGACGACAATACAGTTGGCGAGACACGCTACCGCGGTATTCTCTTCTTAAGGTCTCCCGCCTACCCGGGCACACTTGCGGTGAGCAAAGCTTCAGAAGAAACCACGCCATTTGAAAACTGCTAGAGTTATCCGAGTGGCTCCTGTTTACGGAAAGCATTAGAAAATGCGCTGAGGGCGGATGGGTAATTTTGTTTCCGTATTAAGCTTTTAAACAATTTTTTTTTAGAACAGTGAAACACGCTAACATTCATGTTCTCAGAGTAATTGTTTTATAAATTAAGCGCCCTGTAAATATTCTTGAAAGCATCCAAGGGCCATGGATTACTTCTTTATCTTAATTTCTGCTCCATCTAATGTTATGGTCACCACTCAAATTTCATAGTTGCCCCGTGCACTACGAGAAGACTGCGCGCCAGTTCAGAGCCTTGCGCTTTGAGGCGATACCACGCTAGAAACACCAGCGAGCGTCGACCTTGTCATCTCGCCTCACTTTAAATAAATACACCCCTGACTAGGCGGGGCTCTTGACCGTGGTCTAACAATTGCTGTTAAACCGCGCGCTCAAGCTGCACAGTTAATATTTTTCTGTGGCCAACAAATAACGGTCAATTTGCCAATGCAACGGTCGAATACGTGTCATGACGGACGCGGATGTAGCGTTGTTGAGGTTATAAAATTCTCGTAGCTCTTCGTATGTCTGAATTCCAACGCTAAGTGTTATGCGCTTCGTATATAACACTTAAATTTAAATATTCTCTATTTCAAATTCATTCTTTACATTTCGAGATTTAAAATAAAATAGCTGTTAATTGTATGGGCTACCTCAGTTCGAAATCCGAACGACATTCATTTAATAATTTTTGCATGATGATTTAACCAATTGCTAGACCAGACCCCAAGGAAGATCAAGGAGAAAGTAGGAAGAGCAGATAGTTAAAGAAGTACAGGAGAGAGTAGAAGGCTGGAATAGAGTGAAAGAGGAGGAATGGTAATGGTGGAGTGGCAGAGGAAGATGGAGGTATTTTACTTTGCTGACCCGTCACGGGCTGGGAGCATGTTCTGAGTTTGATGTAAGTGGTTAAACTTCCTTCAGAGAACGTCCTGTAAAGAACGAGGAAAATTCGACCTGGTAAGTATCTCTTGCACAAACTTTGGCTCTACCGAATGATTGCAGAATTATGAGTCTACGTTTACCCCTAAGTTTTGAGAAAGAGATGATTATTATGCAGTTTTTCTTATGGCCAGTAACTCACAAAATTTGATGGTAAAACCAACGAATTCCTTGATAAAATTTATTTATTTAATAACCACCACAATTGAATTATTTATTTAAACCCCGCACGACAATATATTTAAGGTTTGGACGCGAATCAGTTACATATTCACTGTAACTATATATACCGCACATGCTTATTGGCAGTTAAAAATTGGTGTATCTAAAATCGAAAGGATTACTCACCAACTACAACATCAAAAACTTGTGTAATGGCACACGAAACTGTCTAATTGCTGAGGTTATAGTTAGCTCGAGTGTTTTCATCTCACGGGGAAGCTATGCACAGTATAAATGGCACGTCGAAAGTAACTAAAGTACCTTGAAAGTTGACCACTCGGTCCCTGAAGGCGTCCATGCAGTGGACATTGACGTGGAAATCAGTGTCCATGCCGGTGAGGCTCGTCTGAAGGGTCGCCTCGGTCCCGTTGTTGCAGTCGTGATACTCGCCGTCCATGTAGTACTGCAAGGTCTCGTAATCTCTGAACACACCTGAACCAAAATTAAACAAATACTCATGTTATTTTAGTTTTTTGATGTATGAAATAATAATGCACCCTACGCAATACTTTATTTCCAATATAAATACTTTGGAAACAATGCCTGAATACGTTAAGAGGGAGATATTGGAAAAGGAATACAATTGGTTCCAACATATTACATACCATAAACATTATTTATTATTGATTTATTAATATTGTGAGATGACTACCAACAGCGATGAGCCAGAGTGTAGCCATTTCTGTCACGTCTCATTTTCAGGGTGGGGGGGGGGGAGTTTCCCTCTTCTTAAATGTGTAGCTCAGATAAATAATAAAATAAAAACTTTAACTAACCATAGAGCTTCTCGGCACTAGAATCATTTTAGTAAGTTTATCCTTGTACAAGGACTGAAAAATCAGGATACTGAGAAAAATAAGATAACCCAAAAAAACAATAGAACACATGTCATATCTTTAATTTTCAAAATTCAGGTTCGCTAAAGCCTAGTATTTAATTAAGTGGAATTTCTGAAGTTAATAGTTACTGGCTGCAACAAATAGCTTCCGCTGTGAAGTCGTTGATATTTATTATTGGATTAAGTTTTGGGAAACTCCACATCTACAATAATACTGTTGATATACACTGTTTTATGGTCTTTGAAACTCTATCTCGACGGAAAAAAGTATACCATACTAAACAACTAAAATTACGGCATAAAAAATGTGAGCGAGTCATCCATTACTCGCCAATGATGTGTTCATCTAGCCTCGGTAACGGGAAAATATATGTGCTCTCATGTTTCAAATATACTTATAATACAAAACTCGGACACGAAATTTAATGCTGAACTCTTTAAAATTATGCCGAGCTTGATAAATATACATATAAGACTGGTTCTCAGAAATTTACGAAAAACGTGTCCACACTCAGTTTTATGTGTTATAAACATTATGTCATACGTATCGTATTTTTTTTATGAAAACTGTACCATTATAGCTACTCGAACCATACATAATTTTAGTGAATTAATCTCAAAATAAAAAATGGCAGTTGACTGAATACTTTAAATATCATTCCCTCATCGTGTCCCATTCTCAATATTACAATGATATTATATCACTAATTTATTTTGTTTTATGAAAATAACTATTTTGATATCATTAATTTCTTTAAAAATACTGTATTTTACAGTAAATATCCTTTCAATTATATACCAAGGACAAAATCATTAAAAAATTTAATTTTTATCTGGGTCCCAAAAAAAATATTCCCTCACTTATTTATTAACACTTGCATTGTACTTTTGAATTAGATAGTATATTGCCATGCATATAACATTTTGTAGTTGGCAGTACTGCTAATGTAACAAGATCAGCATTGTTGTACGGCGCGAAGAGATGTATTGCAGTCAACTAATTTTCGTTTCATTATTTAAATTTTACATTTTTTATGTATGATTCCTTCACCTCAAATTAGAACAAGGTAACTATTTTATTTTTCAATAATTATTATATTGTTTTACATGTTTTGAAGAGTAAACAACTTGCCTTAAGTTGCAATTTAATTTGAGGCTATGCACAACCATTTTTTGTAGGCTATGTTCGAATTTATCATCATCTCACTATAATCCCCGCATCAAAATTATTAATGAGGGAATGAGAATTTATGAGGGAATAACAATAAAATATTGAAGATCTCAGTAAATTTAAAGGAATATATTTATTCAAATGTTAATAAAAGTTTTTTTTTGCAAAAAAAATTCATGACTAAAGAAAAAGTTGATTTTTATTTGAATTTAATGTAAATTTAGCAATAATATAAAAAACCTCCTTCCCTCACCTATATAATCATTCCCTTATAATTGATATTTTTCATGTCCATACTATTTTCAATTAAATTGAGAGAAATGTTGGCGACCACATAGTCAGTTGAGGTAAGGCACTTGTGTACTGTGTATTTTATACAAAAGTTGTCAATTAAAGCAAATTATATATATTTTTATTTTGAAAATTCATTTTTATCATTTTCCTTAGAACTAGTCATAAGAAAATTGGGTTTTCAACTATATTTCTTGACGCGAATCACACCTGGTTTCCGCACCCGCCGCTAGAATTCGTTGCCGGAGCAGCTACGTCGACTATTGAATCATTATACTTGCAGATAGAAATGTTAAACTATAAAATGAAATGGCTACGATAAAAGCGAATAATAGTGGAAAAAAAGAACGAAACCTCTGTCTTGGACCTGATTTTCGACAAGGAATTTTATTAAAATACTGCCCATATTTTTTCAAATTTATAAAACCGTTAATACTATAAAGTTTCCTTTTGGCTTTAAGAACTTTTGTTCACATTTCCGTTTCATTCACAAAATTACTCCTGTCAAATATACCTATATCCCAAGTTATACTTAAAAATGTTTGAAACTAAAATTTCTGTCCCTATATCTCCTTCTTAAGCAAGTAACCTCACTTATTCCTCCTCCCGTCACTGCATAAAAACTAATTGCAGAAGAGGTGGAAACTAAGGAGCATTGTATTAGCGAATGTCTTCAAGACCAAGCAGAAAGCTACTTCTAAAGATATCCTTAAGTAATCAATACCTAAATTATAAAAAAAATTAATGTTAATATTAAAATCAAATTTCCGTATACATACAGGCCAACAAATGAGTAGGTTCTGACCACACATGCTTAGAGTGACGTTATTTTGAAACTCCATGAATCAATGGAAGTTCGAAGTAGCACATAGCCAATAAATCGCAAGACTACCAAAGCTCATACACCACTGGTGAAGCTATACACCTGAACATGAACTTCAGATTAAATTAAAAAATATAATTAAACAAATATGCCAGATAGAGGCTTGTATGGTTGTCCAAACAGAATTATGACATGTCCCTTTGCAACTCTTTACTTTTCTTGCGCTGAAATCCCGATTGCAGGTTATTAGTAGTACCAGTGAACGAAAAAAAAGGTAGAAATAAGTTGTGGCTTTTCATTGTTCACCCATGCAAATATATACGAAAAAGGCTTTAAAACTTATTTCCGTACAAGTACGCAAATACCATTATGCATCTAATTTTATTTAGCATATGTAGCATTAATACATTTCAAATATTATGTTCCACGTACATAAATAAATCCTAATATTTAGCTTTTAGTTCAACTTTTTATCATGTCTTTGCTTATAATAAATATTTAACGTATATACTTACAGGCTATGCCAATACATTTTTCCAAGTAATTTAAATTTTTTCCTGAGAAAAAAAAATCAAGTATTTGCTAAACAACTGTCGAAGTATCTTTCTAAGAAATAATAATCTGTAGTGACGACTTGAACATACATTTTCGCAAATACAAATCTTGAATTAATTCTAAAAAAACTTGCCTGGAATCCGGTTGTAGATCTCAAAAGAGTCAGGAATATAATAAATAGCAATAATATACACTTATTTAATATTTGAAGAATCAGTGAACACATTTTGATTTTGTTCTTAAGATAAAAAAACACGCATGTTTAGAATATGTGTATATATAATATATGTATATATATAATTTTGTGCTAAACAAACATTCCTAGAGCGTTATATTTGGTGACAGATACAAACTTTTTTTGATATTAGAGATCTATAATGTAGTACTTTTCAACTACACAGGTGCTAGTGTTTGAATTTCTGAATTTCACTTTCTTAAATATTTTTCTTCAAATACTATTTTTTTAAAATTCAAATCCTTCGGAAACTAAATAATGGACGGTATTTGAAGGTTCGAGGACGCACTCTGGTACATGGTAGATGATCGCTTCGGGCAGCGTGTAGAAATGAGCGCTCGTACGCAACAGTTAGGCAATTCTCCAAGGAGAAGCTCTTGGCGCGGGCGACCCCTGCTGGCCACGGGCAGTTTCGACCAGCGAGACGAACAACTGGCGAGCACCAAACACGCGCAACTGCTCGCGAGTCATCCAGTGGTGTGTTAAGCAGCGCCCCAGGTGGCGGGTTCGGGAACCACACAGCTACACAGCTTGTGCGAGTGATAGCACGGGTTCGATGGAGACTTCAGAGAGCGACGCTTGACAATGCATCTCATGCGGTACTGCCTGTACGCATGCATCATTCATTAAATTAATAAATAATTAGGTTTTTATAAAACCCTAAAAAACTCAGGTTTCCACAGTTTTGACGAAACTTAATTTTAATTTATATATTAAATAAATGTATACTAAAACTAAAAAGTTTTACGACGCAGGCTATATACTAACTGATAATCCAAAACTGTACACTACATGATTTCATGTTTTCAGTAGTTTTAAGTTCATAAAAAAACATAAATAAAAACTTGCTTAGTAGAAAAAAAGTATTTTATAAGCAATTAAAAATAGTTATTTTAATAATTTATTTTAAATCATGCACAAAACCACTAAATAATAAAATCAAAAGAATTATAACTAGAGCTACGTAAATTTTGTGCATTCATTAATCGCAAGTTAGAATGCAAATCTTCACACTCTCGCACTGTGTTCATGATTGGACCGCAGTAATTTGGACACGCCCCTCTACGACCGTGAACCAACGATACTCAGCTAGGAGAGAAATAAGTGAATCAGGTAGTGCCGATTAAAAGGAATAAAAAAGGTTCTCACTTAGGAATCAGCCAATGGGTAAGCAAAAGTTGGTACAGAAAACCTAAGTTATTGAATTTTAGCCCGGTGCCAAAATAATTCACGAATTTTCTGGGTGTCTAACTATATGGCATATTTGTGACAGTTTATAACAGACACAAATTCACAGCCATTCTTTACTCGAGACTTGAACCCAGAACCCATTCGCACCGCAAGCCAACGCGCACCCGACTGCGCTACAAACAACTGCAGTCCCAGGGCAAATAATGTATCGCGAAAACATTTCGAGACTCGCTGAAAGTTTAAACACTGTAGCATTGTCTCTGTTACGTGATTGGGTGAGTTTCTTTCAGGTACACGTCGATTGTTACAGCACCAATCACAGTAATTCCGTGTAGAAACAAACGCGTCTTGAATGCGGCTCTGTCAAATAAGACAGTAACTCTCTCGCAGAGGGGTGCCAATCACAACGAAGAAACCGCTGGTACGGGCAAACCTTGTTGCAGTCTAATAGGCGTTCAGACTTTTTCGCGAAAAATGCATGCCCTAATGTATCGTCACTCACGCTTCAAGTCCCATACGCTGTCCAGTTCTGACTGGTTGAAGCACTCGCTGTGAGTTCGGAGGATGTGGCCATAGTTCGTGTAGTTGCCGTAGAAAATGACGTTGGTTCCTTTCTTGAGTATGCACTGCAGGTACTCTTCCCGTTTGCTGTGGGAGCTGAATCTCAAGAAGTATTCTTCTTCGTCCTTGTAGAGCCTTGCAACACGAGGGAACATACAACATGCCGTGTCTGCAGTTGTGCAATGATAGATTCAGTAGGGACGGACAGGAAACGAGGACATCTTAGTATCGTTTCATTTGCCAAAATTTGGCTTCATTAAAGAATAGTGCATATATAACTTAAGGCGGAACTGCAACAGCCCGTCACCTCTGTCCGTCATCCGTCCGTCCATCCGTCACATTTTCGTCCGTCAAGCGATTTACAACTTGACTTCATCCGTCCGTAAGAATATTTTTCCAAATACGTTCTGCTAACAGTCCATGGTTTTCTCTCAGAGATTTATTTAGATGATGTTTGCTATTTATGTCGTATTTATGTAAGTATTGTATTAGGCTTTACTTGTAAATGTCAGAGTTGTGAATGAATTGTTTGGACATTATTTTTAAGAACTTCAACATCATCATATAAAAACATCTGAACGACTTACACAAACAATACTGGCTTGGGTTATGGTAACAATGTAATACCGCGGCCGAAAACATAAATATAATCCGTCCGTCCGTCCGTTAAGTGTTAGTGCTTGCAAAGCTTTTGACGGACGGATAGAATTTTTCGGTCCATCCCATTGTCAACCGGTCACATGACTGACGGACGGATGACGGACAGGCGTAAGCGACAGGCAATTGTAATTACGTCTTTAGTGGGATGCCTGAAATCAATAGTTAACTGGCTGCTAGAAATGATCTTCACCTGTGAAGGGCATTTCTCTTGGAAATGTTTACAACTGTAATAATATCAATAGAAACTTATGTTATACTCTTTGACTATCACTGCTCTAATGAAGAAATTATCTGTAATATTAAAAGATAAAAAAAAGCAACTGTAATTGTGTTAAAGCTGTTTACGCATATAAGGCGTCTTAATTGTCTCTCTCTTTCCTCTTAAGTAAAAAATAAGGTAGACATGTCAGTAATGAATTTGAAAATAACTTACTTTGGCTTATCGTCTGAATGTGTAGACGTCCAGTACAACTGAAGTATCAAAGCGCACAACTTCCACGACCTGAAAAATATAAAATAATTAGAAGAGTTTATATCTGCATTTAGGAAGGATGTACCGTGCACCTTATAATCTTTAAGCATATTTTACTTCCAAAGCGCTTAATGCAGTTTAATCACCCACCTCTCCTTAAAAAAACTATTTATAGTTGCAATTTATTTATATTTTTAACTTACTATTAGAATTTAAATTTCGACAGGAAGCTATTCAGACCAATTATTAAATTATTCAAATTATCAAAATCAAAAATATTTATTATGATACAAGAATTAAATTATTTTATATATTAAAATATATTATAGAAAATGTAAATTTAAGCGCTAGTTTCCAAGTTACTTCAGTATACATGAGAAAATTTGGTTATTAAACCACTCATTTATCACATGGTCATTTTTGACTGGCAGTCATAATCAATCGGTGTTTGTAATAATGTGATTTTGAAGACCTGAAAAATTCACGTTATTGTTTGGAGAAAGGCTGGTCTGCCTACCATTATTCACTTGGAATGCTTCCTCGTTGGACCGTAGGTAGTTTTTACCTGCCTCCAAGGTCAAGAGACCAATAACATCACAGAATTCAAATGATCCAATCACATGCAATCCGACAGGAAGGCTAAATGTGACAGCAGCCAATGAACACCCACTTACTTGTGTACAATAGTGTGGAGTTCATCCTGGTACAAGAAAATAACGCGAATTGTTAAGCTCTCCTCCCATGAGTTATTAATATTATGGCGTAAGACAAAAACACACAACAGCACATATCAGGGATGTTGTGACCGGGATCAGACATGTCATGTTGCAATGATCCATCTCAATATTGGCCTGTACACTGTTTGCAATTACAGTAAACTTAACGAACTTTTCAACGAAGAAATTTATAGAAATAAACAGAGAGCTCTTCGTAATCTCAAATAACTGAATCTTCATAAACAACTACACCATAATCCAAATTCCAAGATCTTGTGACCCGCTTTGAAAAGGGTAAACAGGCAGGTGTAAGGTAAGGTGCTATTGACTTAAGTTTTTAATTTTTTTTGTAGTGTACTAAGATTATTGTTGTAGATTCGTGCTCAATGTAAGTGAAATCATTAGCCAATATTTACGAAGATAACGTAAATTAACAAAGATCCCTGGATAATTTGTAACCAGCGTTCTTCGTAAAATTAAGGTGGAAAATTTTAACAGTGTAGTAATTCCAGTGAGACCAAGTAAACCTCTATGACAGGTATTCTAACCCGTTTCCCTTGTATTGCGAGTCCAGCGCATTACCACTGCGTCATCACGCTCAGTACCTAACATATTACTAGAGACCCGCAAAATTCGCGGTTTTGATGGCCTTCAGGATAGACTGCACATACCCCTGTACACTCGGGCAAATAACGCAAGTTCATTGACTGCCGACATGTAAGTCGTCTCAGCTGGTTTGTCTGTGGTTGAGGGTTTATAACTGGTTGATATTCGTCCAGATGAACAGTAAGCCAATAGAAAAATTATCTCAGAGGTATACCTATGTGTTTGAATTCTAGCCTATCACCGAATGAATCCGCAAATTTTGCAGGTCTCTACAGATTACTAACGGACATGACTATACTTACATGACCACTATGCAGAGTTGAGACCTGACAGAATGTGCAACCTAGGAGTTACACGTTGTAAATAAATCTCTGAACAGTGTCGTACAGGAAATAGATTTATCGTTATCTTATACGTTTTCTAACGAGTCTGCTATCGTTCTACCCACTGAACGATAGCTGAATGCTATTGCATAGCTAAATAATTGCCTCGTATCTCGTTGACGTGACGTGTATGAGAGCTAATCACTCGAAAAGAAACGTGTTAATAGGGACTGTCACACACGATCTTTCGCCAAGAAAGGATTTCGATATTTTAAACGACATCGATACTCATAGACACCTGCACATGGATTTTAATGAATATTTTATTCGGTTGCTGATAGCATAATAGCCTTCTTGCACGCAAAATTTAGTGTCAAACTTTAAGCTATTGCTTTTCGTTTTGCACCTACACTGTTATAAATCACAATAAATTTACGGATTTTTCAACGAAAAAAGTAACTAAAAAAAATTCTTCGTTATTTCAAATAGTCGTATTTCGACTTCCGATTGGCAATTTTTGTTCTGAAAAAATGTAAATACACACGTGGACAAAGCAATAGTGTTATTTCTGTAGACTTTAACCAGTTTTTGAATGTTTTGTTAATATACGAAGAATATTCTATTGAATTTAGGTTCAACGTAAAAAAACTCGGTGTCAGTAAATTTACGAAGATCCTTGGATAATGTAACCAGCGTTCTTCGTAAGTTGATTATGAAAACTTTTAAAATTGTACTTAGTTATACTTAGTTAACCTAATAATTAGAATTTGTTTACAAGAAATATCCACTACGAGAATATTTTTTCCATGATTTGTTTTAAAAATATTAGAATATATTATAATAAGAAACTAATTTTAGCAAATTTCGTGGAATCATACATTTTGATGGTTTATTTTCAAACCACATCTTTTAAGGAAGTAACACGTAATAGTGAAGGAAAGATTGAAAAAAAAAGTTTTTTAAAGTTGAAAGAGTAAATGAGTTAATCAATTTACGTGGTATTGTTTTTCTGTGCATTCAGTTTCAAAGATTTCGTGTTTATGTAGAAAATGAGTTACAGTAGTTTATAATAGCCGGTCCAGCTACAGGCGTGGTATGTGGTGGCTGGCATGACGTAAGCATTTTTATTAAAATTTTATTTAAACTTCTATTAAGAATAATTTTTAATTTTTATGCATAAATTATATGTTTACTCTCACCCGGAATCACACCTAGGACTGAGATGGATTCGATAACTAAACATTTGAAGCAAGCATATATATATATATATGTGTATAAGTTTTTGGGATTGGTTTGGTTGAATTATAATAACTTCAAGTTTTTTTGGAAAGTTCCCCGAAGACTCTTACTGGAGGCTTGCCCATTGGGAATTCAAGTCTAGTGGAAACATTTCGAATTTTTTATTTTTTTTTTTCTGGATTAAAAATGGGAAATTTTCCCTTATAATGGGAATTTTCCCCTCGAAATAGGATTGTTTTTTTTTTTTTTTTTTTTAATATTTTGAGTCATTTGATAGGTATGTTTAGTTTTGTTTGAGGAATTTTGAGTTCAAGATGGCCGCCGTGACGGTAGAGGTCGATCGGTCTCTGACCCTATACACACCTCTCCTTCTCCTGTAGCAGGACCGGCTATTATATTCTACTAGTTACATTACACTTACTCTATCAATTAAGTAATCTTATTTTTGAGGGATTATGAAGTTTTTCAACTAATTACAGAGTTTTATAGCCTTTTTCGTAATTAGTAACTTACACGTGTATATGAAATCATTTACGACGAACAAAAGAAGTACGGCCCCCAGGAGTGGTTAACTCGCTAGTTTTTTTTATCGTCTGATGTGTTATTTAAGTGGCGTGATTATAAGACAGATTGTAAGATTGCAATAAAAAAATTAAATAATTAAAATACTTCTACCTCATCCCGTATTGACGGTAAAACTAAAGCAAACGTTTAGAACTTTACTGATTTCATCGTAAGTATACAGAATCAACTAATTGATGTGACAACGTCTAATAAATCGAAGAACGCCGGCTGCACGCACGAAAAAGTGTCCCGTTACGCACATTGTTCCGTTACGCACATTTTTCCGTTACGCACATTGTTTCGTTACGCTGTGTCCCGTTACGCTCATTGTACGCTTGCGCCGCATCTATCTCTCTTCCACTCGACTGTTTATAAAGCGAAGTGAAAAGTTAATGTGGTTTTCATTGCTTATTACAACAACAATTTCGGCAATAAAGGTTAATTATTCTTGCATTTTAAAAATCTGATTACTAGTATAATTTCAAGTATTCCTTTATTATTAAAATAAAAATGATTCAATTTTATTCATAAAGTTTGCAATCGTTTCATCAATGTTTTGTTATGACGTTGTCACGTTAAACTATCGTCCTTAAACCGACTTTACAGAAACCCCCCCTTTTTTTTCTCTTGTGTCTATAGTGGATTGAAATGCCAGTGATTGTTTGTTTATGTTAAACGATTTACGTTTCGGCAGCAGTGCCGGTGTCGGACGAGGCTCGAGTGGAACTGCTCCGGGGCTGGTGATGTGATCACAGGAACCTTGAGGGACACCCGCCGACTTCGCAGATCGCGTAGCGCGGACAGCGACTGACAGGATCGCTGGTAGGCCGGAGATACACGCCGGGGGCTGGGTCGTCGAGCAGCTGGCTCGCGAAGGAGGTGGAAGAAGAGAGAGAGAGAGAGAGAGAGAAAGAGAAGGACAAGGGGTGGAGCGAGAGGAGCGGCGCTGGAAGAAGAATGGAAAGCCACGGGCGCAGTCGATATCTGCCGCGCGCAGATTTTCATTGGGGAAAAAATGCGTCATTAGAAAGCTTTTAAAGCGACTGCCGTTTAAATGGAGATTAATTACGAGGTGTAGCTCGCCCCCGCCGTATTTTTTTTTCTTCCTCCCACTCTTTCTTTTCCCCACACTTCGTCTCTCGAATCTCTTGCGGCTACTCCACTCGCCAGGCGAGAAGCGAGTCTCAGCGGACGATGGGGCAGAAAGAACGGAACATAAACGTTGACTTAAGGTTTGATTACTGCTAATGCAGATCTTGCCAGCGGAGAAAACCTATGCATGTTACTTACTACCAGGAAAAAAAGAAGGTTTTTTGTACTTTTACAAAAGATTCCTTTGGAAACTAGTTGCCAAGAAATGGTTTGTATTACTACAAGAAAGATATTGTTACTTTATACAACACACCGCTCTGGTTATTTTTGCATATATGAAATACGTTTTTATAAGTAATACTTAGCATTTATTACGAAAATTGATGCATAATTATATATTTTAATTGATGTTTCTTTCAAGCAATTTTTTTTAAAACAATGTTTAAAACAATAGAATATTCAATAATTTGACATTCTTTTGTTGTAAATGCTTACTATGTGCGCAGTTATTACTGGAAAGATATTCAGTAAACGGATTACAAATAACTTTAACTAGTAGAGGTACTGGGACAACACAAAGCATAAATGCCCGGGTAATAATCCGAATCCAAAATTACTGCGAACACTATTTTGTAATTTTACATAAATATTTATCTGTCATTTAGAAATAAATACGGTGTAATAATTTAACAGGATATTAATTTTTAATATTTAGGCTTGGTCTCACATTAAAATATTTGGTCTCACACGCCATTATCCTTTTCTTTGTCATTACTATTATTTTAGGGCTTTACCTGAAAATTTATCTCAATAGCTCTTGTGTATTTTAGGTTCTGTGCGTGCGTGACCTTTCAAAACTCGAAAATATATTTTAGTAGATATCTGGTAAGAAAGTTTGTGGTCCATCAAAAACCTGTGAAAGAGAGTTATCGGAGTAGATTTACAAGAAAATACCATTTCAATTGTAATGACAAGAGGAAATGAAATAACCAACTTTGCGTGTGATACTGTAACCCGCCTTCCGACCAAAAAAGAAGGTGGGTCTCATTCCCGACACACCTTGGGTAGCTAAAAATAAAAAAAGGAATACCTGAAATACGTAAACAGCTCTAGAAAATCTACCCAAGTGGTCGAGCAAAAAATAGGACTATATTCAGACAAATTAAAGGCTAGTCTTTGGCAAAAAATAATGAAAAAAAGCAGAGTAATACTAAGCAGAGTTTTAATAGAGCCAATTTCATCTCGAAACTTCATATAAAGTTGTAGAGATACGTTTATAGCAGTTACTTGCTTCTAATATAAAATTTATATTACGGAAATATAAAGTAATAGAAAATCATTAAGCATTATAAGTCAGCACTGATTACAAAATGAATACCTAGTGATACCATATGAATAAATAAGACAAAAACCATACATATATAAATTACAAAAGTTTAAGTGTCCTACTGGGGGCCGGATTTAAATGTTTGCACACGCAAGTATACGGTTTATCGTCTTCCTGGTTATAGACGAACAGCTGATTGCCATGACCTTCACGAATAAATGACAGTGCAGTCAAAAGCGCCGCATATTGCCACACTACAAGATGTTTAGTTCCGTGGACAAAAGGAAATGCAAAATCAAAGTTTAAATTGCAATTAATCTTGACGTAAAGTCATACAAAATTGCGGCAGCACTTAAAGTTACTCAACGTCATACTAGGGATCGTAGACTCGTTATATGTTCAGCATATCAAACAAGTATGTCTAATCAGCACATGCCAACTGTAATCGTGCTTCATAGATGAGAGCCCGTTCCAAATGTATGCTTCTTACGAAAATTCGTTTCGTGTCCCAAATCCAGAAAACAAATACTACGAGTCGCCTCTTTACCTTATCGTAGTTTTCGGTAGCGTGGCAGCACGGGCCCATGCATGCTGATCCCGACTTGTCTCGCGGCGGAGCTCCTCAACATGTCCGCGCGCGGCGACTCGCAGTCCAACACACTCGGCGGCACACAGTTCACTCCTCCGCGGCACTCAGGCGCTAGTGACGTCAGCCGCAAAGCGAAGTTACTGCTCCCAGTAGCCGGCCATAGAAACAAAATCGATATATAAAGAATTTACGATACTTGAAAGAAACCAAACAAAGACTAACCAATAAAAGAACTAATCACAATAATTAAATAATTTAAAAAAATACAGCGACTGGCTTTTACAGATTAAAAGGGTAATTTAAAATGGAAATAAACGAGTAAAATCAATAAAGCCAAAATAAAATAATATAAATGTGGCCTGGTGGCCACAATACCGAGCCTTAAGTATAAAATATCAGTATAGTCTATCCCATTACCGATTAGATTGTAGATCCATGTCAGATATTAGCTTTCATTTACAACTGATTATCACTTTCAGTTAAATAAGTTACTTGGTTTTTCAAAGAACTGGGCTTGCCAACCAGTCACCAGTGGGCCATTTCACAGAAATAACGGAAGAATGTTAAGATATTGAATTTAAAACGTTGATAAACTTATATGTGAGAAAAATGAACTTTTGTTTGCAATATACCACAAGACGATGAATTAATAAATATTAGTTCTGGCAACGTGTAGGTAATCTCTTTTTTTTTTTTTTAAATAAAGGACATCAACTTCCAGTTTATTCCATAGAGCTTAGTGAGGTTTGGCTTGAAAACTAACCACTTCCATGTAAATACGCTATGTCTAATATGGGTTGGACTTAGTTGCGATAGAAACGCTACAGAGGTTATAAATTTGAGGCAATGTGGTGAAATCGCCCATAACGTAATGAACGATGACTTAACAAAAATTTTCGATGAAAATAGTAGCTAGCCGTTTCTAAAAAAAAAAAAAAGTTTTTATTAGAAGTCTGGTTAGAAAGTCATCAAACTTTAATTCTTTTAATTGTAAACTTTAACTGGGCAAACGTAAAAGTTTTTATATGAGCTGCATGTGTAACATTGTATTTATACTTAGCGATCGAGACTATGGTATGATCACCGTATTACATTGTAAATAATATCTTGAACCGTTGTTGGTGCATCTTCCGTCCCGATTCGTCCACTTCTTAACAGTTGCGTAACCCGTGTGACTGTTCGCCAGGATCAGTTGCGGCCAGCACTACTGTCGCGACGGTTCGACCCAGACCACTGCCACAGCTGGCCAATCTCCAGACAAAGCTCATTATGCCTGCTGAAGTCTGGCATGGTCACGTGACAGGTCTCAAATTTTACACCTTCCAAAAGTAATCCCATTAGTACCCCATTTTCCGACTGCCTCTTGCCAAGCTCAACATTATGTTTGTTAACGAACACAGAAAACACGTGAAGATGTTTACAAACACTGTTGTCATGACAACAGAGGCAGAATGATAGGTAGATTACTGATACTACTTTACAGAACTGTCAAATTTAAGAAGATTTACATGACATGGACTATGCTTTTCCTGCATGGATGAAAACTCGAATGATTGGAGATTTAGGCTCAGGCATTAAACGCAAATAGACAATTTGTTACCTCCAGTCCGGAAGGGCGGGAGGACAATGGTTAGAATCTCAGAAAGTGGTTCTAAAGTTCGTGAACAAAAGTTCTTTTATTAACAAAACTTGTAATAACAACATCACATCCTTCAATACACGCATGATCAGATATTACAACCATCTGATTTCTTATTTTGATGATTACAGCAAGTGCCCACGATGTCTGTGAACAGAATAATATAATTAACAATATTGGATCACATATATATTTTACACACATTTAAGTAATGCCTTATAAAGCAAACAGCAAGCTAAATTATGATCGTCAAATTATTTGGTTTTTGGCACATTCAATATTACATTCAATATCTGTACTAACATGAATTTAACATTAGCCAAACAAATTCAATTTACAATTAGAGAATAGGAAAAGCTAAAGAATAGTATCAAGAACTGACATGAAATCGCTTATATTACAGTTAAATATTATCTGTAACTAGTTTACCCAGATAATAAAGAAATATCGATTAAACAGAAATACATTCTCTCTCATAGTGTTCTGATTACTTTAAAGTTATTAAACAGTGTTTCTGGTGTAAGTCTCAAATAACACCATTTATGACTCTTAAAATGTTTACGTTCTTACACACACCTTTAGTCAGCGAGTCGTATTCAAATGTCTCCTGATTACTGACAGCGGTATTCCGTGGTGCCCCGCCAATATTGCGGCGAGCCGTCTTTATCTTTACTCGCCTCGTCAGTCGTTCTACGAAGTAGCTGCGTACTGAAGTTCACACAGGAGTGCTCGTTACATTGATCGTGTTGTTCGGGAACTTATAACAGTTCAGTCTAATCCCGTTACGTAAAGGCTACGTTGGTTACGGACGTGTCAGTTGGTTACGTTACGGTAAGCCTCAACGTATTGCAAGTTGGGACACTTTACGTTATGTGGATACTCGACCTCTCCTCCGTCACTTGACACACTGCCCCACTGCCGTTTTACTTTCAACACCAGTCAAACATTTGCTTATCCCGTGACCTTCACGAGACAGTTCCAGCGCTGGCTGGGCCGGTTTATATAGTCCGCTGCGGCCCGACCGAGGAACAGTCTGGATACCCGCCGGCGGAAGTACGTCATCGTTGGTAGTTCCGGACGAAGCCCGCGAAGCCGGGCGGAGTTGAAGCAGCCCGAGCGGCCCCGATGCATTGCCGTCCGGCGCGCAGGAATCGAACATTGCGCGCCCCTGTGCTGCGGGTGGTATCCATCAGATAGGCAGGGGCGCTGTCTGGTAGTCGTATAGTTACGCAGTGCGTAATTGCGTAACAAATTAAATAAAATTAAGAGTTATAAAAACTACGTTTCAACAATTTTGGGCCACTTTCAACGAAGCGGAATAGATATGTAAACCTTGTTCTCACAAGCAAGATCTACATATGTTATAATAAACATCATTCGCAGATTTGTTGCTTAGGTGCAAATAATGTTCGATAATTAGTTAAAAATGTGTTCTAAAATTTGATTTTTAATGACAGATAACTTATTTCTCATATGTTCTTACTTATTGATTACTTTAATCCTTTTTAATTAGAATCATAGTAGCATCGTAACCATTTTAGTTATATTGTTGTAAAAAAATTATATATTGTAACGAGTATAATGAGGGGAGAACTGTGTTCGTATGGGATAACCCAATTAAGTTTTATTACAGTTTTATTAATTGCTAATATTTACATTACTAATAAACGATTGTACTTAAGATGTCTCATCACCAATCACTCGCACTTAAAAATTGTTTATTCCCAAGTCACTCAAGATCCGCAGTTCGCACTCCTCACTGGAGCTAAGCTCTGGTTCGCCCCTTACCTCGCGCCTGTCCACACACACAGTCTCGTGCCACTCGGTCGCACTCTCTCGATTCCGTCGCTCCACGTCGCACGACTCTCGAGGGGGTCTCTCACCCTCTTTGCCGGCCGATGCCGCACTTCCCTTCACTTGCAGAACTCTCCAAACTCTCGGAAATCGCTCGGAACTCCCGCGGAGGCAGACGTTGCTGCTTAAATACCTTTGGCATCCTTCTCGAAAAGACGGGAGCAGCTGTGATGTGTCGCGTGATCCTGGGCCGACCCGACGCCCGAAAAGTCCAGAAAGGCGGTGTCTATTCGCACCACTCCGCGCACGGGGCCTCGGGAAACCCGCAGAATTTCCAGGCCGCTTCAAGTGTCAGTGATAATAGTCCATGACGGGACGTTGAGGGGGGGGGGCGGAGGGGAATGGGTAGCGAGGACCCTTTGTAATCCTACCAGGCATGCATGACATGCCTTACGTCAGTGGACGACGCGTGACGTCAGTGGCCGTGCGTGGCCGCCAGCCAGCTCCGAACCTGGCATCGCGGTCTTGTCTCTCGCGTTCGTAACAATATTATTTTCTCGAAAGGAATACTTGTCCGCCATTGTCGACGTTCAGAATCTCGCTGTATGGGAGTGTTTTTTGTTTGTTGCAGGGGATTGTTTCCCGTGTCTCCTTGTGGGCACGGCCCTCAGAGAACCACTCCTGTCAGGGATGTCGGGGTGAAGGTTAGGACACGGCAGTCTCTAGATTATCCTCGAGTGGCCAAGGGAAACCGAAATCAGAACGGCCGAACTAGGATTCGGATTCGGGTCTAAAAGGAACGCGAGTTCATTGACTTTTACCACTGCGCCATCTTGCTTCCTGCGGGAGATACAACTCTGGATCTAGCGGCTACGGGACTGTCAGGACTGATTACGATGCATCTGTGTACTGATTGCACTGTTATTTTTTTTTTGTGAATGATATTTTTAAATCTGTACTTTTACTTGAAAACAGCTACATCTCACTAAATAATAACGTTCGAAGTAATACTGTTTCGGATTCTTACCCGGCCATTTATGCTTTGTGTTGTTCAAGTACGTAATATAACAAAACAAGCCCCAATTATCTGAATTTTTAATTATCGTTTCCATGGGTTAAAAAAAATATTCTTAAATTAAACGTCAATAAAAATATAAATTTATGCACCAATTTTTGTAAGAAATACTCAGTATTATCTCGAAGAACGTATTTCATATATGTAAAAATAACCACAGTCATGTGTGGTACAAAGTTACAATATTTTTCTTGCAGTATTAAAAACTATATCTTGGCAAATAGTTGTTAAAGTAATCTTTTGCAAAAGTGCATAATTTATTTGTATATAGAGTGAGTCATAAGTCCCCTTACAAATGGTGAAAGCGGAGATAATTTTTTTTTTTTTTTTTCGTTTTCAGGGAGATGAATCATTTGAAAAGAGATACCACCAACGAAGAAAGAATGGATTGACATTATTTTGTTGACTGGAAGAGGTACCACCCATCATGAAACGCGTACATTCAATGCAACGCACAAACGCCTATAACTAGAGACCTGTAAAATTCGCGGTTTCGATGGCCTTCAGGATAGACTTCACATACCCCTGTACACTCGGACAAATAACGCCAAGTTCATTGGCTGCCGAGTAAGTCGTCTCAGCTGGTTTTTCTGTGATTCGATCCTTCTTTGGTTGAGGGTTTATAACTGATTGAGATTCGTCCATATGAACAGTAAGCCAATAGCAAAATTATCTAAGAGGTATATGTGTTTGACTTCTAGCCTATCACCGAATGAATCCGCGAATTTTGCAGGTCTCTACCTATAACTAGAGACGTGCAAAATTCGCGGATACATTTCGCAATAGGCTAGCATCAAAACAACTATATCTTCGTACCGCTTCTGAGATTGGCCCACATTTTATCCGGGGAACTGTGAGCCAATGGGAAACACTAAACCAAGAAAGTGCCGAATTACGGACAGCCTAGTTGAGACGTCTCACGCGTCAGTAAGCCAATGAACAGGTGTCATTTCCGCGAGTATTTAAAGGACTGTGGAGTCTATCCTAGAGGTCAATGAATCCGCGAATTTTGCAGGTCTCTACCTATAACCCATGACACCATGAGAAAAGGTATCAAGAAATCCAAAAGGACAGCTTCCGTTGCCGATGCAATTAGATCTGGAAGACGTTGTCACGTATTTCCAAATTTTTTTAGAACGACTGTCATATTGTATCCTGTAACTATATGATACTGTTGGATTTGTAAATAGTGCTTACCCTAGATTTATGTTAACTAATCCAAGTGTTGGACGCTTCAAAATTCAAATATGGCGCCATTTCGCTGCCATTAACTCAAGCGATCCTGGTGGCCATCAGGAAAGACTCAGTGGTTCGTCTGGTACCGGCGTCATCGGACGTCCGGCTATCGTTTTTGACTTTCATGTTATCTGTTAACAGTTTCAGTACGAAACATTTGGTCCTCCGGGCCGGATCAATCCGCTAACCGCGATTACTGAGCTATCGGGCTCAGTTCTAGTTACGTGGAGAGATTCGGAGTGTTTGTTTGCGTCGTTCATTGTACCGAGTCTCCTTTGTCCGTCGTTGCCCCGCCATAAAAACGTGAACGGGTTATCATCTTAATGTGCTATTAGTTTCCCCGTGGAAAGGAAGATAACAACTGAGTGCGTAAGGGAAGATAAGAACTGAGTGCGTAAGGGAAGATAAGAACTGCCTTTATCACACTGACGGTGTTGGTGCTGACGAAGCCTTTTGTGTCGTGCCGCACTATTATTTCTTATCTTTCCACGGTAACCAGATACTGATAATGACCGGTCTGCTATAAGATTGCGTGTTTTCTAAGACTGGCGGTGAAATATGACTTTGAATTATTAAGTAGACCGTTAACATAGATTTTGCCAAGTCTTTGTTCGGCATTACTACACATATCGATACAAAATCGATTCGCAGGACATGGAAAATCGATTATTCAAACTACTCGGTTTAGAATCGATTTAGTTATAAAATCGATTTTATAAACACCACTCGGTTCAGAATCGATTTTTGCTGAAAAATCGTTTACATTTAAAGTTTTTAGTTGGTGCTCCCATTTTTGACTGAGTGTACTTAAGTAGAATAAACACAACCATGACTGACAGTGTTTCAGCTCTGGAGCGATGTCTGGAGCGTGCCGAAAACCGATTACAGCGTGCCGCGGATCTGGCCAAAAGGGTTACTACAGACACTTCCAAGCAGTCATTATTCTTTGCAACCTGTCGGGACTTATCTCAGCTTCGTAATGGGTTTGAAGATGACCATTTGGCTTATGAATTGGCATGCAAGGAGCAAGTTGATTTTGATGACACAAGGCATACAAGTAGGCTAAATCACTTCGACGATCTTTATTATGAAGTTAATGCAATCTGGGACACATTAGTGCAGGATTCTAAGAACCGGAACAAAGAAACACGTAATCAATGTGCAGCTGGGTCGTCACCCCGTCGGCCAGCTATTGATTTACCCCACTTTCAGGGTAATCCAACAGAATGGCTCAGCTTCTCAAATCTGTTTGAGGCTCTAGTTGTAGACAACAGAAGTCTCACCAATGTAGAGAGACTATCTTACCTAAAGTCATCTTTGTCTGGTGACGCATTGGCAGTAATTCAGGCATTACCCTTGACTGATTCGAACTATAGTATTGCTTGAGAACTACTGTCTAAGAGGTACAGTAACAAGCGCTTGATTGTTTCATTGCACATTGAAGCAATTATGCAAATACCATCTGTATCATTAGAGGCGCCAGCATCAGTGAATAAGATGATGTCTCTTCTGGCAGAGCACATTGCGGCATTGCGAGTGCTGGATGTCAATGTTGAAAAATGGGACCCGCTGTTGCTGCATATCATTGAAGCTAAGCTGGATAAGGTTTTGCGTAACCAGTGGGAGCTGTTTATTAATGACAAGGGAGCAGATTTACCCAAGCTTACCGAGTTTTTGTTATTTTTAGAGGGTTACCGCCGTGCAGCTGAGTCACAGTTAGTGACGTCTGGGAAAACCTTTAAGAGCAAGTCGTCTATTTATTCTAAGCCAGCTTCTAGATATGTGCAACATCAGTCATTCGCAGGAAACACTGTTTCCAAGTCAGTGAAGTGTGTCATATGCAGTGGACCTCACGAAATATATCAGTGCCCCAAGTTCCTTGAGTCATCCCCAAAGGAAAGGTATCAGATGGTGAGGTCAGGAAACCTCTGTTTGAACTGCTTGCGAACGTCTCATCATGCAAGTGCATGCCTTTCGTCTTCTCATTGTCGGTCTTGTGACTCTCGACATCACACACTACTTCATTTTAGTGACATGCGACCACAGTCACCAGACCATGATGGTGTGAATGCGTTGTGTGCTTCATCTCCTGGACAATATTTGTCTGCATCCGAACTGCATAATCAAGATAGTCCATCTACGATTTTGCTGTCCACTGCACTCATAGAAATTCCAGTCAGCTCTGGCAGGACTCACACAGTTCGAGCACTCTTGGACTCTGCCAGCCAATCCAGCTTCATGACAGAAGGTTGTGTGAAGAGGCTAGGCTTAATACATCGAAAGGCAGCTCTGCCAGTCTACGGTGTTTCCCAGGTACCAGTGCATGTCGCTAGGGGAGTAGTTGACTGTTTAGTGAAACCAGTTGGTCAGGAGGGTCCGCGATTGTCACTCACTGCCTTCATTTTGCCTAAGATCACTGGCTCACTGCCTACAACACAACTGAACCCTCATTCATGGGATCATCTTTCCCATTTGCAACTAGCTGACCCTCACTATGCACAGCCTGGGCCTATTGACGTGCTAATTGGGGCAGATCTGTTTCCCTATGTGCTGAGCGGGCGCACACTAAGTCTCAGTACCCAGGTCCCTGTAGCGATTGACACTGTCTTTGGATGGGTAGTGATGGGGAGAGTACCCACATCTGCAGTATCGCTCAGTTGTGTATCACTTCATTCTATTACACCAACACTTGACGACACAGTTCGGCAGTTTTGGGAGGTGGAAGAGGTTATTGTACCCCCAAAGCCTTCCTCTGAGGACATTCGATGTGAACAGATCTTTCTCGAGACTTGCAGAAGAGATGAGAATGGTAGATATAGTGTGGCCTTCCCTTTCAAGGAGCCTTCACCTCATTTTGAGGAATCACGTGTTCAAGCACTAAAGCGTTTTCACTACCTTGAACGCAAGATGAACAAAAACCCTCATTTTAAGGCATCCTATGTAGAATTTATGTCAGATTACATTGACCAGGGTCATATGTCAATGGTTCAAGAACCCCAGTTGACTACACCGTCGTTTTATATTCCGCATCATGGAGTTTTGAAACCAGACAGTAGTACAACAAAGTTACGTGTGGTCTTTGATGCATCGGCCAAGGACAGCAAAGGAACTTCTCTGAATGATAAATTACTTACGGGACCCAAACTGCAGAGAGACATAGCTGACGTTCTTCTCTCATTTCGAGATCATGCAGTTGCATTTACTGCTGACATACGACAGATGTACCATCAGATTCTAGTTCAAGAGGAATTCCGCGACTGTCAACGAATTCTGTGGCGACCATCTGATGATGATCCAGTTTGTGAGTACAGGCTCAACACTGTGACCTATGGCGTGTCATCTGCACCCTACCTTGCTATCCGCACACTCCATCAACTGGCTGCAGATGAGAAAGATAGATTCCCTCGGGCATCATCAGTCCTCCTAAAAGACACGTATGTTGATTTTGTTGTAACTGGAGCACCCAATGCACGTGATGCTATCTCATTGCAAAGAGAGTTAATTGACCTCCTCAAGGCTGGTGGTTTTCAGTTGCGAAAATTTGCCAGTAATGATTTATCTCTGCTCTCTTGGCTTTCCGAAGACTTGGTGCAGGGCAGCAAGGCTCTCCCCTTGGACAACACTTGTGGACTTCCCACCGTCAAAATATTGGGTCTGCAGTGGCAATCTGAAGTGGATGCATTCGCTTACAATGTTCAACCTACTTCCTTGACAGCTATGAAGCGGAGCATACTGTCCGACTTGGCGCGAATATTTGACCCTCTAGGTTGGCTGTCACCTGTGGTCCTGCTTGCAAAATGCCTCATTCAGCACTTGTGGATTCGATGCATAGATTGGGATGACCCTCCTCCTGCCGACATCCTTGCAACGTGGCAGCGGTTCCAGCGAGAGCTTCCTAGTCTGGCTAGCATCACTATTTCAAGATTTGTCCCAGTGACCCAAAGAGAACTCTTACTAGAGATCCATGGATTCTCTGATAGTTCGGAGCAAGGTTATGCGGCAGTTGTTTATCTCAGAGCCACTTCACCTGATGGCTCAGTATCTGTATACCTTCTGGTTGGAAGGTCAAAGGTAGCCCCAACTAAAAGAGTGTCATTGCCTCGCCTGGAACTCTGTGGTGCTTTGCTGCTTGCTCGCACAATGCATAGAATCTTGCAAAATTATGGACCTCATGTGAACTTAGACCAAATATTTGCCTGGACAGACTCTACAGTTGTCCTCCACTGGATTCGTGGATCTTCTCATAAATGGAAAACTTTTGTTGCAAATCGTGTCGGCCAAATCCATGACCTTGTCCCAGCAAAGCATTGGAATCATGTGTTGTCAGACAGCAACCCAGCTGATTGTGCCTCTAGGGGCTTGTTTCCAAGTGAGATAGCTGACCACTCGCTGTGGTGGACCGGTCCATCATGGCTGTATAAGCCACCAGAGGAATGGCCACAACTCACCGGCTTGATGGACAGCATGGACGAAACAGTGATGGAACAACGGATCTTTACCTTGCATAGTGTCAACCCTCTGGCAGACACTACGCTGCTGGAAAGGTTCTCATCTTTAAGCAAGGTCAAACGCATTACGGCCTATTGTCTCCGCTTTGTGCAACGTTTGCGCTTCAAGAAACTTCCCCCCCATAGTCCACCAGATGCTAATGAGCTTAAAGATGCCATGATGGTATGGGTTCATTTAGCCCAGGCTTCAGCATTCGCATTTGATATCAAAGCTCTGCAAGCTAACCAACCATATCGGGGTCCACTCTTCAAGCTGTCTCCCTTCTTGGATCCTGCTGGCATCCTCAGGGTGGGTGGAGGTTTGGAACTATCAGACTTGGCTTACAACCAACGACATCCAATTCTACTGCCCAAACACCACAGATTGACAGACCTTGTAATTGACCATCTTCACATCCATCTGATGCACTGTGGTCCCACCATACTACAGTTTGCTGTGCAACGTGACTTCTGGATTGTAGGTGCTCGGGGCCTCATTCGTCAACGGCTGAAGAAGTTTACTTTATGCTTTCGAGTTCGCCCTGTGCCTCGAAACCCACCCATGGGTAATCTTCCAGTCGACCGTGTCACACAAGCCAAGCCATTTCTCAAGACAGGAGTCGACTATGCTGGACCCTTTAAAATCACCATGTCCCGACTGCGGAAGGCCCGCATCCAGGATGCCTACTTGTGCCTGTTTGTATGCTTTGCCACCAAGGCAATCCACTTGGAGCTGGCCTCTGATCTGACGACAGATGCTTTCATAGCTGCTTTCGCCGTTTCTTGTCTCGTCGGGGGCGATGCTCTGACCTTCACAGCGATTGCGGGACTAACTTTGTCGGTGCCAGTCGCTTTTTGACTGGACTAAGAGCCTTCATGTCAAGCAAGGATACACATGACTCCTTTGCTCAGTCGCTGGTTGAACACCAAGTTACCTGACATTTCAATCCCCCATCAGCACCACATTTTGGAGGCCTGTGGGAGGCAGGTGTAAAGTCTGTGAAGTCTCTCCTCATAAAGAGTGTAGGTGCTCAGGTACTCACTTATGAGGAATTATACACTCTCATGACACAAGTGGAGGCCATTCTCAACTCACGGCCTCTGTGTGCTCTCTCAAATAATCCAAACGACATGGCTGCTCTGACACCCAGTCATTTTCTAGTCTTGGGGCCTCCTGCACTAGTGCCCGAACCAGATTTGTCCCACCTCAAGCTAAATCGTTTGTCTCGATGGCAACTCATCCAGCAAGCGCATCAGTCATTCTGGAAGCGCTGGCACCAGGATTATCTACAACAGCTGCAGCAACGACCCAAGAGCCTAACTGACCAAGACATCCTCAGTGTTGGCACCTTGGTTCTCATCAAAGATCCGAATCTACCACCACTGTGCTGGAAGTTAGGCCGTATTGTGAAGACTTTTCCTGGCTCAGATGGTGTCGTGAGAGTGGCTGAGGTGAAGACCCAACGAGGCACCTTTCTACGGCCTGTGGTGAAGCTGTGCCCGTTGCCCGCCCAATAAATGTTTAAAATATGCATTTTGGTGGGCGGTATGTTGGATTTGTAAATAGTGCTTACCCTAGATTTATGTTAACTAATCCAAGTGTTGGACGCTTCATAATTCAAATTTGGCGCCATTTCGCTGCCATTAACTCAAGCGATCCTGGTTGCCATCAGGAAAGACTCAGTAGTTCGTCTGGTACCGGCGTCATCGGACGTCCGGCTATCGGTTTTGACTTTCATGTTATCTGGTAACAGTTTCAGTACGAAACAGATACCATTTGACGAATAAAACTAACATTAATCACAGCTTTCACTATTTGTATGGAGACATGACTCATCCTGTAGGTATACGCTGAAACATTGTTCATGTATTTATAACTGCCCGTAGTTAACAATGAGTGCATGTTTGAGATTAGGTTAGACAATTTTAAATCTGTAAATGTACCTACATATGTCATGCTGGTCGAATATTCACAATTAAGTAATTGCGCTTAAGGGTTGAGATACTTTATTATTAAGTTATTTTGAATATATTTAAGCCATACAGTTTATTATGGAAAAGGTAAAGTAGTAACTTTTAACTGTGTAGTGTCGAATAAAATAAATATGAGCATTTTGAAATTACGCATTTAGAAATATTTTAAGATCTATTTATGAGAGAGATTTGTAAAAACATATTCAAAAAATACCTTTTTTGGATTAACCTTCATCTCTTCAAGTTATGTTTACGAATTTTACCTAGGGCCATGTATTTTTCACGAAAATATTCCCAGGCCAGCTGTGCGTTACAACTTTGTATCATTGTGTGTATTTCGTGATTGGCTGGGTTTATGTCAGGTGCATGTCTACTGTCAGCACACCAATCACAGCCATCCAGTGCGGAAGCAAATTCATCCTGAATGGCCCGGCCAAATTGGGCAATGGCTTCTCTCGAAGACGGGCTCCAATTACAAGGAAACAATCGCTAGCGTAGGCATATCTTATTGCAGTTTAATGAACGATCATAATTTTCCGCGAAAAATACATGCCCCCAATTATACCCTAACAATGTATATTTTAATAACTTCAAATTAATATTCTCATTTAGGTTGATTTATAGTACAATGTAAGTCAGTGTTGACTGGCTGTATGAATTGGGCGACTATCGGAATAGCAGCAGAAATTTGTTTTGGTCCGCGGTGATGAAAATAATTGAAAATTAAATCAATAAGTTGTTTCGTGGTGTGTTATTTATTTATTTATTTATTTATTTATTTATTTATCGGGGTTTTTCGTGTTACTTCCCACCCCGTCATGTTTTGCGAAATCCAAAAATGGTTGCCACTGAACGACAAACAAACTTTGGATGTATCTAAATTCAGGTGCTTCTCATGGGAAGTTTGCGCGTTGTTGCGTGTCTCGTGTTGTACTAGGCAGCCGGGGATCGCAATGCAGCGAAGTAAGAAGCAGTTCCAGCTGGAGTAGTTACGGAGGAGATAGGAGATCCTGGGAGGCGCGGTGTTCCGTGGCAAGGGTGGGGTTGGACCCTGGGGGGAGGGGGTGACGGTGTTAGTTGGTGGGCGGGGAGGAGGTGGCGGACGGCGGGTCGACAGAAGATGAAAGGGGGTTGCCGCTGCCCCTCCGGCTGCACGGAACTTCGCGTCTACTGCGAGGCGCGGTCTGGCACGCACCGATGACTATAACTACCGGCTGGTTGTGCACCCACAGAGGGTTAAGACGTCTTCTTTTTCTTCTTTCCGGAACGAAACACACATGAGCTCTCACTTCCAACCAGGGCGCAACAACAGGGGGGGGGGGGGGAAGGGTGTTTTGCCCCCCCCCCTCTGAAACCTTGAAGTGGGGGGGCAAATGGGGGCAAAGAGAGTGCTGTGTAATCAATTTTTAGATAGTAAAACTGCTTAAATAGCACCATTTTCCACCTTGAAATACAAATTTTCCCGGGGGATCGATGATTCTTTATAAAAAGGTATATTCCCCCCCCCCCCCCCCCCCCTTTTTGGAAATTTAGTTGTTGCGCCCCTGCTTCCAACCGCAACTGTTTTCAAACCTTCACCGCTGCATGGTGGCATCCTTAACAGTTCTGTGGTCAAGCTGACCACAACAACCTTAGCCCGTAGAACAATTACGTCATTTCTGCCATCCTCATACATAATATCATTACATTATTGCAATACATCTGCCTCTTTTGAACGTGGCAACAGAACTTATCACTTACATTTCCATGCTAAAAAATACCTAACAAGTAAACACTTGTTTACAAATTTAATCTTTGAGGAGCGACCATTCTCCTCCTTTTTTTTTTTTTGTCGCTCAACCCATATAGACGGCATGTATCTAGATACAGTGTTGCGGTTGCTATTCGCGGCCTACAACGGAAGATTTTTTTTTCTTGGACTGGACCTGGTTTGTCCCTGGATGATCTTACTTCTTTCGAACATCTGCGTGTTCGGGTGGCCTGTCCTTTCGGCAAGGCTTCTCATTACATTTCGCGCGCCTCGTCTGAGGCAGTGGAGTGGTGGGGGTAACCACGTGGCTGGTCACGTGACTACCGCCCCTCCTTCCCACCCCGCGGAAGTAGGAGAAACTCGCACCGTCTGGTCCGTCCGGGAACGAAGGGGAAGCGCACCAGAGAAGAATATATAACCCCTTGGTAGAGACACTATCAAATTCGATCACATTGTTTGTAAATCTTATAATTATTATCGAAACCTGGAGTGGAAATAAGAAAATAAAACTTCCTTATCATGTGCTCTATCCAATTAATGTTTATTTTTGCTTAAATTTTTAAATATTCTGAAAACTTTTGTGTAAATTAAATTTTATTTAACAAACGATTACTGAAAAGGGTGAAAATAAGAAGTAATTCCTTTTTGTAATGGATATACTATCAAATCCGTTATAAATATTATAAAACTCCTAAACTTGATATAAAAACTTTGGCTGAAACAATTTTTGTAGAAACGAACTGTTACAAAAAAAATTGGGGTAAAATTTTTAACAATTAAAAATTTCTCAGTATCAAAATTGTTTGAAATTATTTTTAACTATCTTAATATTACTTTAAACTTTTAAAAAATATACGACCACGTATAAGTTCAAGGGATGAAAAATAGTATTTGAAAGTCAAAAACAATTGCATCACTACCTTGATAGGCATAATATAAAATTCGTTAAGACATTCAATGGTGGATGCATTTGACTTAAAGAACATTCAAATATTTGCTGCATGGAATATAAGAAAATGTTTACTCGATATTTATTTAATATCGGCGAACATAATAAAATGTTATGTACATTAATTTCTTAAAATGTTCCAGGAGTTTATAGAAGTCGCCAAAACATTTCCAGAAGAAATAGGTACTTCGAAATCTACCTACGCCTGTAGGCTGTGCCGAAAGGGATTTTTTTCGAGTGTGCCTCTCAAACACATCGCTCTTCGATAGCAACCACTAGAAAATCGTAGGTAAGTATGAAGCTACACCACCAGTCTTCATGTAGGGCCGAAATATTCTGTCTCACAAGCCGTAACGAAAAATAATTTTCAGACCATGAGCATTTGTGTAAAATAAATTAAGTGTTTTATCTTCGTGAAATTATCCAGTTTACCCTTTCATTCCTATTATCCCCTAACGTACAAAAAAACCCGGAAGGATTACCATCCTTATTTAAATATGAATGGGTTATAATTAAAAAAGGTACCTGAGAACCGTCTAGAAATTTGTGCGATAAATGTGAAATATTAATTTCAAAGAAAACTGTTATCTTAAATAAAAATTATTTTTGTGTCGACTTATCAATGTCATATTTTGACGATCCATTGCTCTGACCACAATTATGTTTTAGTTAGTACATTTCTAAAAGTAATTTTAATTCATGGGATTTTGATCCACTTTTTCAAAAGATTAGATTTTGGATACAATTACCAACTGTAGTTTGACTATAACTATTTATTTTGTCATTTAATACCATTAAAATACACGATTAAAAAATCAATATTGACATAAGAAAGAAAAACTTACATTTACTACACACTTTTCTGTACAAAAATTCAGGTCATTGATAATTATTTATCATCAAAATTCTCTAGTTTTTACCAAACTTCGTGTTTAACACAGAATATACTCTTTTTATAAATGCACGTTTTATAAATTTTAGGTTTCTTAACTGGGACTCTGTTGAAAATGTTTGAATGGTTGGGTAGCTTGACATGTATAACTAATCGTATATTCGTAAGTATGTATATTTCAAACACAAGAGTCCAGAGTAACGTTAGATGTACAGTGCAAGAAATGGTTCAGGATTAACAAGAAATCAATAATAATGTTAAAGGTATTTTCCATGAATCCATGGAGTAGGCTATCTACTATGTATGCTCACAAAAAATTTAGAATATTTCCCATAAAATGTTTAGAATAGAAAAAAAAAAGGTTTTCGGTGTATTTAAGTTTTTTATATTAATAATTTTTTAAAAACCTTTTGTCCTTTTTTCTTGAAAATAAACGGGAATTAGGTCTATAGAACAACTTTACAACATAATAATTATTGGAATCTATAAAAATGTCTGTTGAATATGTGCTCAGGAAGTTGTTAAATTACTAATTCTGTTACTATCTGTGATCGCATTAAAAACAAATAAATAGCTTATGTCGTATCCTACGTACAGTATAAGCAGGCATTAAAAGAGAGATATCTCTTCTGGCTTATCGTACCACAACATTCGGACGTTACTGACGAAGAAGGGCAGTCAATTATTCCGGAAATATTGGTCGTGTTGACAGTATTTTACGATGGCTATGAATATATATCATCAGGAGAACGGACGAATGGCGTGAAATGAAAACAGTGTTGGGCTTTTACATTTCATCGTTCAAGCTCTTTCATTCGGCTTTGATGTTGTAACAAGCGTAAATATTTATTTTTCTTACACGCTTTTAAAAATGTGTTTTTCGTCACTTTCGGTAGGCCTACTTGTTTTATTGTTATAACCACGTGGTTATGATGGTTTCTAAACAAAAAAAATTCGTACTTCAGAAATTGACTTTTTTTTTTGCTAACCAAAGAATTGTATTTTAAACCTAGGGTGGATTTTCGTGAGAGTGTGAAAGGTAGAAAAAAAGTACTTACTAAATTACTTTCTGTTTCGCGTGTATACACTACGACTTTACAACAGAAGAAGAAAAAATACTGGGTTATTTTTCACAAAGAAGTTTTACTGCTTCACTAATGCCGAAAGAATTATATTAAAAAAAAAACTTTTACCGTGTGTCTCTCTTTGTCGTCTGGGCTTGTGTGTCGTACACTCAAAACTTTCTCTCTCTCTCCGTTCTCGATGTGAATTTCTCTTCCGTTGCGTGTTTGTTTCTCTCTCGTTTCCTTCTCAGTCATCCCTCCGAGTTCCCCTCGCCCAAACATCTACCCTTTCTGCCGTCTCTGTTCCTCGCTGTTTCCGTCTCCCTCGCACGCACGGATTTCGGGGTAATGCTCTGCTGCCGGCGTATAGAGAAAGAAGGACGGAGAACAGTGTTGGAATGTGAGAGACGGTATCTCGTTGCCCTGGCAACAAGAAACTTGTTACACTTTGCCCATGCGCTGGAAAATTGACCTACACTCGGTGAACATAGCAGCGCGCACTCCCCTCCCTTCCCCGTCACCCTCCGCCCTCTAACCCTTTAACACCTACCCTCTTCCACCAACGAAGCCCAACCACCCAAAATGCCATATTTTATACGAAATCTGCTTAAAACTTCCTCGAACCAAAACTTGGACAATTAAAAATTCACAGCATTAAAACTGGAACACCGGAATGGCTGAAAACGTTTTACGAACGCACAAGTTTACAAGAAAGGAATTTCGTTTGCTTCCGGAACTAGATAAAGTTATTTTCAACACCACCACACGAAAATTATTCACACGAAACTATTTTAATTATACATTGAAACCGTTTGGATTACTTGCTTTCGCATACAACATGGGCAAATAAAAATCAGTGAGAAAGTTAAGAAAAACAAAATGGAAACAAGTCGGAACAACAGGATGGCGTGTTACTTGAATAGCAATAAGACAACGCGGTATGACGAACAGCACACAATCCTTAAACTCCTGCGAACGCACATCTCGTACGAGGGTCCCGTATACCCGGGCACACACACGGTTTGTAGAGCTTCAGGTAAAGCAACGCGATTTACATGAAAACTACTAATGATACCCGAGTGAAATCTGTTTATGAAAATCAATTATGAATTCGTTGACGGCCGAAATGTACTGATGATTTTGGATTTAGTTTTTGAACTGTATTTTAAAAAGAGTTAAAATGGCTAAAAGGTGTAATTTTTAAGCTTAAAAAAAACATAAAGATTCTTGAAAGTAATTAAGGGACTTGTATTACACCTTTTAACTTCATTTCTATGCCATATAATGTTACGATAGCCGCTAAAATTTCACAGTCGTCCTATGGACGACGAGAAGACTGCACGCCAGTTCAAGGCCTATCGCTCAGAGGCGATACCGCGCTAGAAGCACCAGCGAGCGTCGCACTTATCTTTTCGCCCACGGCCGGATGTAGGGGAGGGCAACCGGGGCGAAAGCCCCGGGGCCTCCACAAACGGAGGGCCCCCACAAACGGAGGGCCCCCACAATAGAGACTTCGGAAAAAAAATCTTTCAAATTCCGACAAGTAAACACTAGTAAACATCTTTTCCTTTCTTGATGTAGGCTTTTGGACATACGCCATTGCTTAGCAATGGCAACCCCTTTCTTCAAAAATGTGCATAAATTATGGTTCAAACCTAGACAACACACTTATGCATATTAGTAAAGATTAGTATAAAACCATAATTTATGCACGTTTTTGTAGAAAAGGGCTTTGATAAGAACATCGTTGTCTTACATATCAAGCAAGCATCATTTCGAAATCTATATTAGTTTATAAGTTATAAGCAAAATGAAAATAGCATTGAATCTTATGAGGTTAACGCGGGTTGCGTAGTGCCCCTGAAACACCACCTAGTCAGGGTCGTATGTGCGTTAGTGCGACGCTCGCTGGTGCTTCTAGCGCGGCATCGCCTCCAAGCGATAGGCCTTGAACTGGCGCGCTTTCTTATCGTCATGCATAGGTAACTATGCGTTTTGAGTGGCAACCATAACATAATATGACGGGAAAAAATGTATAATGCATGTTTATTGATTGCTTCCAAGAAAGTTTCATGCCAAAGAGTTATTCTGAAAACACACGTTTAAGTCATTTTTCACACTTCTAAACATTCAGTTTGAAATGCAAACACGAAAACAGAACTATTGATCCACCCTCAACGTATTATTTTCATAAACAGAAACTACTCGGATATCGTGAGCTCTTTTTAAATCACGTGGGTTTTTTTATGAAGCTCTGCACACAGTATGTGTACCCGGGCAGGCAAAGCCAATGCAATTTAAAGAAGGAAAAAAATTAACTACGATGAGGAATTAAGGCCTAATGTATCTTCAACATCGGAGTCATCAGAGACGACTATGGGTGAATAGAACACTGGAGCAACGACGTAATGTATGAGCGAGGAAGCGGAAGCACTCCGATAAAACCCACTCGTTCACGGAAACGTCCACCACGTTTACAACACGGGAAAATTCCGGGTCAAACACGTGCCGGGATTCGAACCCCGTGGCGGGAGGCGAATGAACTTTAACGTATTTGCAATGATAAGTGGCACAGTGACAAGTTCGATAGTCACCAGTAAGCCAACCTTCTCCCCCTCCCCTTAGTGTTTTTTTTAAATGTAGCCCCGAGTTGTTGTGTAATTTCAGTTTTTGTTGTAGCTGTTGGTATATGGGTAACAGCCATGTCTTACCCGGTACTCTAACCCAGAGCCCCCGCACCGAGACCCGGTGCGTTGCCGACTTCACTGAGGAGGGTCGACTCCACTCAGCTGCCGTCGATCCTGAAAACAGAAATTCATAAATAAATTATTAAAAAGTGGCAACAACAGAACTGTGATCAGTCATGTACGGCAACAAATTAGGTGCCCCGGAACTTAGTTATGTAAGTGATCAATTTTGCAGCTTTGCGTTAAGCACGCATTTCACCTCTGAAAAGTTTAAACTATTATTTGGTCTCGCAAATTCAAATGTCATCAACGAGATCTATTAATTTTTTGACAGTAGTCATTCTGTGTGTCATAGCGTGCCACTGAATGTAGAGATTTCACCGAGCATTATGCTTTATTACGTCTTGGAATACGCAGAGGGAATCGCAACGGCACATCTGGGTTCACAATGATAAAAACACAAGCGAGTGCCTATCAAGGTACACACACGCCTGTGCTCGCGAACTGTGAGAAAATAAGGTTTAATAGAATATTATACGTTAATTTACGCTAGTGAAATTTCGCGGTGTGACTGACATCTGTTGATAATGTTATTAAATTAGTATCTATCGCAACTACCTGGAACTGATTATTTCGTGAAAACGAGCGAGCAGTCTATAAACACTGTTTTTTTAACACATAGGCCTAATGATCAACTAAAGAGATTTGTAAAGTTATTTCTGTAAACAATATTAACCACGAACGAATTACTTATTTTTTAATAACTTAAAATATTATCGATATAAATGTCATATTTTTAACTCCAAAATCACCTGAGCAATGTAATGCATTTATCTCTACAATTACTTTCCACCAGGACAGATTGATGCAGACAGTTCCCAACACCTGCCAAAATGCTACAGTGTCTTAAATGGCTGTTGCGCCATGCTTCCGTAGCAGAAATAAAACATATTCATTACCCTCCTGTGCGCACGATCTCTCCCATGCACACGACCGTCTTATGTGCTATTGTGAATCAGTAGGTTCGAAAACATGGCGGTCAAATCATATGCGCACGATCCATGTTCAATGTTACTTTTTTAAAATTGCGAATCTATGTTAGTTTTGAATGTGACAGTGTACTTAATGCCTGGTGTACTTAATGATCTCGATGATCTGGTAGGGTAGTTCCTGGGTTTTAGGGTAAACGTGGTCTCTCAGTGACCGTCGCGTCTGTCCGGCAGCCCTTCATCAGTTAATCCGCTAATCCGCTCATCCGTCAACTAGCTGACCGATTCACAACACTCCGTTCATACGTCAAAATACTTTTCAACTTGGATTTTTCCAACTTACTAGAAAAATTAAAGATAATTTACTTTGGCGATCATGTTAGCTAATCACTTTTTTTTTTTTCGTTCTAATATTTATTTCAATGTGTATTCAAATGTCCGTACGTTAAAATTACTCTTGTTTGTCTAGGTCAAATTGTTGTTACAAATATAAATTTTCAAAGCGTTTTCAAATGCAATTCCAAAACATGCGATGGAAGCAAAAACAGCTAAACGAATAAACAAACTATAAAACCTTCTAAGCTAAAGGTGATTCCTTGGAGGTTATAATTTCATCCGCTCGTCCGTCGAAAGTTAAAACTTGGGAAGATTTTGACGGTCGGATGGAATTTTACGAGCCTTGTGGTTGGCTTGAGGCCACGTGAATGAAGGGAAACGGATTGAAGGCGGAATTACAATAGTCCGTCGCCTACGTCCGTCCGTCATGCGTCCGTCAGTCACGTGACCTGCAGCCAATCGGATGGCCCGAAAAATACTATCCGCCGTCCGTCAAAAGCTTGGCAAGCGCTATCTTTCGATAGACGGACGGACGGACGGATTATATTTATGATTTCGGCCGCGGCAGTCAATTGTTACATGAACACAGGCCTTTAGTGTTTGTGTAGGTCGTTCAGATGTTTTTGTATAATAACACTGCAGTTCCTAAAACTAATGTCAAAACAACTTAATCACGACTCTGACATTTCCAAAAAATGCTAATACAATACTTACATAAGTACGACATAAATAGCAAACAACTTCTAAATGAATCTCTGAGAGAAAACCATGTATTTTTGGCAGAGTTAATTTGGAAAAAAAAATTCTTACGGACGGTTGAAGTCAGGTTGTAAATCGCTTGACGGACGAAAGTGTGACGGACGGACGGACGGATGACGGACAGAGGCGACGGGCTGTTGAGTAGTATATAATAGCCGGAACTAGATCAGGATGCAGGTAGTGGAGCCGGAGCCGGTGTCCGCCATCTTGGATTTGTGACGTCACGGCGGCAAAAATTCCTCAAAATTCCTCAAAATTGACTCAAAATGACTCAAAATTTCCCGTTTTAAGAAAAAATTTCCCGTTTCCGAGGGAAAAATTCCCGTTTTGAGGGAAATGTTCCCGTTTTATTCCTCAAAAATCCCAGCGGCTAGAAATGTCCTGATAGAGGCTTAAGCATCCTTAACTCAAGCCTCAGTTAAGCCTCTATCAGGATGTGACCTTGACCTTTGACCTTGACCTTGACCCCGACTGCCATTTTGGATGACGTCATTGTGTTCTCGAACATTCCGGCGATGTTTTATCCGCCATTTTGAATGATGACGTCACCGTTGCAATTTTCGTTACGTCCGCCATCTTGTAAATCCGCAATTTTTATGTTAGAAAATCGGGAAAATTTTTAAAAATCATTAAAAAAATTATTTAATCGAATAAATAATAAAAATCTTAAAAACCACTGTTGCAGTTATCGTTACGGTCGCCATCTTGGATTATATAAATGTTGCATATTTCGTTACACCCGCCATCTTGGTTAAGTACTATACCATCGTTACACTTTATGTTACGACCACCATATTGGATCCTATTAATGTTCCAATTATCGTTATGGTCGCCATCTTAAAATTTAGACGCCATCTTGAAAATCCATAATTTCAATGCTAGAGATTCGGGAAAAAATTTAAAAATCATTAAAAAAAAATAACTAATCGAATTAAATAATAAAAAATCCTTAAAACCACCGTTGCACTTTTTCGTGACGGCCGCCATCTTGAAATCACCCGCTGGAGGTCACCATCTTGTTTTCGTCCACTAGAGTGTGCTGATACCATGTTGGTATAATTATCTGGTCACCATACCTTTGTCCTCAACTGTTGACCTTGAACTATGACCTTGACGTTGAAATTTGACCTTGACCTTGACCTTGACCTTGAACTTTGGCCTTGACCTTGAAATTTGACCTTGAACTTGAACTTTGACCTTGACCTTGAAATTTGACTTTGACCTTGAACATGAAATTTGACCTTGACCTTGAAATTTGTCCTTGACCTTGAAATTTGACCTTGACCTTGAAATTCGACCTTGACCTTGAAATTTGACCTTGACCTTGTACTTTGACCTTGGCCTTGAAATTTGACCTTGACTTTGAAATTTGACCTTGACCTTGAAATTTGACCTTGACCTTGAAATTTGACTTTGTCCTTGTCGACCATCATGGATCCGTCATTTTATGTTTAGTACATACTACCAGGAGCGACCACCTGCTGGAGTACACCATCTTGTGTGTGTACTTGTATTATGGAGTACATTTACATCTGGATAATTTTATTCTAACCCGCTACATCGCAGTAATCATTTATTACCGAGGTGCCCCCGCCATCTTGAAATTCGACCGCCATCTTGAAATCATGTAATAATGTAGCTATAAAAGCGAGAAAAAATCCAAAATTCATTAAATAAATCACTCATTAACTTACATATTGATTCGACCCGCTCCAGTCCTTGGTTCGATCCCTGAATGATGCAAAACATTTAATTTTATATAAAAAATAATAATTTCAATAAACCATGTTAAAAATTCTTAAAGAGGCTTTAAATCATCTACTACCATCATCCTATCAGACATCAAGACCACCATATTGGAAATTCGTAATTGTAATGCTAGAGATTCGGGGAAAAGTTCAAAATTCATTAAATAAATTTGTAATCTATATACTGATTGATTAGATCGACTAAGGTCCTTGGTTCGATCCCTGGCCGATACAAATCAACTTTAATTTTAAAAATGTACCAGAAAAGTGTAAGGTTCGAGAAATAAAACACCTCAAAGTCTTTTACAAACATAATATTTATTACACAATTTCTATCCTACTACAGAATCACTTGCGAAAGCCAGCAATCTTATAAACATTTAGCCCTGCATAGACATGCAACGACTACTTCTTAGCTCCAAATGGATCCAAATGCTCCAAACGGCCTTCAAATGGCTCCAACAGCCCCAACAACCTCCAAATGCTTGACAGCTCTAAATGGCTCCAAATGCTACAAAAGGCGCCAAATGCTCCAACAGCTCCAAAAAAAGGCTCCAAATGCTTAACACAGCTCCAAATGGCTCCAAATGCTCCAAACGAGCTCCAAATGGCTCCAACTGCCTCCAAATTCTTAACACAGCTCAAAATGGCTACAAATGCTCCAAACGGCCTCCAAATTCTTGACAGCCTCCAAATGCTTGACAGCTCCAAATGGCTCCAAATGGCTCCAAATGCTCCAAACGGCTCCAAATGTCTCCAAAAGGCTCCAAATGCTTCAAAAGGCTCCAAATGCTCCAACAGCTCCAAAAAAAGGCTCCAAATGCTTGACAGCTCCAAATGGCTCCAAGTGCTTCAAACGGCTCCAAATGCTCCAAACGGCCTCCAAATGGCTCCAACAGCCTCCAAATGCTTGACAGCTCCAAATGGCTCCAAATGCTTAAAGGACTCCAAATGCTCCAAATGTCTCCAAAAGGCTCCAAATGCTTCAAAAGGCTCCAAATGCTCCAAACGGCCTCCAAATGCTTGACAGCTCCAAATGTCTCCAGCAGCTCCAAATGCTTGACAGCTACAAATGCTTCAAAAGGCTCCAAATGCTCCAAATGACTCCAACAGCTCCAAAAGGCTCCAAATGCTTCAAAAGGCTCCAATTGTTCCAAGAGCTCCATCTTCAATTGGTTCCAACTGATTCCAATTACTTTTCTTATCGAACTTGGCATGATTACTGACATGTATTTTTTAGTATACATTTTGACTGGCAGTGGTAACGTATTTTGCACCTTTAAGTTATAAGTTTTATTTAGAAATCAGATTTCTATAAATGGTAGATACCATTTGGAAATACAATATATTAATTTATCTTCAAGTTTATACACATACATTTAATTTAAGCCATTATTGTATGTAGCCAGCTTCCCTCAGTTCTTTGAGTATGAAGGATATTTCTTTAATGTTCGAATAGTTTCCTGCACAAAGCGATCCATGTAGTAGTCGTAGCCTGTCAACCAATATGTTAGGATCTTCCCATGAGGTATAATCAATCTCTTCTGCTGCGTTCATCATCCTTGCATGTTTATAATAAATATTATTATCTCTGGTGTCTATCGTTTTAACACCAACCTCAAGGTCACTTTCTTCATCGTGCCAGTGATTATCACAAGCTTGATCAGGATAATTTATTTTATTACGAAGTTCCCATCGTTTTGGTCTCAAACCACCATCACAGTCTTCGCTCTTGCATGCTTTTGGTGCTTCAGCACAGTACTCAATCATGTCAGCCTTAGATGTGTCAGCACAGTCTTCGTTCATGTCAGCTTCTGATGTGTCACCACAGTCTTCAATCATGTCAGCACCACAAACTTGATCAGGATAATTTATTTTATTACATCGTTTCCATCGTTTTGGTCTCAGACCGCCATCACAGTCTTCGATCTTGCCTGCTTTAGGTGCTTCAGTAGAGTACTCAATCATGTCAGCCTCAGATGTGTCACCACAATCTTCAATCATGCCCGCTTCAGATGATTCATCAAAGTCTTCGACCTTGTAAGCTTCAGATGGTTCTCCATCTTTCTCATTTTCATGGAGACGACTAGATATTGGAGTAAATATATTTTCATTTCTAGTGTGGTTACAACTTCCTTCGTTTGTTTTAAAATTTAAATTATTATCTTGATCTAGATCAGTAATTTTAGCATTAGCTTTTTCACCTTCGTTCCTCTTCCGCAATGTTGTAGCCCAGTCTTCGTTATCTTTATTCATCTTAATTGTACAGGTCTTGTAATGTCTATCCAAGTAATATCTTCTACCAAAGGATTTCTGACACTGACTGCAATGAAATGGTTTTTGACAAGGACCCAAATTACACTCGCTTCTCTCATGTCGTTTATCATTCTTTCTCAAGGTAAACACCTTGCTACAGTTTCTACAGTGATGACGTTTTGATACAGCAACAAATCTCGTTTCAGGATTCATATTAGTTACTGAGACTAATGCCAGATGCAAACTAAGAGTTTTAAATTAGATATATTACTTAAATAGAATTTTTTAATTATTTCATCAGCGAGAATTAATTTATCTCATTCAAAGGTACTTGTTGCAAGTAGTTCTGCTTTTCAACAACAGATGTCGCCACATGTTACTTGAAGGTGCAAAATACGTTACCACTGCCAGTCAAAATGTATACTAAAAAATAAATGTCAGTAATCATGCCAAGTTCGATAAGAAAAGTAATTGGAATCAGTTGGAACCAATTGAAGATGGAGCTCTTGGAACAATTGGAGCCTTTTGAAGCATTTGGAGCCTTTTGGAGCTGTTGGAGCCATTTGGAGCATTTGGAGCCATTTGGAGCATTTGGAGCCTTTTTTGGAGCTGTTGGAGCATTTGGAGCCTTTTGAAGCATTTGGAGCCTTTTGGAGACATTTGGAGCCGTTTGGAGCATTTGGAGCCATTTGGAGCCATTTGGAGCTGTCAAACATTTGGAGGCTGTCAAGAATTTGGAGGCCGTTTGGAGCATTTGGAGCCATTTGGAGCTGTGTTAAGAATTTGGAGGCAGTTGGAGCCATTTGGAGCTCGTTTGGAGCATTTGGAGCCATTTGGAGCTGTGTTAAGCATTTGGAGCCTTTTTTTGGAGCTGTTGGAGCATTTGGAGCCTTTTGAAGCATTTGGAGCCATTTGGAGCTAAGAAGTAGTCGTTGCATGTCTATGCAGGGCTAAATGTTTATAAGATTGCTGGCTTTCGCAAGTGATTCTGTAGTAGGATAGAAATTGTGTAATAAATATTATGTTTGTAAAAGACTTTGAGGTGTTTTATTTCTCGAACCTTACACTTTTCTGGTACTTTTTTAAAATTAAAGTTGATTTGTATCGGCCAGGGATCGAACCAAGGACCTTAGTCGATCTAATCAATCAGTATATAGATTACAAATTTATTTAATGAATTTTGAACTTTTTCCCGAATCTCTAGCATTACAATTACGAATTTCCAATATGGTGGTCTTGATGTCTGATAGGATGATGGTAGTAGATGATTTAAAGCCTCTTTAAGAATTTTGAACATGGTTTATTGAAATTATTATTTTTTATATAAAATTAAATGTTTTGCATCATTCAGGGATCGAACCAAGGACTGGAGCGGGTCGAATCAATATGTAAGTTAATGAGTGATTTATTTAATGAATTTTGGATTTTTTCTCGCTTTTATAGCTACATTATTACATGATTTCAAGATGGCGGTCGAATTTCAAGATGGCGGGGGCACCTCGGTAATAAATGATTACTGCGCTGTAGCGGGTTAGAATAAAATTATCCAGATGTAAATGTACTCCATAATACAAGTACACACACAAGATGGTGTACTCCAGCAGGTGGTCGCTCCTGGTAGCATGTACTGAACATAAAATGACGGATCCATGATGGTCGACAAGGACAAAGTCAAATTTCAAGGTCAAGGTCAAATTTCAAGGTCAAGGTCAAATTTCAAAGTCAAGGTCAAATTTCAAGGCCAAGGTCAAAGTTCAAGGTCAAGTTCAAATTTCAAGGTCAAGGTCAACTTTCAAGGTCAAGGTTAAATTTCAAGGTCAAGGTCAAGGTCAAATTGCAAGGTCAAGGTCAAAGTCAAATTTCAATGTCAAGGTCAAAGTTCCAGGTCAAGGTCAAATTTCAAGGTCAAGGCCAAAGTTCAAGGTCAAGGCCAAAGTTCAAGGTCAAGGTCAAATTTCAAGGTCAAGGTCAAAGTTCAAGGTCAAGGTCAAATTTCAACGTCAAGGTCAAAGTTTAAGGTCAACAGTTGAGGACAAAGGTATGGTGACCAGATAATTATACCAACATGGTATCAGCACACTCTAGTGGATGAAAACAAGATGGTGACCTCAAGCGGGTGATTTCAAGATGGCGGCCGTCACGAAAAAGTGCAACGGTGGTTTTAAGGATTTTTTATTATTTAATTCGATTAGTTAATTTTTTTAATGATTTTTAAATTTTTTCCCGAATCTCTAGCATTGAAATTATGGATTTTCAAGATGGCATCTAAATTTTAAGATGGCGACCATAACGATAATTGGAACATTAATAGGATCCAATATGGTGGTCGTAACATAAAGTGTAACGATGGTATAGTACTTAACCAAGATGGCGGGTGTAACGAAATATGCAACATTTATATAATCCAAGATGGCGACCGTAACGATAACTGCAACAGTGGTTTTTAAGATTTTTATTATTTATTCGATTAAATAATTTTTTTAATGATTTTTAAAATTTTTCCCGATTTTCTAACATAAAAATTGCGGATTTACAAGATGGCGGACGTAACGAAAATTGCAACGGTGACGTCATCATTCAAAATGGCGGATAAAACATCGCCGGAATGTTCGAGAACACAATGACGTCATCCAAAATGGCAGTCGGGGTCAAGGTCAAGGTCAAAGGTCAAGGTCACATCCTGATAGAGGCTTAACTGAGGCTTGAGTTAAGGATGCTTAAGCCTCTATCAGGACATTTCTAGCCGCTGGGATTTTTGAGGAATAAAACGGGAAATTTTCCCTCGAAACGGGAATTTTTCCCTCGGAAACGGGAAATTTTTTCTTAAAACGGGAAATTTTGAGTCATTTTGAGTCAATTTTGAGGAATTTTGAGGAATTTTTGCCGCCGTGACGTCACAAATCCAAGATGGCGGACACCGGCTCCGGCTCCACTACCTGCATCCTGATCTAGTTCCGGCTATTATATACTACTCTGTTGTTCGGCTAGTTTCCCGCTCTCTTGCGAGAAGCGCGAGATGCATGAAGCAACAGCAAAGCAACACGACCAGGCACACGCCACTATCGCGACAGGAACCACGGCCGCCTTCAGCTCCGGCGCAGTAACGCCCCTCTCTGCCCCCCGTCCCCACGATGTCTCCGCGCGATTATCCGCTCGCCAAGAAGGAAAGGTGCTCGACATGCCCGCCTGATAAACCACTGTACCGTCACGAGGTCGAGGGGGGAGCGATGGGAACAGGGACCCGCCTTTTTGGTTACAACTGTTTTCATGCCAAACTCTTAATTTTTTTTGACGTGACAACGCACAAAAAAGTGTCCCGTTATGCTCATTGTCCCGTTACCTTGTGTCCCGTTACGCTCATTGTACGCTTGCGCCGCATCTATCTCTCTTCCACTCGATTGGAACAACCATCGATTTGACTTTTTCGAGGCACATTAAACTTGAAACACTCCCATTCGTTTCCTACTTTTCCTATCATCGTCCTTTCCTTAACAGAATAACACAGATTGGAAGAAGTCAAATAGCAAACATGTATACAAGTTTTATAGTTAAAATAATCTGTTCGTTAAAGTAATAAACATATTTGAATTAATGAGTGCAAATGAAAGTAATTTTATCAATTAAATTGTAGATTTCATTTCACTCCTTTGTATGCATACAAAATAGTGATAATTCAATAAAAATGATTCAATTTTAATCATAAAAGTATGCAATCATTTAATAAATGTTTTGCTATGACGTTGTCACGTTAAACTATCGTCCGTAAACCGACTTTACAGCAGAGCCCCCACATGGCCGGTGCTACCGTTGCTACGGCAACGTGGCCCATGGGTCTAGGGGGCCTGCGAAGGAAAAAAAGATAAAACAAAAAAGTAGACAATTTTAAATAAATCATAGAAAACAATTAAATAGTAAGGCCTAAATTTAGTTACCGATGAAATATCACACCAGAGTATTATTATTCGTAATATGCTGTGCGTACAGAACGTGTCTGAATCTACAACTGTGCGTAACAAAACCACCACCAATTGACGTGACATCATGTTGACAGTGCAGAACACTTACACTCATTTATTTGCCAATATTCAAAATCAATTTACCTTGATAATCGAAACACTGATTTAAAATTAGTTTTAATGTGTTTTAAAAATAATTGTGGAAAGGTTTAAAATTTTTTTTCACTAAAACAATATACATAAAGGAAAAACTTGTTTTTAATCTCTGTTAGAAAAAAAAGGATGGGGGGGGGGGCATCATACCTTCTAGCAACGGGGCCCACAGAATGATGTCGGGGGTCTGCTTTACAGACAACCAATTTTTTTTTATAAAGGATCAGAAATATTAATTTAAAATGACATATATTTGTAAATTCGTATATTTACATGGAAACAACTCTGTCACTACAAAATCGGAGGTGACCACCCCCTGGCTACAAGTTTGTTTGATAGCTTGAGAGGAACTAGCTGGGTAGAATTGTAAAACTGTAACCATGAAGTGAGTATTGTTAAACAAAGATGCCAACAACCCATCAGAAAAACACCAGCCTTAAACTACATTAAAACCAAGCGAAATTTTTTACTGTCTAGATGGAAGGCAGTTATAATTTCTCGACTTCAGTTATTAACATGGCAAAGATGCACACACCTGCTCCCTGACTTCTTAAGCTACCTCTCTCTATCAGAACTTTCTATCGATAGAATGTCAAAGCTTGAATAACCTACACTAAAAATAAAACCGAATAGATATCCGAGAAAGCAGGTTTTGTATTTATTCATTTGCTCTTATTTCAGTACCACAACTGCACGTTCACTGGTATTTGAAGGAGTTTCATTGTCTTATACTGAAATTTACACAGTATAAAACATAATGGAAAACATCATTAAACAGGTGGAAAGTGTAATTCAGACTCACTCACTGAAGTTGATTTACAACCATTCATCCATAAATAACATTTCTGCTTTTTAATGCAAACTATTTTGAAAGGACGAACTGTTAGTATATATTATTTAAACAAATGATATTTTCTATACTGTACATGCATTTTATACCCTAAACATCCACTCTTCCAGTTACATTAAGTTAAAACCAATCCGAACAAAAATTGAAACTTGAAAAATCTATAAATCGTTATTTAAAAAAAACTAAAGGTAGTAATTTTTCTACTTGATGAGGTCTAAAATATAACATTTTATCTGCTTGCGTTGACTGAGTTCAACTTATTAATTACAAAAAAATTAAAGCAAAATTTTCAGTATGTGGTCGAAGCAATGCGTAGTCATTCAGCATTAGCAGGTAACTATTTATATAGTTAGATATTAAAGAGAAACGTTTACATAAATATAAGTATGAAGAAAAAACTATGTGATATTACATTTCCTACTCACATAAAGTAGTAGCTTAAAATAATTGAGAGATTCTGTCATACTACGTTTTGACCATTACTGAGAATAATACAAGGCAAACTTAAGGAACCGAAATTATAGAGACCATCCCATATCTATATTCGAAACACCTATTCTTAAAAAAAAATACAAAAAAAAGATTTCATAATATCGTGAAGGCATAAAAAATCGGGGTTTAAAGAATTAAAAACACGAGCGTAAAAATTTGATACGCAAGATAAAAATAATTCCCATTTTTAATAATAAATACACCTTTTGACATTTTTATGTAAGAGAACTTACGTATGATCGAAGATAAGTTAAAATATAGGTAGGCCCCTACAAATTTTTCGTATTATTTCATTCCTTCTACGAGTAAAGAATTGAAAAATAAAATAGCATTTTGCCGGAGCAAAAAAAAAAAAAAATTCAATTTAGATGATGAGAAAAAAAAATCCGGTGTTAAATTTGCCAAACTTTTGTAGTGTCGATTCAGAATCCTATTTTTGAATAAAAGGTGACCAATCACTTTGCGTTCCTTACCCGTTCCTTCGTGGTGTTTTTCAAACCGGGGAATTATTTTTTTACCCTTCCACCTCGCAATTCACAGTTCCAGATTTAACACTTCCGATAGCGAATTTCCTCCGAGCCACTCCCGACTCGAGGAATGGCAGGGCTTAGGACGTGGGACAGGGGTTGGTAAAGGGGGGGAAAGGGGCGACTGCGTAATCAAATTTCTCGTTCTTTTCTCCCCGCTCCGGGGCCTCCACATCGAATTACATCCGGTGCGGGGAGAGCGCGTGTAAGAAGCCTGCAGCATCCGCCCGCCTGGTCTGATCCCGTGATGCCCCTCATCTCCATAACAATGCCTCGTCTCGTGTTCCCTCACCCCCGGCCCTCCCGCCCCGCCACCCCCACTTGGACCGCTGGCGACGTCTTCGCCACTTTCACACTCACCCCCCCCCCCCCCCCCCTGTCAAGCAACTGAAGCCCATGCACGTCTGCTCCACGTTCATGATTGGACTGCAGTGCACTTGACGACCCCGAGCCAGTCATAAACAAGGATAAGAATTGGCTACCCAATCACTAGAGACCTGCAAAATTCGCGGATTCATTCGGTGATGGGCTAGAATTCAAACACATATACCTCTTAGGTAATTTTGCTATTGGCTTACTGTTCATCTGGACGAATCTCAACCAGTTATAAACCCTAAACCAAAGAAGGATCGAATCACAGACAAACCAGCTTGAGACGAATTACAAGTCGGCAGCCAATGAACTTGCGTTATTTGTCCGAGTGTACAGGGGTATGTGGAGTCTATCCTGAAGGCCATCGAAACCGCGAATTTTGCAGGTCTCTGCCAATCACGTGCAAGCCAGGGACACAACTGGACTGGTTTCCACCCGGGGCAAGAACCAAACCAAAAACCTTTCCCGACAACACCTCATATCGCCGCCACACAATAATTGCATTATTACAAATGTTTTTCATTCAAATTAGACGGTAATTTTTTATTTATTATCTATAATTTCATTTTTTAATAAATCGCAAGCTGGACAGTACGCGAAAAAATACCAGTTTTTAAACATTTGACGATTTAAATGTAGAGGGACATCCCCTAGTGGCGGACACCTGTTTCCAGAAATTAAAATGAAAACTACTTCGACAAATGTAACTTTAATTACGAATTAGTAAATTTAACATAGTTTAATATCAAAATAGATGAACAAAAATGCAACTTCTACAAAAACGTATTTAGAAACTTAAATCAAACTTTGATAAAAAAATAATACAATCACTGCAAGTGGCACCTAATAACAGACGGATTGAACTTCGAATTTCAAGAGCCGGACATTTCAAAACATCCAGCATCGATCGCATATGTAGGCACCTGCACATTCAGGACTGTCTGCACATGCCTCATGAGCCCATCCATGGCAGCTTGAGCACTGTGCCCAGTCTTCATCACGGTTCTCTCAGCACACTTCTTCGTGTGTTAGATACATGAGGTAATCTTTCTTTATCTGAGCTTTATCTCCTTTTTTTCCTTTGGCGTTCACACCTTTTAATTGTTTCCCCTTCCCTTCTATTGCTGTTTTGAACTTATTTCTCATTATTTTCTTTTTCTCTTAATCGTTCTTTTCATTCTCGTTTTCTTCAACGGCGATTTTCTTTTAGTCTCTTCCATCTCTCTCTGTTCTTCTATTCTCTAAAACAACGTACAATAATTATTATAATAAGAATACTTATAAATACTTATGAGAATAAATAACTTGTTCACTGTCCGGTGTTGGGGACAACTTTGTGACCGGTATTATGGGACAAAGAATAGCCAAAATTACGTGTACCATACCAAAACTGTTTTGGAAACCAACAAAGCACTACATGTATTAACAACTATCGCAAACACTCAAACAAACAAATCTTAGCAGTAACACTCACTTGGATCTATGTGACGCAGTGTTTTCCTGCGAAAAACAGCAATCGACCGCTTTTGACGTGACCTTTTTGTGTCACTGGCAGACCGCGTCCCGCGACCTTGAGTAGCTACACTCCCCCGCCCCCCTTTATCAAGTTTTTGACTCGAATGCGTTGTGACTTGCCGCGATAGTACGAGTGTCAGACGCTAGGTGCCGTCTGGTGTTACGGGACTTTTCCCTATGTAAATACAAATAATCCAGTTCAGCTGCCCTTAAAATTTTTTTTGTACTATAAACCTACGGAAATTCAAGTAAATATCTAAAGTAAAAACTACTCTGCCAGTTTAGCACCTTTACCCCTCTCTCCAAATTATGTTCGCTGTAATACTGGGTTCGGAGTCTTAACCGGGCATCTATGCTTTGTGTTGTCCCAGTACCTCCAATAGTTAAGAGTTATTTGTAAACCGTTCCCTGAATAGCTTTCCAGGATTACCTGCGTACATTAATAAGCATGATAAAACAAAATAAAGTCCAGTTATTGAGTATTCAATTATAATTTCCACTGTAAAAAAAAATGTGCTCAAATGAAAAATGATTTACAATATAAAATTATGCGCCGATTTACGTAATAAGTACTCAGTATTATCTCGAGAAAAAAACACGTACTATTTCACAAATGTAAGATAACCATTTTCATGAGTCTTACAAAGGTACAATATATTTATGGTAGTATTACAAAATATTTTTCAGAAACTAAGTTTCAAAGGACACACTCACCCCCGTGTACAGACTACACGTGGCGGCAGCCAATAGCACGCAGCCCTCGCCCCCCTCCCCCCCCCCCTCTCCCAGGGCACCGCCGCAGCGCCGTGCGAACGAACACGCGTGTGTCGTGCAAGCGCGGAGTACACCTTCATCACTGGCTGGCCGAGCTTGGAGAAGCTGAGCGCGGAGGTTGACCAGACAGCTGTTGGGTGGTAAACAACACCCAGTTATATGGGCAGTCAGAAGTTTTCGAAAAAAAAAAAAATTGATTGTCTGTAAAGTCGGTTTACGGACGATAGTTTAACGTGACAACGTCATAACAAAACATTGATGAAATGATTGCATACTTTTAAGAATAAAATTGAATCATTTTATTGAATTATCACTATTTTGTTTGGATACAAAGAAGGAGTGAAATGAAATCTACAATTTAATTGATACTTACTTTTATTTGCACTCATTAATTCAAATATGTGAATTACTTTAACGTAGAGATTATTTTAACTATAACTTTTATACATGTTTGCTATATAAATTCTTCCCATCTGTGTTATTCTGTTAAAGATAGGACGATGATAGGAAAAGTAGGAAACGAATGGGAGTGTTTCAAGTTTAATGTGCCTCGAAAAAGTCAAATCGATGGTTGTTCCAATCGAGTGGAAGAGAGATAGATGCGGCGCAAGCGTACAATGAGCGTAACGGGACAATGTGCGTAACGGGACACTTTTTCGTGCGTGCAGCCGGCGTTCATCGATTTATTAGACGTTGTCACGTCAAAATAAGACTTTTTAGGTAGTGGGTTGGTTGCATTGGTGCGGAGAGGCTGTATGTTCGCATCCGCGAACCCTTCCCGTGGTCCTGTTGGATTATGTCTCGTGCCTATACTAGAGCTGGCAACAGCTACGAAACCTCAGTGACTGCACCTTCCAACGCAGTGCCAGGACCATTTCCAGTCGTCTCAACTTTGGTAGTTCACAAAAGCAGTACCAATATAACACGTATCCATCCGCCACTGCTGTTCTGCCATCAGTGTTTGGAAACACCTTCATGGGGTCGCCAGTGTTCTCAAAAAACAGACACGTGTGTTGCTTCGCGAGTGACAGTTGGGGAAACGGGTACCACTGGTACTGCTCACGTGAACTCTCGAATTTGGGACAAGTTACGGGACACAGACTTTACGGATATTTCACGGAGCTGGAAGGACGTAAGTAATCACTGTTCGTGGGTCTTCTTTCAGGAACTTTGGAACCCGGTGACTGATTGAATCCAGGCATGTGAGAAAGCGTGTTTCCACGATTTTTCTCTTCGGTCTGCCTGCTATTACTTATTACTTAATCTTTTCGAAAAAAATAATTTTTATCTTCCTCGTATTCGTTCGTAACCCTCGGGAAGAAAATAACACTCTCCTAAAATATCAAAAATATAACCAGAGTACACGAATGCTATGGTGATGAGTGCTAATGCTGAAGCGTTCGATGATTGCATTAAAAATATTTTTAGTGGTTTTGCATACACAGTTCTTATACAATATAAGCTTCTTTCTCCTGAAGTCACTCTCCAACTACAATTCATCATTGTATACATATTTAAATTTTTGTGACCATGCCCAACATCACACATCTGTCACCAAGGCAATTCTGATTGGTTTACAATGGGGTCACCCCAGATATTTTGCAAGATGAAAACAGGGTGGACGTTGCCATGGATCAGGGGTTTTCTCGGGGTACTTTCATTTCCCCTACCCTTTAATTCAGCCAATGCCCCATTCCCATCTCATCACTACTCATCGTATTTAATGAATCTATTGCCGAAAAAAAAGGTTTCTCAATTCCTTCATTTAATCACTGCATTTTCCCGTTAAACATCAGAAATAAGCATTGAAACGGGCCACTATGCGTATTTTTTACGTGGCACCGGGTACCTGATTTTGGTAATATTATTTTTATTTGGCATATTCTTATCCTAAAAGACATGTCGCATTCTCAACCATTCAATTCAATTCATATTTGACAGTAACATGTACCTCGCAATATTTGATGCCTCGAACTTACTGATCGACGAAAAAAAAAATCCCTACACGTGCGAGCGTCATTTGCATGAAACGAGTATAAAACTCGCTTTATCGCTCGCGAAGAGGTTTTGCGTGAGGCTGTTTTTTTTATTCTTGAACTCCGTTGTTTTCTTGATATTAATTTTATTTTAAAAATTAGGTATATATTTTAAGAATCCTTACAGCAACTACTTATTAATTGATAACCAATTAACAACGCAGCATTGACAAGCGAATAGCTACCAGCAAAGGTGTACCCAGCTCAAAACTGAAGGTAGGGGAAGGGGCATTTTTCATGGTTGTAGTTCTTAAGGTATCTCACAGATTACGCAGTGTTTGTATTTCGTAGTCAGTTTCTTTAAGAGGGTTTTATTAAATATTAAAAACACAACTGTTGATAACATTATCAGTAATTTGGTGTTTGTATAAGTGTTTTTTTCCCCACTTCTGATGAAAAAAGAGGGGCGAGCTCTCCCTTTCCTTTGTCGATCCTGGATACGTCCTTGGCTACCAGTCATTAACATTAATTTCTGAAGAAAAAAAAAAAAAAAAGAGAATAGGCAAGTTTAATGCTGTCACCGTGACTACACCGTTAGAACATTGAGTAAATAAAGTACAGTAAATGAAGTACTAGTACAGTGTGAACACTCAATGCTGTTGAATCTTTGCTTTTTTAATATTTATTGTGCTACAAGTTCGCAAACTTGAGAAACATGAATGCGATTTTGTCAGGCTTTTAATTTGCAATAAAAGAATATCAAGTGTTATCCATAAATTATATGTCTAAATGCTAACACACTCTGTAATTATACAATAAGTAGTCAAAATGTCTATTGAATCCTGATAAGGAAACTGGGAATTTTCTCGTTAGCATGTGTAGTAGCAAAACTGCATTCTTTTTCTAGGTTTTTGTATTATTTTTTTAACTGATATAACGAAGTGAGATGTTGGTTAGTCTTCTGCATTGTGACATGGCACACAGTACATTTAAATATTTCAAATAAATTCTGACCCCCGAATGAAATTCTTTGCAGCTAGAACGCCAGTCATTTTAACACTCCATGCACTCCATGTTTTCTTCTTAGTTTTGTCAAGATTCACCATGTGCAACACGCTATAACAATGAATATAAGTTCCGTTTCTCATATATAAAATTAATAACAATTTCCAGAGATATATAGAGTTGAAAATAATTAAAGTAAAATACTTAAGTCTTTAATATAAATAAAGAAAGTAGCTACTTTTTTTATTTATTTGTCAGTAGTTTGATTTAAAGTTTAGTTATTAGAAAAAATGGCTCACTGGCCCCTATTGTCAACCCCGCGTGATAAAAATTACAGTACCTTTACTTGCTTTCTAATGAACACTGTAACTTTTTGTAAATGCAACAGAAATATTCATTTAAAAGTACAGGTATTTGTAAATTTGTACACTTGCATGAAAATAAATGTATCGCTACAAAATAATATTCGCAGTAATACTGGGTTCGTATTCTTAACCGGGAATTAAAACTTTGTGTTGTCCCAGTACCTCCAATGGTTAAAGTTATTCGTAAACGTTCCCTGAAGAGCTTTCCAGTATTGACTGCGCACATTAACAAGCATGATTAAACAAAATAAAGTTAATTTATTTAATATTAGAATACTTTTTCCGTGTTTTTAATATGCTTTAATAAAAATCAATTTAAATATAAAATTATTATAGAGAAATTCTCATTATTTCGAAAAATGTATTTTATATGTGCAAAAATAGCCATAGCCATATCTAGAGACCCGGAAATTTCGCGGATTCATTTAGTCGCAAGCTAGAATGCAAACCTCCACACTGTCGCACTGTGTTCATGATTGGTCCGCAGTTATCTGGACACGCCCCTCTACGACCGTGAGCCAACGATGTCCAGCTAGGAGAGAAGTAAGCGAATCAGGTAGTGCCAAATAACAAGGATAAAAATGTTCTCGCTAAGAAATCAACCAATGGGAAAGTAAACATGGGTCTAGCACACCTATAACTTTGAATTCTATCCTGAGGCCAGAAGAATCCGCAAAATTTCCGGGTCTCTAGCCCATATCCATGTGTTGTACAAAGTTACAATTTATTTCTTGTAGTGTTACGAACTTTTCCTTGACAACTGGTTGACAATGGAATCTTTTGTAAAGGTACAGAATTTTTTTTCCTGTGGGTGTAATATCGTGCAAATGTGACACATGCCTATCCCCGCTAGAAAACAGGAATCAACCAGGGGAAAAAAAGCCAAACGCGTGCAGGAGCGTACGCAAAAATTTCATTTGCTTGTGACGTACCATCGGTGGGGGAGGGGTGGGCTTTTATACCACTTTGACAGCTGTCTGCTTTAAAATTATTTCCTCTTGTTTGTGAAATTTATAGTTTTTTAGAGGGGGGGATGGTGGGAAGAGCGTATTATTTAACACTCCCTCCCCAAACACCTTCATCCTACTTTGGCATGCGTTCGCTCCTGACCTCGAGCGAGATCCTCGGTCGTTGCCAGGTTACAGTGAATTCTTTTTTCATAACCTAACTAAAACCAAGTGTATTTGTTGGGAGGGGTCTGTGTTAGGGAAGAGACTAGGTGCATCCCAGACCGAAGCTTTTACGCTTTATCATGCTGGGTTTAAGCCATGCAGGGAGGGTAGCATGCATCATGTACTTTGTTCTGGTATTGGCCAGCCATGACAGCAATTGGTGCCATGACTAACTCCCATATCTTAAACTCTTGGACTGCAACCAGTTAAGTTGGGCCCAGGAAAAAACCCGCAATGACACGAGGAAAACCCCGGGTGTGTGTTTCAAACCCAAAGAAATAGCCGGATTAAAGATCCCAGACTGATGTAAACACGCTCAATGCAATCTTGTGTACCCCTCGCTGGGCGCGATGCGTGTCGCTGTCCCGGGGTAAAGGGGAAAGTAAGGAAGGGGGATGAAAGGGTGGGGAGAGGCGGAGAAGGGGGAGGACGGCCTCTCGTCTAATTATTTACCCGGGGCGGCCGCCGCACGCCGTCATCATCGCACGGGAGGAGGGGGGTGGATGTGCTGGTAGGGGAGGGTAGAGGAGGGGGGAGAGGGGTGCTTGAGGTGCGCGGGACAAATCGACCCCGGCCACGCCAACCAGATTACCCGTGATGCACGTGCGGCGTCGGAGTGCAGCGGCGTGACAAACCCCCCCCCCCCCCCCCTTCCTCTGCACCGTCCAGCGGGGTCAAGGACTCGTGGCTGGTTCCAGGAGGCTCACTTGTTCACAGCAGCGGAGAGGCCGCCACTCTTTTCTTGCCCCTATTCACACGTATTTACAGCCGGTAGTGTTCGTACGTCGAGGCGATGACGTCATCAAAGCGCAACGAAAAGTTTTACGCTCAGGGGGTAGCGAAAAGCGCAACGCGAATTTATTTAGGTATTACATTTCAGCCATCATATTACTTGCCTAAAAAATATAACACATAACATCGATGCCAGCAACAGCGCCCAATTACGTGTTTGCATTATAGTATACTCGTATACGTCCACAATGCGCTCTTCCATATCTACTTGCGCACGTACACGTGTTAAAAATATTTTTGTACCTCTGTAAGTGCCTATAAATATTTAAAGTGAAGTTTTACTTCTAACGCGCACATATTTTATTTTTAAATTTTTCGGCTATAGTGTAAATTAAGGAAGCTCTGTGTGATAAGTATTCCTATTGTTGATTCGCGCATTATTTGCTTTACACTCTTTATTAAATTGAACTTTGCACTGTTGTAAATCACAGTAAGCTTACGAACCTTTCATCAAAAAATTCGCTTCGTAATTTTAGATAGCTTCAGAGATTCTGTACACCGTTGAAGGAAGAAGAAAGGTTTTTATTTAGACTTATCAAAAAAATATGTTTTTTTTTGTTACAACTCTATTGTCTACCCGTAAATTTACGAACATTCCTGCATAATTTGAAACAAGTGATCTTCACAAACGAAGGTAATCATTTTTAACAGTAGTAGTAGTAGATATTTTCGGGGCTCCTACACCATGTTCCAATTTGTGCAGCTGTGGAGCCAATAGCCATCTCGGTTGCCATCTTGGTGACCTATACCTTGAAATTTCCAGTTTTCCTCAAAAATTACTAAAAGATTTTCATTTTTGAGGGGGAAAAAATTCCCGTTTTGAAGGAAAGTTTTCCAAAAATAAAAATTCAAACCCCCAAAAATATTCTAAGTTTTCTTTAAAGTGGTTTAGTATTCCTGATATCATTCACCAGTTCACATGCTTCTAGGATCAATATCCAAATGAACGGAGACCTATGAGGACTCTTAAGTTTACCGTGCTTACTGAATGAACAACCGAAGTACTTATGCGTTTGGTGATGAAGTTAAACCCAAGAGTACCTGGTGGTACCTGGTGCTGAGTTTGTTCACGGTTGCTTGCCGAGGCATGGCAACATCAGAGAACCATTACTAGGGAACTTGAAATTTCACATTATTTTTGTGCTTTTTTTGTTATGCTGGACATCACAAACTTGTGTATAATTAAGTGAATGTCACGTGTTTGTTAACTTCCGGTCAAATTACACCTTCAGTTTTGATTTTTTTGTAAATAGAACAGAAATATTCATTTAAATTTACACTAATATTATAAAGCTTAAGAGTTTGTTTGTTTGTTTGTTTGTTTGTTTGAACGCGCTAATCTCAGGAACCACTGGTCCGATTTAAAAATTTCTTTCAGTGCTGGATAGTACATTTATCGAGGAAGGCTATAGGCTATATTATATTATCAATAACATTAGGGATCCTTACTAAAAGTCCAATTTATAATCAAATGCTTTGGAGCGGGTTAGATAAAACATGCAGTACACGTACGAAGTGTGTGTTGACAATGCCGCAGGCGCTAGAATATTATTTCCTATTGCCTATTAACATTGTTGTCACGCACTAGATGCCTTACCATTCTTAATTTTCCCATACAAGTAAAAAACACCCGTGTGATATTAACAACGAAGCAATCAGTACCCTCATAAGAGATCAATTAGTATTTAAATACTTTTTATCACTTTAAATCGCAAACCTAAACTATTGTTTTTTTCTTCTCTCTGTGTTTAATTTGTTTTTTTATTGCCCTTTTTTTCAAGTATATATATTTTACAGACCTGAAACTTCACAGTAATGTTCCTTATGTTACGCAGGATGACATTTTCCGAAAATTAGATCCCATGGGTGGTTAAAACCAGGCAACAGTGGGTACTTTGCATGAGAACAGGATTTTGCATTGTTCATGCCTTCTGCGTCTCCATGGCAACGGGCATCGCGCGGCAGTGGCGTACCCAAAAGGATGGGCATGTATAATGAGCGGCGCAAGAGTGATCTGCATGTAGACTGCCGTAGCGAAGTACGGGTACATCAGTTGTACGTTGCGTGCACGAGTCGGGAAACCATCGTTGCTATTCATTTTCTCTCCGGTACATTATACAGCATTGTAATAAATTTTCACTGAATTTTTTTTGTTTACCATTACTGTAAATGGGAGATGTGGCTTAATTTTTTTCCATTAGTATAGCCGTGCGAAGCCGGGTCGGGCAGCTAGTTTACAGATATTTGTAAATTTGTACATTTACGTGAAAAAAAAAACTATATCATTACAAAATAGTGTTCTCAGTAATACTAAGTTATGATTCTTACCAGATAATTTATGTTTTCCCAGTACCTAATAGTTAAAGTTATTTGTAAAATGTTCCCTGCATAGTTTTCTAGTAAAAACTGCGCATATAATAAGTACGATAAAACAAAATAAAATCTAATTATTGAATATTTGATATATTTTCCATGGTTTAAAGAAATTGTGTTTGACTGAAAAATAAATTAAAATATAAAATTAGGTTCCAATTTTCGTGGGAAATTCTCAGTAATATGTCGAAAAACTTATTTCATTTATGCAAAAATAACCATAGCCATGTATTGTACAAAGTTAAAATCTATTTCTTATAGTTTTACAAACTATTTCTTGGCAAGTGGTTTGCAAAGGAATCTTTTGTAAGTACAGAAAAAACATTTCCCCATGTTTTTCATACGGATTGCACACGAAGACTTTTATTAGTTCAGATTATTGTTTTTAGTTATTTTGTATTGATTTCGTGTTTTACAGGGCATGTCCAACAAGGGCCAATAAGTGTACAAACGTTTTCAGGATATATTGGAACCAAAAATAATGTGAATTTCTTACGACTTTACCCATGATACGTGTTAACATTTCGCCACGGTTGTAAGAAACCGTTACAAAAACTCATAATCGGCGTGACTGCCGCAGGATTGGAAATATATGCTACAGAACGTAGTCGTGTAGGACAAGCAAAAACATAGAAACTGGCTTTTATTCAAAGGAAATAAATCAGCAGTAACTTTTCTGCACTATTAAAAAACCATTTCTATCGGAGCTGGTTGCATGTATATTTTGTAACACTGTGAGTGTAAAAAGTATAGGTAGCGTTTACAATTTTGCTGTGAAGTTTATGAAACTAATATTTATTTTGATCAAGCAAATAACTGATGGTTTTTTTTATCTTCATTCGAACGAACGTGCCTGAAATCAATGCAATTACTGCAACAGTTTTTTGTCTCACACACTTAACGAAATCACAACCCTTTATTTCTGTCTTTCTTTTTGAACATCTCGTTTGGTACAAAAAGCAGATGCATTCGTGGAAATAAAAGGCTTTTTATGCAATGGACATTTTTTTTTCACAAACATCGCTGTGGAAGAAAGGAACGTCGAATACTCATTCAATCATGCTTCATAAAGGGCGTGAATTCATCTAAAAAGAATAATAATCGTTTTACTATAAATTGAACAATAAATAAAACGGTTCATTCTTCTCGTGAAGATAATTTGTGAAATGTGATCTTCCATTTGTATGAGGGACAAAATAATTGCTTTAATTTGTTAATGGTAGTACACATTCAGATGAAGTTTTTAAAGATTTTTTTAATATGAAGGCAATAAATGTTTAGTATTGTTTTAAAAAACGTAGGTATTTCATATGTTCAAAAATACCCATAGAAATGTGTTGAACAAATGTACAATATATTTCTTGTAGTATTACAAAATATTTTTTTTGTGAACCGGTTTCCAAAGAAAATTTTTGTAAAGGAACAAAAAAATTATTTGCAGTGTCGGAAGAGTCAAATGACACCCTGATAATAACATGATGACGTAAGGGTCAGATTCTCGAAAGACTACTCCGGTGATGCAGCACTACTGGACTTTATGTATGTTACTGAACCCCTTCTTAACGGACACTTATGCTTAAAGGATCATTAAATAATGCATAATATTCATAGAGGACAAACTGAAGTACCCCGCGTGGCCTGGGATAAACTTCCCTTGAAAACTAATTTTCGGGAAACCACGTTCTCAGTTGACGGCTATGTAATATAAGGAACATCTCTCCCGAGTTTCAAATATTGAAAAACGAGAAATTTGCGAGGCATTAAAAAACTTAACAAACACCAGCCCGAAATGCGAGAAACCGATGCAGTGGCCGTTGCCATGGAGACGCAGAAGGAATCAACAATGCAAAAGCCCGTTCGTTACCATGGATGCAAATGAAGCTTCAACTCCAAAAATATCACACAGCAACCATGCATTTTTTTTTCGGAATAAAAAGTAGCCTATGTCACTCTCCGGCCCATAAACTATCTCTATGCCAAAAAAATCATGTCGATCCGTTGCTCCGTTGCTGCGTGAATGAACAAACCAACTAACCGACCAACACACTTTCTCATTTATAATGCAGTATGAGCACAAATGATCAGTACACTTTCAAAAAATTATAAAAAATAAACGTTTCAGCGGATAAACTTGAAACCTGTTTCATTCAATAGAAAATCTCGGTAAGTTTTTTTTTTTTTTTTTTTTTTTACAAGTTACAGTGATCAATATGCCCTCCTCGAGTCACGCGGCAAACATCAGGCGGTATTCAAACTCTTCCCACAATTCGTGCAGTGTCGGCGGTGACGGACTCAGCTGCCACTGTGATTCGCTGTCTCAGATAGCGGCAGAGGTGGCAGGAACACCTTGTGTTTGACACAACCCCACAGAAGGAAATCACAGGGGGTTAAGTCCGGTGATCGCGGTGGCCATCTGCCCCACACCGCGTCGTCGACACCTGCACGACCTAGTCATCTCCCAGGGAGACGTGAGTTCAGGTATTCCCTTCATGTTGCACAACAGTAACTGACTCCCTTTTCGCTAACTGAAGGACGCCCCAACTCTTCTGCCATGTGGTAGGCGCCATTATAAACACTAGCTGCTTATAGCGGAGGCAACCTGCAACGAACATATCTGAAACATTTGTAAAAAAAAAAAAAAAAAAAAAAAAAAAATCAGGTATTCTTTATTGACCGAAAGAAGTTTCAGATAAATCGTCTACGCCGTTTAGTTTTTATGATTTTTTTAAAAGGATATTTAAAGTATCTTCAAAGCATTTACCTCTCAAAAAGACGGTTTTTCATTCACGTCACAGCAACCACAGCGCTTATGCTGATCGCTTAGTAGCCCTAGCATGTAACGAGAGGCGGCGCTGTGGTAACACCGGACTGTTATTCCAGAGGAGCCGGGTTGGACTCGCGGTCCGGCCATCTTGATATCAGTTTCCCGGAACAACTGCGCAGCAAATACTGGGATGGCGCCTACTACCGGCGATTCTTTCTCCAGTTGTAGCGGTCGGGTCCGCTAGATTCAAAACTGCGCGCGCCGTCGCGGGCCTCCGGCACTCCGTTCCCCTCCTCCTTCTCCCTCCCTTTCCCCTTCCTAGTGATGTTCAATTTTTACTCGTTTCCCCCTCCACTTGATCGGCGCATGCGTGCGCTGCGGCGCGAGCTTATAAATTCAGCTGCAACCATGTTGAGGTTCTTCTTCTACTAGTTTACTTAGTCAGGCTCGGTTGTCAGCAGTAGCTGATCTGTTGTAATTCTACTAGCATGTAGTCCGAGAGGTTCTAGTTGAAATTCGTGCGTGTGCGACCTCAGGGGAGAAATGTAAGTTGGATTGAGTCGTCAGTGAGGCGGTGGCCCTCACCCTAATGTAGAGTCATTTATTCTTGAATTTGTTCTGTCTAAATTCCTTTTCGGCCGCCACCTTGAAAAACATGTTTGGATTTTTGCTTTAAATTTAACTTCATCTTCGCATCCATTTTTTTTTGTTTGTAACTGTCTCCCCCTGAGACGTCGTCGCACGTATTTGTTTGTTAAAGTTTATTAAAGAATAATGTAAATTCTTTCTTTCTTCTACCTGCACTTTGCAGTAGTTTTGTAATTCTACCTAAAATGAATTTAACTTCATTCGTGGCAATGCTTGTGTTTCGATTTAACTGCGCATTGTCTCTTTTTGACGATCCGTTGTATGGATCGCTTACAGTGTAGCCGGCTTACCCATTAAAATTATAATTGTCAACTAACTCGCTTGGTCATAAATTGTTCTCAATTTATGTATTCAGCTTTGCATTTTTTTCACTTAACATTATCAGAAATGTTAACGTAATGTTTTTTGAATTAATTTTGAATTTGAATAAAATGTCTGTGTACCTGAAACCATTTACCTTGCATACCTTATCTATTCCATTCACGTAAACCCCAGTCCATGCCAGGTTCTGGTCTCCCTCAACACTTAGAAAGGCCCCCCTTTTACACAGCGCTTGAACTGTGTTGCTGTGTTCATCCGTCTCTACTGACGTCGCTGTCGACGTGACGTATCCCTACTGTTGTCTGTGTCACGTAACGTGTATCGAATCGATAGTTCTCAAAAGTAGAAGTACCAATGATCTACGTATCCTCAATTCCACTTTTTTTTATAGACACTGTAACGTTTTTTGTAAAAGGAACACAAATATTCACGTAAAATTACAGATATTTTTACATTCGCAGTAATACTGGGTTCGGACTCTTACCCGGACATTTATTCTTTGAGTTGTCCCAATACCTCCAATAGTTAAGTTAATTTTGTTTTGTAAACCGTATCCTGAATAGATTTACAGTAATAGCTACGCACATAAATAAGCATAATAAAACAGAATAAATTCCAATTATTGAATATTCGATTTTTTATGATTTTAAAAAATTTATGCTTGAATGAAACATTAACTAAAAGATAAAATTACGCACCAATTTTCGTAACAAGCAAAAGTTACAATATCTCTCTTTTAGTATAGAAACTATTTCTTGGCAAATTGGTTTCCAAAGTAATCTTTTGATAAAGTACATAATTTTTTTTCCGTGTACAATGTTGGTATACAACTTCACGAAGTGGTTTGTGTTCATAAACGAACATCATGCCTGGATTTGCAAGTGACAGTTGGAAGATAGGTACCACCGGCACTGATACTGAGAACTGTCAAAACCCAGACAGATCACGCCCTTTTCAAGAGATGAAGCACTGGATGGAAAAATTATAAGATTTCAAGTTTTTTTTTTTTAATTTTCGGTAGTATCATTAGGATACGTGAGCAATGATTGAGTTATTTTACTTGTGAGTTTCACAAAAGAAGCTGTTCAACCATATTATTCTGTAGAAGTTAGTGTGTCCTTCTAGCATTCCGAGCGGTGGTTGTAATGGTTGCAGACCTTGGTATTTAGCGCGCAGTTATTTTCGTTCATGTTACACTCAAGTGCCGATCAAGGAACTTAACGAGGTGATAACCTTTCATTACACACACGCGTTAGATTGTGACGCCGATCAGAAGTCTGAGAGGAGAGCGATAAAAAGAAGCATGCTTTGCGTGCAGCACTTGCAACCATGTTTAAAATAATTAATAAGATTTATATTCACTACCACATGCTTGGCGTTTTACCTGTCAGCAATTTACTTCATTTGACACGCTGTTTTTAAGTTTGATTGCATAGTAATTGAGAGAATAAACTTACATCCATAACACTAGGAAACAATTATAGACTAGTCATGTCCAACACCACTCTTTTCGAAGGCCAGATATAATTTTTAAAACTTATCCACATGAATAATAAAATTGTTGTACATTTTTAGATTTTTTTTGTGTTTTAATACAGTGACCAATAATTACAAAATGTTTTGTATGATGAAGTAAGGATAAATTATCTTTTTAGAGTAGGCTATTATTTAACAAAATTTAAAACAAAACATAAAAACTAAAAAAAAAAAAAAAAATCCACTGAAACAATATAGGTCTATAGATTGCATAAATAAAAAAAAACATTTTTTAATTATTATTTGAGAGGGATTACTGTGGCATCTGTTCAATGTCAGGTGTATCTTATTCTACATATGCAAACAGAGGTGGCTAATACTCGACAGTATACCTAATAAAACTTAATGTTATAAGATTGTTTAGGCACACCATACAAAAATATATCGTGAGCCATGTCATCCTCGCGGGCCAACAGTTGAATACCACTGGCATATACTATTTATTCCTTACTTCAAAATAATCTTGTAAAAAACAACATAAGATCCAAAACATAATTTTTGGACAACCGCTGTATGTTTACTATGCTCATATTTCATGTTAAATGTTTGAAATATAATATTCGAAAATTATACCCGTCTGTAGAATGAAACTTTGTGTATTGTAAGCTTCTTGACCAATATTGGTTTTAGGGTCTTATTCCTGCTATAAGCGTGCAATCTTCTTGATGATTTTGGGTGCGGTAAAAAATCCATCCAGAGGATTGCTGGCGTATGAAGAATATACGCTTGTGAAAGTTGTTTTTGTAATACGGCTTGATTCTTTAGTTCTTTTTGAGTTTCTGTTTTTTTTTTTTGAAAAAAAAATATATAACTCAAGTCTGCTGTCTACATAAATCGCATTTAATTTTTCGCCTGGTATGAATGAAGCCATTGACACAATAATCCTTAACGAAGCTACATTAAGCTTGCTTGTATCTCTACCAGTAATTTATTCCTCCCTCTCATGTACACTGTTAGAAATTACAGTAATATAACGGGGTTTTCAACGAAGAATTCCCCTAAAACAAGCGGGATGTTCTTCGTATAGGGCCACACACTAAATTCCGACAAGTACTGAGTTCTGTGCGCTGTTTTAAGGGTGTATGTCCTGTTCCAGATAATTATTTTATAGTTACGTTCCACGCGGTTAGGATACACATTTAGACTTTTTACAGCGCATAATTTTTGCATAGTTAGCTGTCAAAGTTGAATTTTTAACGATTTTGTGCATTATGGATAAAGAGAATAAAATGGAATACAAAACTGCTGCTATGTGATATGGTTTAATTTCTTTCAGAAAATAATATAATATTTCTTTTTAAAATCATCAGAACATTTAAGATATTAAAAAACTTTATAAAATTAAATAAATTGTTCTGAAAATATTGAAAACCACACCACATAGTGGCCACCAGCATTTCTTTTAAAACTACAATTGTTCAATTATTTAATCCATTTGGTTCTCTTCATCCATACTGTAAAAATATGTTAAAAAATTCAACATGGCCATCTAATTATATAAAAAGTATGCACTTTATATTTTTTCCTTTAGGCGAATTTCAGCTAGGCCTATTTAAAAAGTCTACAAGTTTAACCGTGTTAAACGTAAAAATAATTTTTTTGAAGAAATTGTTTGAACTTTGAGATGATTATTGTGGGGTTGTGTTTAAATTAAATAAACCGAGCGTTCGCGAACTCAGCAGATCCCTGGACAGAGTTTTGTAACCAGTACTCTTAATAAATTTAAGGCTGGGTTTCACACATGTTGATTTTTTTGCCCATTTTCTCGACATTGCTAATAGTTGAAGGCTATTTATGTAAATTCAACGCTATACTTCTTTTGAATATATTGTTCTGTTATAAATATCTTCAACAGTTATTTACAAAGAGGAATACTTATGATGAGTGTAAAAATTCGCGCAAGTGTTTGTAATTATTATCAGCTGTGCGAATGTTTACACCTAAGGTATTACACTTAGTAAATGTTAAAATTTTTGTGATGACAACAAATACAAGAAAGTTATATATAGTATCACATTTACAGAAAGAACGCTTTTCTATCAGTAATGACGATAAAATAAAAAAAATAAATAAACATGGCATGTGAACCTAACCTTAAGGTGAAAAATTTTAATGGTTTTGGTTCGAGTGGCATTATTTTCCAGGCAATAGTTCTCCCAACAGCTCGAGGTACTGTACAACGAGCCCATTATGGACTGCCGCACACCATGTGATGCGCTGCTGAATAAAACATGATACGTATAATCCAGAGTGATTTACAACCCCAGTGCGGTTTGGAGCACGGGACTTGAGAAGTGGGAATTGGGTTGGGGGGGGGGGGGGGGGGGGAAGTGGAGGCTGAGTGAAATATTCAACGAGCCAGGCCAGACATTAAATACTACTAAAAACTATCCCAACAGAGGTAGGTATAAATACATGTTCGCAAAATGTTCGATAGTATTTACTACACTGTTAAAAAAATTCAGAGTTTCGTTATAAATTCACGCGTCATTTGTTTGTCAAGAACTCTCAAAAATCATGTTGACATATCTGGTACCAAGAAACTTGATAAGTCGACATAAACACCGTATTCTTCGATCCACGCGTCCTTTTTATTTGCAACGGATGCGGCGTAGTTTCTAAGAAATTTAGTTATCAAAAAATTTTAAATTTTTATTTGAACGTCCATAATTTTACTGTAATTTTTAACAGCGTATATACGTGAGGAATTGGCAAATGGATACAAATACGAAGCGAGAAAAGACTTATGCAGTTTATTGTATCATGTATCATGTATGGACAGTAATAAATAGAAAAAAGGTGATACAACCCACACAGCACGCGTGGTGTCAGGGACATCGCTACAACCTTGCTACGTGCCATGTTCGTCACGCTAAAAGCTGTAACTTTGTATACGCGTTTTTTTGCACGTCACCATACGACGAAGGTACATGTTACGTGAGTGAAACGTGCTTTGCACTTTACACCAACACCGAGGATGAAATAGTAAACCTGTAACTTAGAATGTACGGGTTATGCACGTCGCTTTGTACCGTGCACGCCGCGTCTGTTTCTGACACATTTTGCACGTTTCCAATAACATTGAGGTTCAGCCTATACATTCTCATTTCACGTGTTTTCGACATTTTTTTGCACAATAATCAGTGGAGTTTTAATGAACATTTACTTGTGTTTTTGTAAGAAATCTTATCTAAATAAATAGTGCATTTTTGATGTGTAAACATCTTAGCTCTCGGTATATGGAATTTGGTAAAGTAATTTCGTGAATGGAACGAAAGTACAATGGAACGGAAATGTGTAAACACAGTGTTGCCATCTGTAGAAGTCTCAGAAATCTCGTGTGGCGGACCCGCGTAATTCATCCGTATATATTAACTTTTGTGAATAAGTTTCCTTTGGCACACAAATACGCATAGTAGGCTATATACCCCTATGTTCTAAAAAGATAATATATACGGGTGCATGTGGCCACACTTGGGTCCGCCGTCTTGGCGAAGTGTGCTCGTGGCTATAGCAGCTTCTGCATGCATGCGCTTTGCTGTTTTCCTCTAAAATTAATACTCTTCGTGTATTTATCATGCTCGTAATTATTTTAGAATTCGTTAAAATTCATGTCCCAAGTTTCCTATTATAAGTTTATTTGCAACACCTGAACTCATCGAATTTGCTCGTTACCGACGTTAGATGTTTACAAATCAATGACGAGTTAATAAAAGTAATGTTATGTCCTAAAATCTTAATAAGTGTGACATTGGATATTTGTCTCTAAATTGGCAACCGTTGATTTATATTAATTAGAAAAACAAATTAATCCCCTGATAATAATTATATATATTTATGTCAGTAACAGTTTCACGTGATCATTGCATGGTACATAGCTGCTGTAGGGCCGTGGTGGTTGAGTGGACAGATCACTGCTTCCAACCAAGGAGATATGGTTTCGATTCCTGGTGGGGTCAAACATAAATCACTCGCAAATGGGGAATGGCGAAATGTGGTGGACGTTGCAATAAATAAGTAATTTAGTAGCTTCTTTGAAAGAAAAAAAACCAATACTTTTCAAATTTTTTTATTTTAGTTCAATTGGCCTTTTTAGTTGTTATTTTGGGAGTTTGTTCGTTTGTTGCATTTTAATTATTAGCAAGGTAATTCTGAAGGAAAGCCACTTCACTGTAAAAAAAAAAGGGGGGGGGGTTGTCTGTAAAGTCGGTTTACGGACGATAATTTTACGTGATAACGTCATAAGAAAACATTGATGAAAAATTGCATACTTTTATGAATTAAATTGAATTATTATCGCTGACTTATGATTATTTTGTATAATACAAAGAAGGAGTTAATGGAAAATTAAAATTTTTTTTCCATTGAATACTAAATAAAAGCAGTTGACTTTTTATACGATCGTTTATATGAGATAATAATTGTTTAGTCAAAATTGTAACATAACCTATTATTACTGCACTCGCCGACGGATGCTACTTTTTTTTAATAATCAAAGAACAAATATATGAGATTATATCGCTAATCAAATTCTTAAAATGCAAGAATTAATTACCTTTTTTGCCGCAATTGTTGTAAAAAACAATGAAAACCACATTAACTTTTCACTTTACTTTATAAACAGTTGACAAGACAGTTCACGTGTAGGTTGTGTGCTGCCGCTGTCTCGCTTCTACTCGGACTTATCGGCCGATGGAGTGGAAGAGAGATAGATGCGTCACAAGCCGATCGTGCCTCTCTATCGCTTGTTCCGCGCTCTCGCTTGCACGCTCGGCTCAGGTGGAACGTGACAATGAGTCATGTATTTTCGTGCGTGCAGCCGGCGTTCATCGATTTATAAGACGTTATCACGTCAAAAAATTCCCAAATGATTTTGTTTACTTCGTGACATGTTTTATAATCATTGTCAAAGAGGGCGTTGTTATAATTAAAGTGTTTACTAGGGTTTAACATTTTAACTAGTGGCTATGTTAGGTTACATATTGAAATTACTGTGACAATTCAGAAGTTGTTTGGACATACTCCATTGCTGTCGTAAGAAATATCTATGTCATACAAGCATAAATATGCGAACACAAAATTTTTACAATTTGAATTACAGTTAGGTACTTGAATATGTTATTTTATACACATTTATTTATGTTATAAATATAGTAAAATTTTGGTTATTGTGTATAACTTGAATTAAGCTGAAATGCTGCGTCGTAAAGGGGATAAACTTCAGTCAGGTTTCCCTATATGTCTTAACCTTAAACTGTTTTAATTTGGCATATATGGAAATGTTATCACAGTAATTAAAATATGCAGCTATTACAATTCTTCGCTGCGTTAGCTACTATAAATAATTTGTATCATTTACGTAAGCTTTTGTTTTTCGTAGACTCTAAGTTATAGATTCTTACGCAGAACTCTGCATGCTATTTAATTATACTTGCTATTTGTATTGTCTATAGTAAAAAGTTATCAAACCAGGAATTTTTGTTTTTCGTAGACTCTAAGTTATAGATTCTTACGCAGAACTCTGCATGCTATTTAATTATACTTGCTATTTGTATTGTCTATAGAAAAAGTTATCAAACCAGGAATTTTAGTGTGATATTAGAAAATGTTTACCATTGTCCCGGCAGCAGTAGACGTTTGTTGTCCCTCAGCCTCGAGACAGCGCGCGCTCTCTCTTGCTAGTGCGAAGCCTGCCGACAGATCGCAGCTCTTGCGCCACAACAAAGCCCGGGCGAGGGAGGTTGGAAGGAGAAAGAGGAGACGCAGTAAATAAGGTCGCTGCACAATATGTCCGCGTAACGACCCGGCGTTAACGACACGGAACTTAGGCGAAAAGGGAAAGGGTGTTAACCCGGGGAGGTCGGGATGATTAACGCTAATAATCACTCAATAATGAAAAGGGCCAGGAGCTCCGTGTGACGTCAGGTAATCAACCCGGAAGGGGAAGGTAGGGAGAGTGGAGTTTACGGCTGCAGTCTGCCTCTGGGATTCCTCTCCTCTCGCTAGTGACCCTGTGTAGTTCTCGGGCTGAGGGTAACTTACGTCCTGGGAAAATTAATTGCTGCATGTTTCATACATCTCGACTCCTTTTTTCTTTCTCTTTCTCTCTCTCTCTCTTCCGGTATTCATATCGTGAAGAGACAAGTGTAGTCGATGTCCCGAAGGGCATGCTTAATTAATGTCTTGTCAGAAGGGGAGAAAAAAAAAACGTAAAAGAGTAAACAATAAAGTGGGCAAATTCACAGATTGCTACCAGTGTACTTTTTTCCCCCAGGGTTAACGAAACGCTATGTAACTTACTCTTGTTAGCAAAATTAATTTTTTTAAACCACGATTTTCACGATTTATCGTAACAGAGCTTAATTAAGCTAATGAATATAGCTTTTCAAACATTTTATTCAGTATTAAAATAACGAAAAGGTGAAAAATTATGTCTATACAAATTCTTGGAGCAATCGGATATGTTCAGCTACAACAACAGTGGAGTTTACGTAAAACTATTAAAACAAACAGTGTTTTTTTATTTTTATTTTTTAAATATCGAAGCTCCTTCATAGAGTGTAGTTATTCATAGAGTGTAATTATTTTTATGATTGTTGCGGAAATTGCCTTTCTTGTTTTCATGGAGTGATACATGGCTTCATATTGAATGAATAATTCTGGTTAATACACGACATAAAGTTAACCAGAATAAAATAAGGATAATGTAGAGCTAGCCCCAGTCAAGCGCGAGCGCGGACAATAAGTGCAGGGAGGTGGACAGAGTCGTTGCTACTGCACATGCACGAAATAGGCTACGTTGCACCGGGAGTGTGTTGTTTTTGGTATAGCTGTGTCATTAAATTTGTCCTATTTGACCGTTAACAAAATAAATAATATTGGTCTACGTTTCCTTTTGGCCTCTCTTTATCTGTGAAGTGTTTGGAAAAAAATTCATGTCAGTGATCGTTAACAAAGAGCATTAGGTACCGGAAAAAAAAACGTGGTATATTCCGTGTTAGGATAAAATTAAAATAGGTATAACTCTAAGCCACTCCCGCTATTGGCAAACAGCATATATGAAGGGGCAGGAATTTTTCGCGAAAACATCTGAACGCCCATTAGAATGAAACAATGTAGGTATTCCCACACCAACGGTTTCTTCCATGTAATTGGCGGCCGTCTGCGAAAGAAGCCATTGCCCTATTTGGTCGGGCCATTCACGATGTGTTTGCTTCCGCACTGGATGGCTGTGATTGGTGTGCTGACAGTAGACACGTACCTGATATAAGCCCAGCCAACCACGAAACACAAACAATGCTACAAAGTTTTAACAAACAACTGGTCTGGATAGCTTTTCGCGAAAAGTACATTACTTATAGGAAATAATCTTGTCTAATGAGAGACACTTAATTAAATAATAATTGAACCACAGGCTACCAAGCTGAGACGTCTCATCAGTTGGCAGCCAATAAACACGTGACAGTTCCCCGAGTATACAGAGGACTGTGGAGTCTATCGTAGAGGTAATCGACAACGCGAATTTTTCCGATCTCTAAACATCATGCGATGTTTTTGCAGCGCTGAATGAATACCACAGGTAAAACAGTTAAGAACAAAATAGGAGAGAATCCAGAAACACAGACCATGAGCCCGTAAAGAACTTGAGGACATCGAAAACGCAACGTCGTGTTAGACCTTTCGGGCACTTGGCCGGATTTTCCAACTTCAAGGAAATTTATAGCGTTTTCCACCTTAGTTTCACGTTTTACGTCTTTGAATTCAGAACATTTCTAGCGGTATGAAATGTGGTCGTTAACATTAAAACACAAACACATATACACATATATACATATATACATATTTAAATTACTTGAACTTGAACTTTTTTTTCTAAATTCAAACGTTACTTGTGTGATACGTAACAATGAAGACAGATTTATTTATCACATCCATATGACAACAAATTAATATTTTTTGGTTGATTCAGACAAAATAAGTTTTTGGGTAAATTTTTTAACATTATTTCCTTAAATTATTTGTTTATAACAGTTAAAGTTAACTGAAAGGCAAATATATGTCTAATAATATTCTGCATTTAGAAAATACATGAGACCCTAAAGAATTATAAATTAAAATAATATCCACGCACGAACTTTCAATAATCATTAAAGTGATTTACGTACACATGGCATTTACATCTACAAACATTTTACTTAATTAATTTTTGGCTCCCATGGGCTGTGGAGGAAATTTTACTGTGTTGGCTAGAGATCTTTATTATCAAGCGACAGCCCAGAATGAAACTGTATTTACTCTCGAATGACTCGTGTCATTGTACCACGGGATAATCGACACTTTGCAAAGCACTAGAAGCTAATGCTAAACATGCAGGAAAAATTCTGACAGAATCACGTGCGGTAAATGTGTCGGCAGGCCATGAACAAGGACGACGACTCGACTGTGCACAGTTTTGTGCAGTCTAGCCTGGCGATTTCCAAAGCAAGTTTCCTGCCATTAGCGCTGTTATTGTTTCGGTGTGCTCTTTTGCCACATGTACCGTATAGAGCACAAAAAAGGTTTTAGATACAACTATGTAGTGTGATATTTTTCTTTAATTTAACTGAAAATTTTATTTTGTAAAGTAAAATTTGTAATGAGAATTGTGGAAATACAGCTTCCTGTTGTATTTCATTAATAGGATCAATTTATATTATTTTAATATCTATTTTTTTATTTCTAAGGAAAGGTAATTGAAAGACGCCATCTTGGTAACAACAGTTTTTGTTGACAGTTTGTTTACATCACATAGTATAAAAAATTGCCTTCTTTCAGAATTGCAGAACTATCATCGAATGCCTTCTTATTAATAGTGACAGACTGATACAAATAGTGTCTCCTGTGAAAAATAAAAATTGGTGATTAGCATTTAATTATTTTTTTTCTGTCAGAATGACAATTGTAATAATACTTTCAGTAGTCATTATTATATGGTGTTAGAAAAATCAAGAAAACTAGTAGGTACTAGTTAACGATGGTACTATACAAAATAAAACTTTTAATGTTAACAAGCCGGGCAGTATCAGACTATAAAAAAATTAATAATGAACGGGCGTGGTGATAGTGATTTACTCTGAATGCGTTGAGCAAAAAAAGAAAGAATGCTTCTTTAAGGGTGTACATATGTCCCGTTCCAGTTCATTATTTTATATTTAAGTTCTACACGGTTGAACTTTACGACTTTTTGATTGGCTCAACTTTCACAAAATTATATATATAGGCTATATATAAATACATCGCATACTTTGAGCACAGTTAGCCGGCCAAGTTGATTTTTTTTTGGCAGTATGGATAAGGAGAATACAATGGAATACAAGACAGGAACGTTTTAGGTTAAAAGCCAATTATTTTACTGCCTGCAATGTGATGATTTTTTTTTCCGAAAAAAAAAAATACCTAGCGTTTTAAAATCAAGAGAAATTTTTAACGATTTTAAAATGGTAAATAAGAGTAAAATTTTTTTTTTTCCTGAAATAATTCTAAACCACAGCACTCAGTAGCCACCAGCACTGGTTCTCCTGGTCCGCGCGGCACGAGCGCGAGTGAGGCTCAGAGGCGCAGCAGCCGCGGCGAGCTGTCCCCGGGGTCGGAGGGCGCGCAGTCGGCGGGCGTGTGGTCCCTCGAGACCTGGGGCCCGGCCTGCTGTCCGCCCGCGCAGCGCAGCCACGGCAGCCACGCCACCCAGCTGTAGGCGCACCTGCGACACACACCACCACATGCTCCACTTGCATCACCTGCTCTGTGTTGTTCCGGTACCCACAGCAGATTAAGCACGGCAAAAACAAAAACAAAAAAAATCGATTATCTGTTCCATGACAAACAAAAAAAAAATAATCTCTAAAAAAACGTATTTCATATATAATACAAAAAAAAAACCACTTCCATGTGCTGTACAAATTTACAATATCTCTCTTGTAGCATTGCAAAATATTTCTTGGCAACTGGGGTTAACAAAGGAATATTTTGTGAAAGTACAGATTTTTTTTTCTCTGCAGAAATTACACCAATTAGTAGAGACCTGCAAAATTCGCGGATTCATTTCGTGATATGCTAAAATTCAAATAATTATACCTTAGCGCTGCTTCTGCAATTGGTTCACTGTTAATCTGGAGTAATGAGGGTCAATTAGAGACCCTCGCTCAAAGAAGTGTCGAATCACAGACACTCGGTCGAGACGACTCACAAGTCAGCAGCCAATGTACAGGTGGCATTTGCCCGAGTGTGTAGAGTGTAGTAGAGTCTATCCTGGAGGTCATTGAATCCGCGAATTTTGCAGGTCTCTACCAATTAGTTATACAATAGTATTTTTGCTGGAGTATTAACAAGTTTTGTAATAAAGATCGCAGGCTTTCGAGGCCAAGTTACCCATCGTAAGTTGGAGGTGAAAATGTTGTGAGTGTGTATCGATACATTTTATTCGATGCATTTATGCAGGGGCTGAAATCTGTAATAATAGCGAGGGGAAGGAGGGGGGTGGAGACGTCCATGACAGTTTTGCGCGTGGGTTTTTAACCAACATGAGTCATCTCTGGATACGGTGATTGTATGTTGTGTACTACACATAATTTGAAAACTTTAAAATACACAGAAAAGTTATCCACAGGACATAGTTTAAAAGACATCACACCCGTTTCACAAGTCACAACTGAAGGGTCATGTGAGAGATAGAGAGAGAGAGAGAGAGAGAGAGAGAGAGAGTTGTGCCACAAATCGTGAAAAAAAATTTAGTTTTGGCCAATTCCAGTCTTTTTATCCTGCCATCTGTCATCTACCACGTGAACTACAGCCATGTGGCATATAGCTACAGTAAAAAATTGGTTGTCTGTAAAGTCGGTTTACGGACGATAGTTTAACGTGACAACGTCATAACAAAACATTGATGAAATGATTGCATATTTTTATGAATAAAATTGAATCATTTTAATTTTAATAATAAAGGAATAAATAGTTGAAATTATACTAGTCATCAGATTTTTAAAATGCAAGAATAATTAACATTTATTGCCGAAATTGTTGTTGTAATAAGCAATGAAAACCACATTAACTTTTCACTCCACCTTATAACCAGTTTGTTGTGTGCTGCCGCTGTCTTTTTTCTCCTCGGACGCAAAGGCCAATCGAGTGGAAGAGAGATAGATGCGCCGCAAGCGTGCAATGAGCGTAACGGGACACAGCGTAACGGAACAATGTGCGTAACGGGAAACTTTTTCGTGCGTGCAGCCGGCGTTCATCGATTTATTAGACGTTGTCACGTCCAAAAAAATAAATTACCCTTTCTTGTACAAATGATGACTCGACATATGTAATGCTAATGCTTCGGACAACTCAGATTGTTCCCATTCCTCACTAGACCCCCTAGGGGAGAGGGGAATACACGCCGGCGCACCAGCGGCTGTCGTCGGCCCAGTCGTGGCGCAGCAGGGCCCTCAGGCCCTCAGGGGTGTCCAGCAGGCTGCGCGCGGCGTGGCGCAGGGCCAGCGCCCTGCCCTCCCCTGGCTCCGGCCCTGCAGGCCCTTGCAGCCCTTCCAGCAGCGAGGCGGGGAACCCGCGCAGGTTGGCTGCCGCCAGCAGTCGCGTCACCTCCTCGTCGCCGCCCTGAGCAGGCGTCCCTTTCCTTCACGTCAACAACCACCAGATATCCACATACCTGTACACATAGGGACCGGAAACATTCGCGGATTCAATGACCTCAAGGATAGCCTCCATTATCCTCTGCATTTCTCAAGTAAACACGCGTGTTCATTGGGTACCAAATTGTGAGGCGTCCCCACTGGGTAGCTTGTGATTCGACGCTTCTTTGGTCGATAGTCTCTCATTGGCCCAGAGAGCTCCAGTTAAACTGCGAGCCAATAGCAGAAACCAGCAGAATTGTACACATGTTTGAATTTTCAGCCAACCGCGAAATGAATCCGCGAATTTTTCCGGTCTCCATGCATAGGAACTGGAAAAATTTCGCGCCGTCAATGACCTCTAGGATAGACTCGACGACACTCTATGTACTCGGGTAAAATGCAACCTGCTAATTGGCTGCTAACTCGTTACACCTGTTAACTGGGATGCTTGTGATTGGATCCTTATTTTGTTGAGAGTTTTTTTTTATTGGCTCATAGTTCCCCAGGTACTCTGTAGTCCAATCACTGAATGAGCATGAAGGCGAACGAGTTTGGATTCGAGCCTGTCGCGATATGAATCCGCGAATTTTTCCGGTCTCTACATATACATTTACACTATACACAACTATACCACTGCAAAACAGTGATGTCCCAGTACCTCCAGTAGTTTACCGTTCCCTGAAAAGCTTTCCGGTGTTAACTGCGCACATTAATAACCATAATAAAACAAAATAAAAGCTAAATGATTGAATATTAGGTTATCTTTCCCATGGCTTGATAAAAAAACATGATTGAATAAAAAATCAATTAAAATATTTAAAAAAATTATGTGCCAATTTTTGTAAGAAATACTCGGCAATGTCTCGAAAAACGTAGCCATGTGTTGTAAAAAAATACGACATTCTTATTGTAGTATCACGAACTAGTTCTTGGCGACTGGTTGCCAAAGGAATATGTTGTAAAACTACAAAAAAATGTATTTTTCCTGTGCAGCCTGCGGACCGACAACCATCATGGTCGAATCCGCGAGCGTGCATAGAGGCCCGGCAGTTAAGAAGGATTCATTCAGTCGCGCTCCGAAACGCAAATGTTCATACTCTTTTTCATTCATCATGTTTTTTTTCAAGCCATGAAAAATATAATCTAATATTCAATAATTTGCCTTTATTTAGTTTTATTATGCTTATTAATATGCGCAGTTAACACTGGAAAGCTTTTCAGGGAATGTTTAACTATTGGAGGTACTGGGACAACACAAAGCATAAGTTATTTAGACTCTTTAAACTTTTCCCCAAAAAAATCTAATTGTTCGTTAGACTGCAGTAAGGAAGTCTGTCTGAGCCAGCAGTTTCTTCTTCCTTCTAATTGGCGGCCCGTCTGCAAGAGAATACAGAGCCATTTATTTGACGGAAAGTGTTTTAACTCTTTAGCTACTCTCGAAATCTTTTCGCAAAAAATACTTGCCCCTATTGAACCATACGCCAAAGATGCGAAGCTAGGAGAGAAGTAAACGATCATTAAGGACAGGAATTGTTTTTTGCGAAAATATCCGTACACCCATTAGACTGCAACAAGTTGTGCCTACTCCATGCGAGAGAAGCCGGTGGCTTATTTGAACGAGCCACTCAGGACGCGTTTGCTTCCACATCGCATACTGTGATTGGTGAGCTGATAGCAGACACGTATCTGGAAGAAACTCGACCAATAATGAAACACAGACGACACTAAAGTGTTTTAACTTTCAGCTAAACGCTAAATCTTTTCGCGAAAACTGCGTGGTCCTAGTGATCAGGTAGTGCCGATTACTGAGAAAAAAAAAGTCCCCACTTAGAAATCAGCGAATGGAAAAGTTAACGTTAGTACAGAAAACATAAGCCTGACGCCAAAAACATTCACGTGATTTCCGGGTCTATAATCAACGCCTCGTGTTCATTGGGTACAAAGAAAACATATATGTCCACTTCACGTCGATGATTTGACTACAGTGCTCTTGCCACATTTGAGCCAGTTGTAAACAAGGAGCGGAAGTAGTTACCCTATAATACGTGACTCACCAAGGATGTGGCCTTTTTATCGACCAATGAAAACTCTATTGATGCTTGATTTTGTGTACTGTTAAAATTGTTTACCTTCAATCTACGAAAAATCCTGGTTACAAATCATTAAGTGATCTTAGTAAATCTACGGTTACCTTCGTAAATTTACCAGTACTGTGTTAATCCGCAAGAATAATCTTGGTATGTTAGCGAAACATTCAAAAACTTGTCAAAAACCATCCTGTCTCTTCCACGTTTACTACGAGACACAAAACTCGGACCCCGGAGTAGGGCGTAGTTACTACGAAGTTTCATTTACCCGAAACATCGAATAACTATTCGTTTATTCGAGATCTATTTTTATTTGAAAATTCCGTGAATGTATTTTAATCACTGAGAAGGACTAGAAGGACTAGAAGCCTGCGACAAACACATTTAAAAACATTCTTTAAATGATTCACGCAATGGGTAATTTTGATTTAATACTATTTATTGGGCATACGCAATTGCAGTTTTGCACTGTTTGTCATGAGAAAAATTCAAAATGCAAAATAAGAAATAAAAATGGATAAATAAACCCACAGAAAAAAGCCTAAATCAGCTGATGTCAAATATATGATATCAACGGT